>NC_042623.1:44930750-45305750 GCF_901001135.1 Rhinatrema bivittatum | reverse complement strand
TCACTGCGTGATGGAGTATTTTAACACCAATAGTTTACTTGTCTTTGGCTGGAATTAAATACATACCTTTATCAATGGTGTTTTCCTAGACCCAAGGTTATTTTAGAATAAGGTTTCATTGTGTATATGCACATATATGTTTAGATATGTAAAATGCTGATAGATGCCTTTGCTATTTGAATAATGTACAGTTTGTATATTTCATGTGGTTTATTTTATGTATGTTTGTCTTTTGTTGTTAAATGCTTTTCAGTTCTTTATCTTTTTTGAAAAAAAAAATTGCTATTTGACCCTGCTAAAAGGTATATCTCAAAAGCAAAATCAAATAGAGATTTGCACTCACTGCCAGGATGTGAGAAACTATGTGGTGCTTGTCTTCTGTGGGCTGTCTTGCCAGCTGGCTTTGCTATGACTTGATGAAATTTTCTAATGGACAGATGATGTCCTTTCATCTTGATGGTGCATGCACCCATTTTTTTCATTGCACTGTGGACCTTCTCTTTTGGTTGCTGCACCATTAATGATGTGCCGCTAATGCTGAGTTCAGAGCAGAAGGCTATATTTTAGCCTCTCATTCTGTGTGGGTGCTGGTACAGATGTTGAACCTTTAAATGTTCTGTTCTGATTGCTCTCTTACAGATTGGAAAAAGTAGCAGTGTAGCCTTGTCACAGTCTACTCCTTCAAGTACAGCAAATCCTGTGCACAGTAGACAGGTAAGCAGATTTCAGATCTCATAAAATTTTGTGCAGTTGTAAAAAATAAAAATATTTTCTGAAAAATGGCATCTGTGCCATTATTGAGTTCAGGCAGAGATGCTCGCATTCTCTGAGGGCAAGCAGGAAAGCAGTCTTCATACTTGGATGACATTGGATGGAGCCTGACATGGAAAACTTATGTCAAAGCTTCTAGAACTTTGACTGATCCTCAGTGAACATGCTCACGTATGCAATGTACCATGCGTCCACACAGGATCCCCTCAGTCTCTTCTTTTCCTTGGAGTCAGGTGAGCCTGACTGTTTTTTTTCTAACTTTTTCTAACTTCAATTGAAGTGCTTTTGCAATTGATTTTTTCACATTTCCTTGCACAGTTGACACAGGGTCCCCCCAGGTTCTCCCAATTGCGACCTAGATTTTTTGACTTTTTGGGTGAGTTTATATTTGTTGTCAATTCTGCTCAGTGCTCGCTGACCATAAATGGCCACCACCATTAGTTTTGATCTCATGACCCTCTTGTTTTGCGACGACTTGTCCACATCAGGTTTTAAGTGGTGCCCAAGGTGTGCAACAACTACATCTATCACTATAAAGGGGCACTTAGAGAAGATAAGGCCATCACGGAAAGATTAAATGATTTCTTTGCTTCAGTGTTTACTGAAGAGGATGTTGGGGAGGTACCCATACTGGAGAAGGTTTTCATGTGTAATGATTCAGATGGACTGAACCAAATCACGGTGAACCTAGAAGATGTGGTAGGCCTGATTGACAAACTGAAGAGTAGTAAATCACCTGGACCGGATGGTATACCCCCCAGGGTTCTGAAGGAACTCAGAAATTAAATTTCAGACCTATAAGTAAAAATTTGTAACCTATTATTAAAATCATCCATTGTACCTGAGGACTGGAGGGTGGCTAATGTAACCCCAATATTTAAAAAGGGCTCCAGGAGCGATCCGGGAAACTACAGACCGGTTAGCCTGATGTCAGTGCCAGGAAAATTAGTGGAAAGTGTTCTAAACATCAAAATCACAGAACATATAGAAAGACATGGTTTAATGGAACAAAGTCAGCATGGCTTTACCTAAGGCAAGTCTTGCCTCACAAATCTGCTTCACTTTTTTGAAGGAGTTAATTAATAACATATGGATAAAGATGAACCAGTAGATGTAGTGTACTTGGATTTTCAGAAGGCATTTGACAAAGTTCCTCATGAGAGGCGTCTAGGAAAAGTAAAAAGTTATGGGATAGGTGGCGATGTCTTTTCATGGATTACAAACTGGCTAAAAGACAGGAAACAGAGTAGGATTAAATGGACAGTTTTCTCAGTGGAAGGGAGTGGGCAGTGGAGTGCCTCTTTTTCAATATATTTCAATATATTTATAAATGATCTGGAAAGAAATACGACGAGTGAGGTAATCAAATTTACAGATGATACAAAATTGTTCAGAGTAGTTAAATCACAAGCAGATTGTGATAAATTGCAGGAAGACCTTGTGAGACTGGAAAATTGGGCATCGAAATGGCAGATGAAATTTAATGTGGATAAGTGTAAGGTGATGCATATAGGGAAAAATAACCCATGATATAGTTACACAATGTTAGGTTCCATATTAGGTGCTACCACCCAAGAAAGAGATCTAGGCGTCATAGTGGATAACACATTGAAATCATCGGTTCAGTGTGCTGCGGCTGTTAAAAAAAAAAAAAAAAAAAAAAAAAAAAGCAAACAGAATGTTGGGAATTATTAGAAAGGGAATGGTGAATAAAACGGAAAATGTCATAATGCCTCCGTATCGCTCCATGGTGAAGACCGCACCTTGAATACTGTGTACAATTCTGGTCGCCGCATCTCAAAAAAGATATAATTCTGATGGAGAAGGTCAGAGAAGGGCGACCAAAATAAGGGGAATGGAACAGCCTCCCTATGAGGAAAGACTAAAGAGGTTAGGACTTTGTAGCTTGGAGAAGAGACGGCTGAGGGGGGATATGATAGAGGTGTTTAAAATCATGAGAGGTCTAGAACGGGTAGATGTGAATCAGTAATTTACTCTTTCGGATAATAGAAAGATTAGGGGGCACTCCATGAAGTTAGCATGTGGCACATTTAAAACTAATCTGATAAAGTTTTTTTTCACTCAATGCAAAATTAAACTCTGGAATTTGTTGCCAGAAGATGTGGTTAGTGCAGTTAGTATAGCTGTGTTTAAAAAAGGATTGGATAAGTTCTTGGAGAAGTCCATTACCTGCTATTAATTAAGTTGACTTAGAAAATATCCACTGCTATTACTAGCAACAGTAACATGGAATAGACTTAGTTTTTGGGTACTTGCCAGGTTCTTATGGCCTGGATTGGCCACTGTTGGAAACAGGATGCTGGGCTTGATGGACCCTTGATCTGACCCAGTATGGCATGTTCTTATGACTTCCATAATAGATGTTCTTCTGCCTTGAGGCATCGCATGATGTCCAGAGTTGCAGCAAGTGCATCAGGATGACCCCGAAAGGATGTAAGATCTGGCTCCACAAGATGGAGTGCTTCTTCGGGCCAGAGATGACCAATCCATCATCTTCGGCATCAGATGCATCGGCATTTAGGGATCCCGTCGATGCACCAGCTTCTGCTGTGATACCCCTGAAGCAACCCTGTGGTGAGAAGAGCCATTCCTCCATCAATGCCAGGGGTATATCATGGTCTCCACCAGTCTCGATGCCTGCCACCAATCCTCCTCTGTGTTCCGAAGAGGATCTGGTTACACCTCCTGGGTCCTAGCCTGACCTGGCATCGCTGATTTTTGAGGCAGAACTAGAGAGGTACATGCAGCAGGCCGTGGAGACGGCGATGTGCAGTATCAGTATCGGAGCACTGATGGCACCAGCATCATCGTTCCTCAGTCCACTGCTGGAATACCTGAATGCGCTTATTGATGTGTTATCGAACCCATCCCCAGCTTCATTTCCCAAGGTAACATCAATGCCCTGCCGGGGCACTGGAGCTGCCACCAGCCCATCTGGTGCTCGTTCTCGGTTCCTCGGAGGAGGAAGCTCTTCTGGTGCTGGGGAAGTCATCAGGGCCTGGGCCCAAACAGCCATTAGAACTGGCGCCATCACATCTGGCCAGGGACTGAGCGCCTAGGGCCCCATCACCAGTCGATGACAGCAGAGATGAGATATGACCCCTGGGAGGGTGATTCCTCCGATGTTTCTAATGATACTTCAGATGTCTCCTTTCAGAACTATCTCCTCCTGAAGATGGAAGGAAGTCTTCCCCAGAAGACCTCTCCTTTGCAGGATTTGTCCAGTTGATGGTGGACACCATTCCATATCAGTTGCAGACTAAAGAGGATACGAGGCACAAAATGCTAGATATCCTCCATTACATGGAGCCTTCTAAGGAGATTGCCACAGTCCTAGTGCCCAAGATGCTTATGGAGTTACTGAGGAGGATGTGGGAACAACCCCTCACAGTGCCGCTTGTTAACAGGAAGGCCGGACACTGTTTATCTCACCTCTAATTCAACAAATGTCAGCTGCCCCACCAATCTGTGGTCATCGAATCCACTCTCAAGAAGGCCAAGTGCTCTTGAACCCATTCTTCAGCACCCCTGGGGAAGGATCAGAGAGCGATGGATGATCTTGGGAGGAAGGTGTTCCAGGGCACTATGATCATTGCCCGAATAGTGGCCTACCACCTCTACATGAGCGACATCCTGAAGCAGGTGCAGGAGGTTGCCGAGCAACTATCTCAGCAGCAGCAAGACACCTTCCAGTCACTAGTGCATATAGGTCTGGAGTGTGGAAAACATGGGGTATGTCTGACCTGGAATGTTTTTGAAACAGCATTGAGGGTCTCTGCAGCAGGATTCGATGCCCGCAAACTCACCTGGCTGCGAACCTCAGATCTCCAACTCGAGGTACAGGAGTGACTCGCTGACATGCCATGTATGGGGGAAAATCTCTTTGGAGATAAGGTGAAGGACGTGGTGGCCCACATCAGGGATCACCATCCGACACTAACAGCTCTCCACTGGCATTTAGGTCCTGTTCTCAGCCAGGAGGTTGTCGAGGTTGGGCCTAGGAAGTCCTCCTTCTGCCCGAAGAGATACTATCCTCCACCCCTTCATTCCCGTCAGCAACATCAGGCCCATTATAGCTGCCCCAGGCAGCAAAGCACCCTGAAGCCCCAGCTATTACCTCAGTCAACTCCAGGAAGGGGGTTTTCACTGGATTGCAAGGACCTGCCAGTTGGGGGAAGGCTACAGTTTTGTGAACCAGTGGCCCAGTGTAACCTCGGACCAGTGTGTTCGTTTCATCAGGATACAAATTAAACCTTTTGGGTGCCCCACCAAATTGCCCTTGAGCCCATTTAGGGGCCTGGTAGCACATCAGGAGGTACTAGCAGCGGAGCTCTCCTTCCTCTTAATGGCCAGAGCGGTCGAGCCAATCCCAACAGGGCAAAGAGGACAGGAATATTACTCTCGATATTTCCTGTTACCAAAGAAAACAGGAGAGATTCCGTCCCATCCTAGATGTAAGGGCCTTGAACGAGTTCATCAAAAGAGAAAAGTTCAAGATGGTTTGTCTGGGCACCTTGAACTCCTTCTTGCAAAAGGGACTGGCTATGCTCCCTCAATCTAAAAGACATCTACACCCACATTGAAATCTTCCAAGGTCATTGGAAGCATCTCTGATTTGTGGTGGGAAACCAGTACTTCCAGTGAAGGCCAGTGCAAGGGGATTAGGCGCCCTAGGCACCTTTTGCCTTGCACTGACACCCCCACCCACTTGGTCGCGGCCCCAACTGCTACCTCTCGGTTTTCTGGGCTTCGAGCAGCGTGCAGCCTGCTGAATCTCCACTCCTCTTTGCCGCTGCCACTTGCGGCTCCACATGGCTCGTGTCCCCTAATGGTCGGCGCCCTAGGCCCAGGCCTAGCTCATCTAGTGCTTCCACTGGCCCTGTTTCCAGTATCTTGTTTTGCTGTTTGGGCTCGAGTCAGCCCCACTCAAACATTGCTCTCTGCTTCAACACAAGGCATAACATGGAAGTGGATTCAACAACAATCAACGAGAGCTAGTGTGATAGATAAGCATGGGGGGGCGGTTAACAGGGAACTGCAGTCAATCAACAACCAATGAGGGTCCTGACTTTTATGGTCTAGGAAACACATAAGCATGGGGTAACTTACCACAGCACAAACTACCATAAACATACTGGGCAGACTGGATGGACCATTTGGCCTTTTCTACCTTTGTTTCTATGTCTTCACGAATGCCTAGCCATGGTGACGTTGCACTTGCGCAGATTTGAGAGTTCATATTTTCCTGTATCTGGATGATTGACTGAAGAGTTCATGTGCTCAACCATCCGAGTGCTGGAGTTACTAGGGTTCGTATCAACTACCTCAAGTCCCATCTAGCCCAAGACCACATTTGGACATCTTTGGAACCTGCTAGCCATGGCTGAAGCCAAGGCCTTCCTGCCCTATCAGTAGACAATTAACCTGATGACCATTGCAGTGTGAAATCAAAAGAGCCAGCAGGCATCAGCATGGCACATGTTGAGGCTGATGGGCCACATAGCCACTACAGTACACGTCACTCCCTTGACATGTTTGCATATGCGAAAAACCCAGTGGAGCCAAGTAATTCATGACCTCTAGGATCGCATTTGAGTCACACCATCCCTCTGGTCCGCTTTGTAATGGTGATGGGAAATCTTGAATCTGAAAAGGGGGGTGTCCTTCTAAAGTCCTCCCATCCAAATTGTCCTTGCCATGGATGCATCTGTCCTGGACTGAGGAGCTCGTGTAGATGGACACAACACCCAGGGTTTATGGTCCACCTAGGAACATCTCTGCCAAATCAATTTTCTGGAGCTCTAGGGCGATCAGGTTTGGGCTGTGGACTTTCAGAGATAGGCTGTCCAACAAAATTGTACTGAATCGGATCACCAACCAAGTAGCAATGTGCTATGTCAACACACAGGGAGATATGGGATCATACCTCCTGTGTCAAGAAACAGTCCAGATCTACTCATGGGTTCTCTTTCACGGGACGGTGCTCAGGGCTATGTATCTGGCCAGAACTGAGAATGTGATAGCGAACAAACTGAGTCGTTCTTTCAGACCTCACGAATGGTCTCTGTACCAAGGGGTTGCGAATCAGATCTTCCACCTCTGGGGTAGCCTGGTTGTGGATCTCTTCACAGCACCTTGGAACTGGGAAGGTTCTTCAGTTCTGCTCCCTGCACAGGACATGTGGCAAACCAGCCTCAGATGCCATTGGGATGAGGGTTTTCTGTACGTGTATCCTCCAGCTCCACTTGTAGCAAAGACTCTCTTGAAGCTTCACGAGGACAAAGGGACTACGATCCTCATTATCCCGCATTGGCCGAGATAGGTTTGGTTCCCACTTCTCCAGGAGATGTCTGTCTCGAAACCAATCAGGCTGGGGACCTCCCCAGTTCTTATCACCCAGGATCAAAGTAGGTTGCATCATCTCAACCTACAGGCCCTGTTGAACATATCCTGGATGTTGAGAGGTTGATATTTCAACCACTTGATCTTTCGGAAGATGTGTCTCAGATCCTGGTGGCTTCCAGAAGGCCTTCCACTAAAAAGTTCTACGGACTGAAATGGAGGAGGTTTTCCATGTGCTGTGTGCAGAAGGCCCTAGATCCTTTCTTCTGTTCCCCACAAAAACTGCTTCACTATCTTCTTCACCCTTCAGAAACCGGTTTGAAGATCAACTCTGCTAGAATTCGTCTGATTGGCACATATCATCGTGGTATAGATGGTAAGCCCATCTCTGTACAGCCTATAGTTGTATCTTGCTTGCAGGGCCTGCTTCAGTTGAAGCCTCTGCTAAGGCCTCCTGTGGTGTCTTGGGACCTCAGATGATGAAAGCTTCCTTTGAGCCATTGTAATCCTGTAACCTGAAATACCTGACCTGGAAGGTCATATTTTTGGTGGCAGTCACTTCAGCACACATGGTCAGCGAACTCTAGGCCTTAGTGACTTATCCACCTTACACTAACTTTTTCACGACAGAGTGGTTCCTCATATGCTCCCTAGGTTCTTGCCTAAGGTGGTCTCAGACTTCCATCTTAACCAATCCATTGTCCTGCAAACTTTTTTTCTCAGGTCCCATTCACACCAAGGCAAACAAGCCCTGCACAGTTTGGACTGCAAAAGAGCCTTAGCCTTCTCTCTAGAGCAGATAGAAGCCCATATACAGTCCACCCAACATTTTTCTTTTGATCTGAGCAAGTTGAGTATCGCCGTTGCCAAGCAGATGTTCTCAAATTGGCTAGCAGACTGCATGGCAGTGTTGGTGGCCCACTTACGAGCAGTCTCCATGGAGGAGATTTGCAGTGCTGCAACGTGGAGTTCCATCCATTCACAACACACTACTGTCTGGATAGGGATGGCTGACGCAATAGTAGGTTTGGACAATCTGTCCTTTGGAACGTGTTTGAGAGGCAAAGCCCAACTCTTTTCCCATCTAGTGCCTGTTCTTTCTTTTCAGGCTGCCCCCACCACTTGTTACTAAAAAAGCTAGTTGTTGTTGTGCCTGTTGGCACTTATTTTGATGTTTTATTGGACCTTTTTTATGTTGGGGGGGCAACCTGTAATTAGGGATTCACCCATGTGTGAGAGCTACCATCCTCCTTGTTTTTGGAGAAAGCAGAGCTGCTGACTTGTAACAGATCTTTTCAGAGGACAGCAGGATGTCAGTTCTCATGAAACCCACTCACAACCCTGCTGAGTTGAGTTTGCACTATGTTGGATTTTCTTAGTTTTATTTTTTACTCTCTTAATTCTATGATAAGACTGAGGGGACTCTATGTGGATGCATGGTATATTGCATGCATGAGCATGCTCACTGAGGCTCAGTTAAAGTTCTAGAAACTCTGACATAAGTTTTCCGTGCTAGGCTCCATCCGATGATGTCATCCATGCGTGAGGACTGACATCCTGCTGTCCTCAAAGAATACCTGTTACAGGTAAGCAGCTCTGCTTTATTCCTATACCAGATTCAACAAAAGTGAAGTGGGGACTATCGTATATTGCACAGAAAATCACAGAGAAGGGATCAACCCTTATTATAATTCATAAGTCTTGTTTTTAAATTTTAAATATGTTAATAGTGCAAAAAGCAATTCAAGAGCAAGTGTTCAAATAAATCCATCTACAGAGATTATAAAATTGAAAGCAACAAATAAAATAGCCTTTGTGGTATAAAATTATTTTAGAAAGATAGAAAAGTTCCCAGCCAGTCAGAAGAAACAGAAGAGAAGAATCTGCACTCAGTTATGGGGATTCCAGCCACTGATACAGACTGTGTTATCACAATGCCTGCATTAGGGCAGCAATGTAATTGCCCTTCTGTTGAGGGAATCCAAGGGAAGCTTAGCTAAAAATCCTCTTCACTCTGAATCCAAATCCAGTTTCTTGAAATGGTGCCCTCCTTTTTGCTCATTGCTTCCCTCAAGCAGCAAAATGCTTTTGTCTTTGTTATTAAAACTAACTTTTTTTTTTTTTTTTTTTAATCTTTTAGAAGACGACAAACCGAACTGGTAGAATACGAACTCTTCCATGACCAGAAGAGGAAACCAGCCTATAATCTTTAGCTCTCTGCTCTCAAAGGCTTTATCAGTTATTTTCTGTCCTGCAAATGGATCCAATCTATTGCAGTAAAAAAAAAAAAAAAAAAAATCAAAAAATAACAGAAACAAAAAATCCTGTTAAGTGATTTGTCACTTGCATTTACCATGGCTTGGCGCTTTGTTTTGTTTTTGTTTAATGCCTTTTAAAACCTTCATCCTTGCACTGCTCCTTTTATTTAATTAAACAGCATGAAGACAGACATTCCAAAGCATACAATTTAATGCTTTGCTGAAAAATATTTTTGCAGTTGAAGGACTGCATCCTAGCATTTTTTTTCTCCTCTCCATTTTTAATGTCTGTATAGGAAAAGGAATCCTATTCTTTCAAATCAAAGTATGGTTTTTGGCAAGTGGAGCACTGCAACTTTAAGAGGTCTCTGCAGTGCTAAAAGTAATTTGGAGAAAATTAGGTGCCAGACATATATCCCTGCCATATGACTTACAGATTATACCTGTACAGAGTTTGTTTTCTGTAGAATCACTATTTTTTTTAATATCTCAGTGTCTGCTTATTGAAAACAAAATGCTTGACTCTGGCTTCTTACCCTACTCGTGATGTCATCAGACAATGAGCCGGTCCGATGTCATAAGTGGGGAGGATACTAGCCCAGGCTAAGCAATACACCTTCACAGAGCAGTAGTTGAACTTAGAAAGAAGTGGTTCTAAGTAGAAAACTGGGCAGAGGTGAGCCAGCTGCTAACAGCAGGATCACATGTGTAGGGATGTGCAAACTTCTTATGGAAGTTGACAAAGAAACTAAGCTTGCTTTTTTTCCAAGATAGGCCAGTTGCTATGAGAATCTGCTTCTGATTTCCATGGATCAGGGGATGAAGTCATATTTTGACCAGATACCTTGAGGTAGGGGGAAATCAGATGGGTTTTCTTCTTCTTCTCCATCCCACTCATCCATCTCATGAGAAATCTGCAGATTGTCAAAATTGAGCCAGGCTGAAACCCAGCTGGTTCAAGCTGGATGCTACCTAGTTTTCACATCCCTCCACACATAGAACCCAAGTTCCAGGTTTTCAGCAGGTGACTTTCAGCAGTGGACAGATGCTTTAAGAGAGTGCACTACTGGTTAGCGTCATTGAGCACCTTGGGTTTGCATGGAGAAGACTGGTTTGTACCAATAGATTTGCACTGACGGTGTTTCTTATAGGATTATAGATTTTTTTTAAATAAAATGTAGATTTTATAATCAGGAGTTGATACTAGATACCCAGAGCATTAGTAAGAGAACTTAATTTTTATTTCTACAGTGTTAAAAGTGCACTTATATGCTGGTTTATTTACATCTTGGGGAATGGCAAGACTGCAGCTAGAACGCAGGGAGATTGTTACTTTTTCTAAGAAGAAGGCTTATGGTAGATTTTAAGACCTAAAAAATGTTTAAGCAATTATAAACAAGGTTGGACCCTTTGTGTGTGTGTGAGGGGGGGGGAGGGACATTGAGGCTATTCTTGAGGTAAATTTTTATAATGTTAATTTTGTAATTAATTTATGTTTAACTCTATTATCGTGCTGACCAGGATACTTTCTGAAACAGTATGGAACTTAGGAAAGTTTAAGCAATGTTTATATTTTTTGAAAATGGTCTTTGAATTATGTTTTTATTGTACATTTCTTCAGATGGAAAGAAAAAATGTGTACATATCTTTGTTATTTTTGCACAATTTTATTTTGTCTCGTTCAGTTTTTCAGGAGTTTAGGTATGTTGATTTTGTAATTTATTTTCAGGTGTGAAACTGCAGGAGCTAAAAAAAAAAAAAAATAAAGAGAAAAAGATAATTCAGTGAAAGGAACCCTCCTCCAAGTCCCCTTCCTTCTTTCATCTCTTTTTTGATTCCACCTCACACAGGTCTCTCCAGACCTGTGCACACTCCCCCTTACTCTGCCTTCTGTTCCATAACTTAACTACTGTTGTACTTCCGGGGAGGAAATGGTTTTTGGCACTCAGCTTCTGTGACACAAACAGTGAAATCCATGACCGACAGGGCAAGTTGTTAATCTGAAAAATGTTACCTGTGCTAGCGCAATTCTCTCTTTCAAAGGCTGGAATGTGAAAACGATCCTTTGAATGCCGCTTTAATTTCCAACAGCATTTTTTTGAGGAAGCTAAGCATAAAAGTAGACGGACAAAACCACACACCTCCCAAAATAAAAAGAAAAAAAAAGTAGTGTTTCCTTACTGTTTAGTTGGTTATTTAAAAAAACATAATCCACCTGAATAATGAAATGTGAAGAAGAATCCAACTAAAGATGGGAAATGCTGAATCTGAACCAGCCTATAATACAGCATTAGTGTATAGCAATTCACACAGTGGTTCTGTTCCCCTGAATGCCTGGAGATCTTGCGATCCCTTTCCAGCAATAAAAGCTGAAAAGCTTTTGTTGGTTCATACACGCAGTGCAGAGGCCCGTTAGCCATAAAAGCAAAAGCGACTTGTGTAACTTGTATGCCTTCTTTTGTATCAGTGTAACAACTGTACATACTGCTGATCAACCTTTGTAGAGAAATCGTTTCTACAGCATATTCTATTATTGCTGGTTCTTGGTGAACTATTGTTTAAGAGAAAAAAAGAGGGAGGGGGGAGAGGTGAAAATGTTTTCTATTTACACCTTATATTTTGTTATGCTCTTGGCCCATGGCACTTTAACAAAACTCTGTGGGTTTTGCATAGCTGGCCAGTCATGGGAGTGTACTTAAATAACAGTTGTTGCACAGAAGAAAATTTGCACCTGCTATATTGTGCTTTCCTACTACAAATTTTAAAACTTTTTTGCAGGCGACTTTTGAAGAAAGCATGTCCAGTCATTCAAAACAATGCCATTACCTGTACAGTGGATTTCTTTTCTACAATCCATATTTTGTAACACTAAAGTAGTTTCATTCTTTGTCCCGCACCTTTACATAATTAGCAGCATCCAATAGAATTCATTCCATGCTTGTGATAATTGTAAGCAGAATAAATGTCTAAAGTAGGTGTAAATAGTAAATTCTATGGCTTACAGTTTAAAAGAAAAAATAATTGAACAAAACATGTATCTGAATGATACTGCCATGGTTCTGCACCTGGCCTGGAGATATTCTCTAGTGAGGGATGTATTTTTGTTTGTTTTTTTTTTTGTTTTTATTTTGTAACATGGCTTTGTAAATAAAAATAATTTATATGTTTGTAAGAAAAGAAGCAGTGTATGGTCTCCTTTGCTCTCAGTGCACCTCTGTGGCTTTTTTGCTTTTTCTGTGTGGCTTTTTGGTAGTTGCAGTTCGCCCTGTGTTCTTGGACGTGCTCCATAATGTATCACATGATAATGGAAGAAACAGAAGAGGCATTCAGAAAATCCATCAAGTGCTTTCAAAGGATCTGAACAGTGACGCTGGTGGGCAGTTAATGGCAGCATGTCACAGGAAGATCTAGCACCTGTTTGCCTCATAATTCTAGACGCATCATGCTTTATGGCATCTTAGCTGAAAAATCTGCCATCACTGCACCACTTCATACTGCAAAGCCCAGAGGCCTCACTTCATACTTTGTACACAGCCAACATAGGGTCCTAAGGATTATATTCTCTGAGAGAGGCTAGGTTAGCCGTACATCTCATCATCCCATAGACCTTCGCATATCAGCTATGTAAGAAGTCCATAGGATGAGCATGCCTAGATTTGCCCAATCACAGGGCAACCTTGAATATAAGTGAGCTCTAATTTCAGTGGCTAGCAGAAAAGAAACAGTTTTTATTTTTAAAAATGACTGATTATTTAAAAAAATATCTTTACAGCAAATAAAATATTTCTGTTAAGAAAAGTTTATTCTGCCTAATAGTGAACTTGATCTTGATATTCATCAAGAAACAGTCTCCTTTCTATTTACCATGCACAATTTTTACCCAAATGTAAATTGCAAAGATTACAGGTCTGTGGGTACTTTAGCTGCACATCTGCAAACTTATTTTCAAAGAAAAAACTCCCCAGGGGCATCCCTCTGAAAATCTCAATGTGAAATCACCATGCACGCTTTTCCTTGCCCAATCTAACTCTGCCTCCTTTTCCACACATGAAATAGCCTGAATATTTTTGCTTGCACCAAAGAGAACAATTTTTTTAAAAGTAATTTTTTATATAGTGGTTCACCTGCATAAGAAACTCTGAAAATTGCCCTCCCCAATATTAATCATTGAACACCTTTGCAATACTGAGCAATGAATCCTTCTGTTGCACAAAACACCATCATTAAAAGTAAGAACAGCAGACTCCGACACTTTTATGACCTATAAAAAGATTTGCAATAATGCAGTGAACAACAACTGCAATTTCTATCTCATCCTGTTACATCATTCCAATCATGACAAGTAAGTTATTTCCCCCTACTAACAGATGGAGACAGACAACACTTACCCTGTTTTCCTGTGTGACATCACAGTCACTACTTAGGAGGTGGTGCTACCAGCAGGAATCCAGTATTTTCTGCCTCCAGCAGATGGCAGGGCTGAACTGGTGCAGCAGCTCAGCAGTGGATATGAGGTCAGACCCCTGGGCCAAGCACTAATCATGACCAGAAGTGTAAGTCCTGGTTGTGCTCCCAAACCAAGGGTACCTGGTTCAGCTTTGACTGTAGAACTTAGGGTAAAGTTATAAAGAAAAAACGTTTTCTTAGCATTTAGACAGATAAATCCAGAGCCAGTGGGTTATGCACCTCTACCAGTAGATGGAGCCTGCACACAGCTGACATCACAGTATATATACCCTTGCAGTGACATCAGCCCGCCAGTATTCTTCAGCGGGTGCATCTCCCTACTGGAGTTGCTTTAAAGTTTAGGAGTAAAGAAGGAGATTAATTTGCCCCTCTCTCTTGTGGTGAACCTTAAGATCCCTCCCTCAGTTGAGAATTCCTGAGGTGATTTCCGTGGTCCCTCAGATGAGTGCCTTGGTCAACAGCTGAAAGGCAAGCGGGTGCAGGAAGCTGAGCATGGCGGTGAAGGTATACGAGTATATATCCTCTTCCCTCACAGTTGGAGACTGTGCTTGTACTCAGTCAAGATGGGCTGAGCTCAGGTAAAGTTTTAAAATTTCTTGAGAAGAGAAGGAGAGTTGAGGGGGAGGAATCCCTACTCCCCCGTTCTCAGTGCTTGGCAAGCAATCCGAATCGAGGGACAGCCTGGCAGGTTGAGCAGCCCTTGCAGCTAGGTCTTGCTCCGAGGCTCGGATGGTTTGCTATGTGGTAGGCCCTAGCGGCACCTTCGTGCATTTTTTGTGCACTGTATACTTCCCTCTTCATTTCCGTCAGATCGTGGCTTGTGTGCCCAACTGTATGGGGCGCTCCGTGCAGGTGGCCACTTGGATGGTGCAAGTTTTAGAAAGCTTGGACTGAGTGATCAATATTGTCAAGAGTTCCCTTCAGACCTGGAATATCTGGGAGCACCATTTGACACTTGGTTAGGTCAGGTGTTTCTTACGGATGATCGAATTCACAAGATGTGCAAGTAGGTTCAGAGCTTTCTAGATCGGTCAGCTCTCTCGGGATGGGACTATGTTCAGGTACCTGGCTTGATGGTGGCGACTCTGGATTGGCCCCGTGGGCCAGGGTGCTCACCTGCCCACTTCAGGTACCACTCCTATCAAGATGGTCTCCAGAGTCCCAAGACTGGAGGGTGGCCAATGTAACTCCAATATTTTAAAAAGGCTCCAGGGGCGATCCGGTAAACTATAGACCAGTGAGCCTGACTTCAGTGCCGGGAAAAATAGTGGAAATTATTCTCAAGATAAAAATCGTAGAGCATATAGAAAGACATGGTTTAATGGAACACAGTCAACATGGATTTACCCAAGGAAGTCTTGCCTAACAAATCTGCTTCATTTTTTTGAAAGGGTTAATAAAGGTGAACCGGTAGATGTAGTGTATTTGGATTTTCAGAAGGCGTTTGACAAAGTCCCTCATGAGAGGCTTCTAAGAAAACTAAAAAGTCATAGGATAGGAGGTGATGTCCTTTCATGGATTACAAACTGGTTAAAAGACAGGAACCAGAGAGTAGGATTAAATGGTCAATTTTCTCAGTGGAAAAGGGTAAACAGTGGAGTGCCTCAGGGATCTGTACTTGGACCGGTGCTTTTCAATATATATATGATCTGGAAAAGAATATGACGAGCAAGGTTATCAAATTTGCGGATGATACAAAATTATTCAGAGTAGTTAAATCACAAGCAGATTGTGATACATTACAGGAGGACCTTGCAAGACTGGAAGATTGGGCATCCAAACGGCAGATGAAATTTAATGTGGACAAGTGCAAGGTGTTGCATATAGGGAAAAATAACCCTTGCTGTAGTTACACGATGTTAGGTTCCATATTAGGAGCTACCACCCAGGAAAAAGATCTAAGCATCATAGTGGACAATACTTTAAAATCGTTGGCTCAGTGTGCTGCAGCAGTCAAAAAAGCAAACAGAATGTTAGGAATTATTAGGAAGGGAATGGTTAATAAAATGGAAAATGTCATAATGCCTCTGTATCATTCTATGGTGAGACCGCACTTTGAATACTGTGTACAATTGTGGTCGCCACATCTCAAAAAAGATATAGTTGCGATGGAGAAGGTACAGAGAAGGGCAACCAAAATGATAAAAGGGATGGAACAACTCCCCTGTGAGGAAAGGCTGAAGAGGTTAGGGCTGTTCAGCTTGGAGAAGAGATAGCTGAGGGGGGATATGATAGAGGTCTTTAAGATAATGAGAGGTCTTGAACGAGTAGATGTGAATCGGTTATTTATTCTTTCTAATAATAGAAGGACTAGGGGGCATTCCATGAAGTTAGCAAGTAGCACATTTAAGACTAATTGGAGAAAATTCATTTTTACTCAACGCACAATAAAGCTCTGGAATTTGTTGCCAGAGGATGTGGTTAGTGCAGTTAGTGTAGCTGGGTTCAAAAAAGTTTTGGATACATTCTTGGAGGAGAAGTTCATTAACGGCTATTAATGAAGTTTACTTAGGGAATAGCCACTGCTATTAATTGCATCAGTAGCATGGGATCTTCTTAGTGTTTGGGTAATTGCCAAGTTCTTGTGGCCTGGTTTGGCTTCTGTTGGAAACAGGATGCTGGGCTTGATGGACCCTAGGTCTGTGACCCAGCATGGCAATTTCTTATGTTCTTATTTCTTATGGGGTGTGGCTTTGTGTCTGCAGGTAGGAGATTCACTAGTGTGATGCACATCTTTTGGACTCAGCTTGACCTCACTGTCCTGGATTCTAGTAATGACAGATGCAAACCTTTCTGGTTGGGGGCTCATTGTCAGAAGCAGGTGCCTCAGGGCAAGTTGCTACCAGAAGCCTCTTGGTCATCAACAGACTGGAAACCAGGGCCATTCGTCTGGCACGCCTTCAATTTCTCCCTCTGCTTCAGGGGAGGGTCGTTTAAGTCCTCTCTGACAGCGCCACAGCAGAGCCATATGTGAATCGGCAGGGAGGCCCCTGGAATCTGGGAATTTTGATGGAAACATCTCTCCTACTCCTGTGGGCAGAGAGAAACTTACAGTTGCTCTCAGCAGTGCACATTGCCGATCTGGAAAATGTTCAGGTCAACCTTCTCAGCCGGAACCAGTTGGATCCTGGACAGTGGTAGTTGAGTCCAAATGTGTTTCACCAGATTTGTCGCAGGTGTGGTTGGCCACAGATGGATCTGATGGCAACCTGGAAGAAGGTAGACTGGTTTTTAAGCTGCTACCAGGAGTAGGACTCATTGGGCATCAACTCCTAGACCAGCACTGGCTGGAGGGTTTGCTCCTGTATGCCTTCCTTCAATGAGTGCTCATAGGCAGTCTACTCCAAAGAGTAAAATTGGAAAGCAATTGGGTCATTCTGGTGGCACCTGATTGGCCTCACAGACCATAGTATGCAGATCTTGTGCAATTGCAAGTGGACTGGCCCTTTCGTCTGCCAAAGGTGCGGGGCCTGTTAGTTCAATGGCCGGTGATCATGGATGATCCAGCTCTATTGTCTTATGGCTTGGCTCTTGAGCAGAAATGGCTCCATAAGAAAGGGTATTCTCCTGCAGTGATTTTTACACTTTTAAGTCCCACAAATGGTCTGCGTTTTTGGCTTATATCCATGTTAAGAGATTGTTTGAATAGTTTTGTGGTTCTAGGTTTGTCTTCCTGGCGGGCACAAGTGCCATGTATTTTGACCTTTCTTCAGGGTGCTTTGATAAGGGGCTCACCTTGAATTACTTGAAGGTGCAGGTAGCCGCCATTTCTTGCTAATGAGGGCAACTTAATGGGGTCTGCATAGCAGCTCATCTGGATGTGTCATGATTCTTGAAGGGCATGAAGAGGTTGTGGCATCCCTTTCATCCTATAGTCCCTCCCTGGAATTTGTTTCTGGTGTTGAAGGTGATTATGGGTATCCCCCTCGCAGAAGGACCTTTCCTTGAAAACAGTATTTCTGGTGGTGATTTGTTCCACACAGCAGGTCTCTGAATTGCATGCTTTGTCTTGCCAGGATCTCTTTTTGGTGATCTCTTCGAACACAATCACCTTTCATCCGGTGCCATTGTTTATCCCTAAGGTGTATTCTGTGTTTTATATAAACCATTTGATCTCCCTTCCAATATTTTCTTATGAGGAGTGTGGGCCAGGGTTCCAGTCCCTCCGGTGTCTAGACATTTACAGGATGCTTCTGCATTATTTGGAGGTAACCAATGATTTTTCCGCAAGTTGGGCAAGTTGTTTGTCCTTTCTGGCAATCCCATAAGGGGGAGGTGGCCTCTAAGGCTACCTTGGCGTGCTGGATAAAAAGGATATTGTTGACTCAGCTTATTTGCTTAAAGGCAAAAAGCTGCTGGAATTTGTGTGCACCAGGGCGTGGTTGGCATCCTGGCCAGAGGTGTATGCCCTCGCGTCTGCTAACATTTGCAAGGCGGTTACAATGTCATCTCTGAATTCTTTTATAAAGCATTATAGACCGGATGTGCTTGTGCGAGAGGAATCCACTTGTGGGGCGGGCGGGGGGGGGGGGCAGCCCTTGCTTCCTCGCTTCCTCGCTTCCTCCCACTCGGGTAATTGAAGCTTTGGAACTTCCCTCTTGTCATGGCTGGACTGGTGTAGCAGGACAAGATGGAAGGAGAAGTTTTCTTTCCTGTTAATTTCCATTAGTCCTGCTACACCAGTCCAGCACCCTCCTGGGAAGCACGGCTGTATAGTTATCAGAGTGTTTTTTATTAGGATCTGGCAGAAGGTTAAGCAGGATGTTTATCCGCTGTGTGGTTTCCTTTGTGTGGCTTTCTTTTCCTTCTCCTAGGAGCAGGGAAATTTAATTTTATGATGTTAATTGTTATCCGAGTTTTTTGGTCCATGCTATGAGGGGTCTGACCTGAAGCCTTGTCAAAAGGATACTGGATTCCTGCTGCTAGCACCACCTTGTAAGTAATGGCTGTGATGTCACACAGGAAAACTGTTATTTATTTATTTTTTATATACTGACATTAGATCTGAGACATTCAGGTACTATAGGTATTTCCCTATCCCCAGAGGGCTTACAATCTAAGTTTGTACCTGAGGCAATAGAGGGTAAACCACTAGGCTATTCCTCTTCCCCTATTTCAGCATTATGATGTTTCCCGAAACCAAACTTGATATTGATTGACAGTTGTTTGTGAATCAAGAAAATGAGTTAGTTGTTGAAGTAATACATTTTCCAAGATTTTAGCCAAGTATCAGGCCGATACAGTAAAACTCACAGGAGAGCGGGCAAGCGCCTGCTCTCCTGTGCGCACAATACTGTAAATTTATTTATTTAAATTAGGGTCCACGGTAAAAAGAGGCGCCAGGGACACTAGCGCGTCCCTAGCACCTCTTTTTGGACAGGAGCGGCAGCTGTCAGCGGGTTTGACAGCTGATGCTCAATTTTGCCGGCATTGGTTCTCGAGCCCGCTGACAGCCACGGGTTTGGAAACCGGACGCCGGCAAAATTGAGCATCCGGTTTTCAAGCCGCAGGCCCATTTTAAATTTTTTTAATTAAATTTTTTACTTTTTTTTAACTCTTGGGGCCTCCGACTTAATATCGCCATGATATTAAGTCGGAGGGTGCACAGAAAAGCAGTTTTTACTGCTTTTCTGTGCACTTCCCTGGCAGAAATAAGCAAGTTTGCTTACCGTAAACGGTGTTACCGTAGATAGCAGGATGAATTAACCATGCTGTTATGGGATCCATCAATCAGGTCCAGGAGGCGGAGCTTTACCAAGCAGAGATTAGATTTTAGCTCTCTGCGGCTGCGCATGTGTTCCCGCACAGGAAAGTAACAGATTCTCCTCAGTCTGTGATTAAGCAGTAGTATAGTCGAAGAGACGGCGACTGCCAGGGAGGAGGGTGGGTCAGCATGGCTAGTTCATCCTTACCATTTACGGTAAGCAAACTTGCTTTTTCCCCGTTGATGGCAGGGCTAAATTAGCCATGCTGTCATGGGAGTCCCAAGCTCCCGATCACGTTGTTTATGATATATATGTTTGTACGTGATCATTAACAGTGTGGCAGTTACCGTGAAGAGGATAGAGATTGCAGGATTGTGTGCCCTATCTTCGCATCAGTGGCTGCTTATTGGTCAAGGCAGTAGTGAGATGTGAAGGTATGGAGCGATGACCATTTAGCTGCCTTGTAAATATCTATGGGTTGTACATTTTTAAGATTTATTTATTTATTTATTTAATAACTTTTCTATACCGGCATTAGTAGGAGACATCATGCCGGTTCACATGACAACAAAAGAATGGAAAATACATTATAACAGGGCGGTGGGTGGGGAATATAACAACAACAGAGAAGGCAAGAAGATATAGGTCTGAGCAACTGGTTAACAGAAGCTAGGTAATACAATTCAACAGGTTATAAATTAGAGATGTACTGAATGGGAAGCAGCACCAGTGGAGTATTTACAAAGGATCCGGGATGATCTGGGGGCGAGCATTTGGGGCAGAGGTAGGGAGGGGAGAGGGGCTTAGTCTGGGAAGGCTTGCTGGAACAGCCATGTTTTTAGTTTCTTTTTAAATTTAATTGGGCAGGATTCTAGACGAAGCATCGTGGGCATGGAGTTCCAGTGTGTGGGGCCTGCAATAGAGATAGCTCGTTCCCTGGTTGATGTAAGATGTGCTGTTTTTAAGGACGGGACATGCAGGGTTCCTTTGTGAACTGTTCTCGTAGGACGATTCAGTGAGACAGCGCTGAATGGTATGTCCAACCAGTGGGAATTGTGAGAGAACAAAGATTTATGTATGGTGGTTAGTGTTTTATAGAGGATTCGAGAGGGGATGGGGAGCCAATGTAGGTCTTTCAGGATAGGAGTGATGTGGTCAGTTTTCCGGGTGTTGGTAATGATTCTGGCTGTTGCATTTTGCAACATTTGGAGGGGTTTGATTGTCACGTAAGGGAGTCCTAGGAATAGAGAATTGCAATAATCGAGTTTAGATAAGAGGGAAGATTGTACAACAGTGCGGAAATCTTGGGGGTGTAACAGGGGTTTAAGTTTTTTTAGCACGTTGAGTTTGTAAAAACCGTCTTTCAGAATGGAGCTCACATATTTTTTCATGTTTAGATGATTGTCTAGGTAGATTCCAAGGTCTCTTACACAGGGTTGATTAGTAGTAGGATTGGAAGAAGGGTTGGAAGGATTGGAAGGAGGGTTGGATGAAGACAGGTGTTTGGGAAAAGGATGAGGAGAGACAAGCAGGAGTTCAGTCTTGTTAGTGTTCAAGGCGAGGTGGAGGTTCGTTAGGAGAGTGTTTATAGGGGTGAGACAGGTTTCCCAGTGCTTCAGAGCATCAGAAAAGGAATTATGGATGGGGATAATGATCTGAATGTCGTCTGCATACAGATAGAATTTAAGTTTGAGCTCGGTTAGGAGGTGGCATAAAGGAGTGAGGTATATGTTAAAGAGGGTGGAAGAGAGGGAGGAGCCTTGTGGGACACCTTGTTGCAAGGGGTGAGAGGTGGAGGTTGCATTGCCGATTTTGACTGAGAATTTTCTATTAGATAGATAGGACTTGAGCCATGCTATGGCCAGTCCGGAGATACCAATGCCTTCTAAGCGTGAAAGGAGGTGATTGTGGCATATGGTATCGAAGACTGCAGATATGTCCAGGAGGGCAAGGAGGTAGCTGTTGCCCTTATCCATTCCTATAAGGAGGTGGTCAGTGAGGGTGAGCAGGAGGGATTCGGTGTTAAGGTGCTTACGGAAACCGAATTGTGCGGCATGAAGGATATTGTGGTTTTCTAAGTAGTCCATAAGCTGTGAGTTGACTACTCTTTCCATTATCTTGGCGATGAGAGGAAGGTTAGATATGGGGCGGAAATTTGCAGGGTCTTTTGGGTCTAGGGAGGGTTTCTTAAGGAGGGGTTTAACCACTGCATGTTTAAGTGTGTCGGGGACAGAGCCAGTAGATAGCGAACAGTTGATGATGTCAGCTATTGCTCTGGAAATAGTGTTAGGGATGGCGAGGAGCATTTTAGGGGGAATGGTGTCGCTCGGGTGTGAGGCAGGTTTGAGTTTTCTGAGTATGGATTCTATTTCCTTAGAGGAAGTATAGTCAAAGACAGAGAGGATGGCAGAGGGGGGAGGAGAGCTCAGGAGGGGGGGGGAGGTAGAGTCGGGGAATCTAGAGAGGAGATTCGTAATTTTATTCTGAAAGAAATGTGCAAGATCGTTGCACTTGGCATCAGCTTCAGAGTCGGGGATGTTGGGTGAGGAGGGCTTAACGAGGTTGGAGACAAATGTAAAGAGAGCTTTGGGATTATACCTGTAGTCATGAATCTTGGCAGCATAAAAATCTCGTTTATGCTTTAGGGTGGAGATCCTGTAATGGTGCAGGGCCGTTTTATAGCTGTCTGCAAGCTGAGGGGTAGGCTCCTTACGCCAAATTCTCTCTTTGCTTCTGAGTTTGTTTTTTAATGTTTTTAGTTCAGTGGTATACCATGGGTTGGAGTGTTTTGAGGCGGTGTTTATAACACGTTTAGAGATAGGACAGAGCTTGTTAGCTATCTCTTCAGTGATGTTGCACCAGGACGAAAGTGCGGAGGCAGGATCAGAGCAGTCTAAGTTGGACAGGGCGTCTGAAAGGGCGGAGGCAAGTTCATCACTAGGGCAGGATTTTCTAGCTATTATAGTGGTGCACCGGGGGTTCTTCTTCACTGAGGATGCGTTGATAGTAAAGTGGCTTTCAATAAGGTAGTGGTCAGACCAGGGGACTGGGGTGCAAGATGGGGAGAAAGAGGACTGGACACTGGAGTTAATGAAAATCAGGTCCAAAGAGTGGCCAGCTTTGTGGGTGGGAGAGGTAATAATTTGCTGGTATCCAATAGCATTGAGTGCATGGAGGAAGGTATCACATGAGGAGGATAAGGCTGCAGAGTCAACATGGAGATTGAAGTCTCCTAGGATGAAGGCTGGGGTGTCGACATTAATGCAGTCGGCAATAAATTCAATGATGGGTGCCAAGGATGTGCCAAGATGTGCCAAGATGTGCCAAGATGTGCCAAGGAGGCCGCCACTGCTCTGACTTGGTGAGCTTTAGGGACAGAATGTAGCTGTAACCTCTGTTTGTTGTAGCAGAATGTGATGCACTGTGCTATCTAGCTGGAGATGGTGCGTTTAGCCACTGGTAGTCCAGGTGCCTTCGGGTCGAAAGAGACAAAGAGCTGAGAAACGCGAGAGTCCGAGTTTGTTCTCTCTTTGTAGTATGCTAAGGCTCTTTTGCAATCTAGTGTATGCAGTGATTTTTCCCTGTCATTTGCGTGAGGTTTAGGGAAAAAAATGGGTAGTTCTATGGTTTGATTGAGATGGAATTGAGAAACCACTTTTGGTAGGAAGGACCGGTGAGTTCGGAGAACCACCTTTTGGTGATGAAACTGTAAATATGGAGAATAATGGACCAAGGCCTGTAATTCACTGACTCGTCGTACTGATATTACTGCAACCAAGAATACCACCTTCCATGTGAGGTATTTAATGTGTGCTGAGTCCATGGGTTCAAATGGGGGAAGCATGAGCTGTTCAAGGACTGTGTTGAGGTTCCACGGAACTGGAGGCTTAGAGATTGGAGGACAAAGGTGAGTTAGCCCCTTAATGAACCGGGATAGTAAGGGGTGATTAGATATAGGAATATTGTTAACTGGTCTATGATATGCCCCTATGGCACTGAGATGAACTCTGATGGATGATGTTGCGAGACCAGCTGCGAATAGTGTATGAAGATAATCCATGAGTAGCTCAGGTGAGCAGTCCAATGGTGGTACGCCCTTGGAAGTGCACCAAGTAGAGTAGCGTTTCCATTTATAGCTATAATTTTTCCTCGTTGAGAGTTTCCTGGATTCTAACAAGATGAACTGTGCCGAAGTGGCAACTCCCTGTTCTGTTAAAAGGAGCCTCTCAATCTCCACGCTGTCAAGTGAAGAGATGAGTGTAGTGGATGTAGGAGTGTTCCTTGATCTTGGCAGAGAAGATCTGGGCGATTCGGTAATCGAATTGGGTCCGTGATGGACAGTCTGAGAGAGAAACTGTACCACGGTTGCCTCGGCCAAGCCGGGGCTATGAGTATTAGTTGAGCTTTGTCCGTTATGCACTTTTGAATTGACCTTGTTATGAGTGGTATGGGAGGAAAGGCATACAGGAGACCTGTCGTCCATGGGATGAGGAAGGCATCCTGAGCGATCCTGAATTGGCTTGGTCTTATCAAGCAGAATTTGGGAACTTGAGCGTTTATTTCCATTACAAAGAGATCTATCGAGAGCATCCCCCACTGTATGAAGGTGTCCTGGGCGACTTCCGAATTGAGTGCCCATTCATGAGGATGAAAGATGCGGCTTAGCCTGTCTGCTCTTGTATTTGCCACTCCTGGTAGGTAAGTTGCTTGCAGATGTATGCAATTCCGGTGAGCACTTTCAAAGATTGCCAGGGACTCCTTGCAAAGGGACCATGAACCAGACCCTCCTTGTTTGTTGATGTAAAACATCGCCACTTGATTGTCCGTGTAGATCATGACCCTGCGACCTTTCAGGTGGTCCTGAAACACTTGTAGTGCATTTAAAATCGCTCTGAGTTCTAATAAATTTATTTGCAGGGTCTGCTCGGAGATTGTCCATAACCCTTGTGTTTCGTAAATCTCGATGTGTTCCCCATCCCTTGTGAGACGCATCTGTGGTTAAGACTGCGTTGTGAGGAGGGGAACTGAATAATGCTCCCTTGGACAGGGTGGAGTCTAGGAGCCACCATGTTATGTCCTGTCTCATCTCGGATGTCAATGATAACTTCTGTGTCAACGGTTGTGAGTGTTGTTTCCATTGACGTTTTAGTCCCCATTGCAGGCGTCTCATGTGCAGCCTGGTGTTGGGAACCATAAAAATAGCCGCTGCCATGTGGCCTAGGACTACTAGAATTTGTCTCGCGGAAGGTCTGTGAGTATGACTCAACACATGGAGAAGATGACGCAGTTGTGATATCCTGTCGTTTGGTAGGTATGCCCAGTTGCAAGTGGTGTCCAGGCATGCCCCTATGAATTGCAGTTGTGTTGGTTGTAGGTGTGATTTCTGAAAGTTGATCACTAGTCCTAATTTCTGTAAGCAGAGTATCACCTGATGGAGGTGATCGATTAAGATGCTTGGAGCTGAGGCGATTATCAGCCAATTGTCCAGATATGGTAATATGGTTATACCCTGTTGTCTGAGATGAGCCACCACCACAACCATACATTTGGTGAAAACCCTGGGTGCAGCCGATAGTCCAAAGGGAAGAACTTTGTACTGGTAGTGGTGATGCTTGTAGCGGAAGCACAGGTATCGCCAAGAGGATGGATGGATTGGAATATGTGTGTAAGCATCCTTTAGATCGATGGAACACATCCAGTCATTGGGTTGAATCAGGTAGGATCGATTTCAACGATACCATCTTGAATTTCTCTTTGGTTAGGAATTTGTTCAATTCCTACAGATCTAGTATGGGACGAAGGCCACCCGACTTTTTGGGTATGAGGAAATATGGGGAGTAAAACCCCGCTTGTCGGGTCTTTGGGGAAATCCGTCGAATGGCCTGTTTGTGAAGCAAAGCAATTTCCTCCCCCAGTTGCGGTTGGAAGCTTTGAATCTTTAGAGTGGAAAGGTGAGGTAGCATGGGTTTTGTGGTAAATTGGAGTTGGTAACCGTGTCGTACTATCTCTAAAACCCATTGATCGGATTTTATTCTTTCCCAGGCTGCCAGGCAAGAATGGATTCTGCCGGGTAGTGCTTGGTGTTGTGGTGGTGGCTGGGTTACTAAAAAGATGGCGTAGATTTTACTGCAGCAGCTGGTTGCTGTGCCTGCTGTCTTTGGTTACGTGCTTGGTTCGGGTTCTGCTGCTGCGGTGTAGAACGCTGGTAAGATGGATACAGTTGTGTACGAAAGGACTGATAAGACCTATAAGGTCTTTGGGCATATGATTGTCGACGAGTGGATCCGACATAACGACGTGTGGTCGAGTAGTGAGGATGTGATGTTAAGGATTGAACTGCTAGAGCTTCTTCTTTCAATTTGCCCACTGTGTCCTGAAATCGTTCTCCGAACAGGTTGTCTCCTGAACACGGGAGGTTCGCCAGCTTCTCGTGTAAATCTTCCCGTATCGTACTGGAACATAACCATGCCATTCTACGGGCTGCGATGGCTGTTGCAGATGCTCTGAAAGATGTCTCGAATCCCTCATATATCGACCGCAGAAGGCGTCGAGAACACTCTTCCATATCGTGAAGAGGCGGTGGTATCTGATCTGCCGTCGAGGAAAGCATACCTTTTGTGGCTTGTATGCGCACTCATATAGGTATTGTACCATGTAGAATTGGTGGTACATAATGTGGGCATTCAAGATTGAGTTGTGGTACATCTTTCTGCCAAACTCATCTAAATATCTGTTATCCTTGCCTGGTGGATATGAGGTATGCGACTTTGTTTTCTTGAATCTTTGCATCGCAGACTCTACCACAAGTGAAGCATGTGGTAATTGTGGCGTAGAGTAAGGAGATGCTTTCTGCATACAAAATTTTTATATCCGTTTTCCATGAGACCGCTGAGAGAGAGTAAGGTGTTTCCCACAATTTCTTTAAGACTGTATGTAGGAGTTCTTGTGGTGGAAGAGATGTTGGTTCTCCTGGAATATCGAAAATTTTTAGGAGACCAAGGGTTTCTGATCTAGGGTCTGTCTCCTTTTGGACCTCTAGGTGTAATGGTACCCAATTTTTCCAAAAATGTTGGGTACACAAGGTCCTCTGGAGGGGAATACGGTTCCTGCGGTTGTTCTTGTGGGTCCGATGGGAACCCGGTAGATGATGATGGGGAGGTTTGTGGAGATGGGGAATCGATAGGTGTGTCTTGGTTTCGAATTGGTGAAATTGGTCATTTTATTATTGGGGATGCCGGAGGCTCCACCGACTGTTCCCTAGAAGTATGAGTATTATGTTCTGGAGAACTCATAGAGAGATCGTTAGACATTGAAGAGTCTCATAAAACCCTGCTAATGACTGGGATAATTGCAAAAATGCCTCTTTTGTGTGAGGAGGCATTGTTGAACGACCAGATGGTTTTGGTAACTCATGTTTTAGGGTGCATCAGAGGTACTTGAGGTAAAGTACTTGGCACGTCGTATTCTCTTATTCTCTTCCCATCTTGTCATCTGCTGTCTCAATGGAATTATCTGAGGAGGTAGAAGCATCAGAGGAAGTGACCTGTATTATCTCTCTATGAGATAAGTTCCTTGCACCTTGTGCGTGCGACGACGCAGAAGTAGAAGGGCTTACTTCCCATGTTTCGCTCGTCTTCGAAACTTTTCTATTGTGCGAGTGATGTGCATGTCTATTATGATGGTGTGACAAGGATCCTGTGTGGTCCTTTCGTGAAGACGGCAATCGTTTTCTATGTTTTGTTGTCAATCTCGAAGAGTAGGAAGTAGTCAAGCGGTTTGGTGTTACAGCTGGAGAGGTAGAACGGGATACTTCTGAGGACTCATGTCGCCGTTTTAACCCATGTTTTATTGCATGAGATGGTTATTTGGATTTATCTTCAGCTTTTTGTGGTGTATGATGCGACACCTTAAGCTTGTGCGTCATTAGGCCTTTAATGAGTTGTGTAGGCGTCGGGCTTCTTGATACTGTACAGTCTTGTTGTATACTGTGTGTTGATGTCTTCTGCGCAGTGCGCGCCGATGTCTCCGGCACCATGTGCGCAGATCTCAATTTGTGTGCATGTTTTCTGCACCATGCTCGTAGATGTCTGCGGCACTGTGTGCGCATCCGGCGCTTTGCGCGCAGATGTCTTCGGCGCCGTACGCACGCGGATATCTTTGGCGCCATATGTGCAGAGGTTTTGTGCGCCGATAATCTCTTGGGCGCAGAAGTGGTATGCGCCATCGGTGTTTTAGGTGCAGAAGGCATCTTGGGCGCATATGTTTTAGGCGCCGGTGGTTCTGGCTCTGTCAGTTCATTTGAATCTGATGGCCAATGCCTTCATGGTAAGTCCTTACCTCCAAGCCTGGAGGGGTGAGGATCCCACGAAGATGCCCATTTCTGTGTTGGAGGCATTATTTTCGAAGGGCCAGGCGACGAATGAGCCTCCAATGGTTGCGATAAGCTCTCTGTTTCTGGGTCCTCGGCAACATTCGGGCACAGAATTCACAGGCTTGTAGATCGTGATCTGGCCCCAGGCATCGGTAACATCGGTCATGGCCATCCGTGACCGACATTACCTTGCCGCAAGTACAGGGTTTAAACCCCAATTTCTTAGACATTTTTAGAAAAATAAGAAAAATGCTGAGGAGAAGTCAGCTCTGCGTGCGATCCCGCTCGCGGAAAAAATAGACTGAGGAGAATCTGTTACTTTCCTGCGCGGGAACACATGCGCAGCCACAGAGAGCTAAAATCTAATCTCTGCTTGGTAAAGCTCCGCCTCCCAGACCTGATTGACAGATCCCCTGACAGCATGGCTAATTCAGCCCTGCTATCAATGGGAAATAACGCCTACCTTTGGGTAGGCGCTAATTTCTTAAAGTAAAATGTGCGGCTTGGCTGCACATTTTACTTACTGTATCGCGTGGGAATGACTAATAGAGCCATCAACATGCATTTGCATGTTGCGGGCGCTATTAGTCTCGGGGGAGTTGGACGCACGATTTTGACGCGCTATTACTCCTTACTGAATAAGGGGTAAAGCTAGCACGTCAAAAACGCGCATCCAAATGCCGGTTAACAGCCTGTTAGGTAGGGATGAGATGGATCTGTAATTTGGGAGTAGTGTTGGGGCAGCTGTAGACTTTTTTTTTTTAAGAGTGTCTGAGAGAATGTCAGGGGAAAAGGAGGCAGTGACAAATCTAGGGATAAAACTGGCAGTTTCCGTTTTTATCAATTTCATAAGAGCAAGTTGAGCAGGGGTTCAATGGGCTGTTAGAGGATTTTAGGCTACCAATAGTGCAAATTATCTCAGCTTTAGACACTCTCAGAACAGTCCCATCTCACACCATCTGCAACAAGGTTATCAATAATATGATCAGGAACAGTACTGAAAGTTGCCCAGATTGATTCCACTTTGTCTGTGAAATATGTTGCAAATGTGTCAGCTACATTTAGACCAGAAAAAGGGGTGGGGTTAGCATTAGGGATTGTGGTTGGTTTAATGATTTGTTTGACATAATGGAATAATTGGGATTATTAAATGATGCAAATAATTTTGTATATAAGATTTGGGGGGGGGGGGGGAATAATGGAGGCTTGCTAATATGATAAGACTGTGGTAATTACATAGATTAGTATCTGTAGGGAATTGATGCCATTTCCTTTCTGCCCTTCGCACTGATTTTGCAGGGCATGAGTGAATCAGGGAGCAACTTTGGTCCTCTGTAGAGAATGTTTACTTTGGTGTTAATTTATCTAGGACACTATTTAACGACCTGTCCTATAGAACTAATAATTAATCAGAGGATTCAAGATGTGGACATTCTAACAGGAATAAATTCTGTACTGTGACCATCTGAACTTATACGTCCCCTTTTAGTGACATTGAGTAGGGGATGCGAGTTCACAGAATTATGATGAGAGAGGCTCAGTGTGAAAGAAACTAGGAGGTGGTCAGTCCAAGGGACATTTTGCACGGAGACATTTGTAGTTCATACCGAGAATACAGAAGGATTAACAAATACGAGATCTAATGAATAGACTGCTCTGTCGGTGGGAACAAAAACAATCTGACGTATCAAGAAATGTTATGGTGGCATGAGATTGAACCGGAGCATCGAGATGGAGACTGAAATCACCAAGAATTATGGTTCTAGCATCACTATCCTAGCTCTGTTCATTCTTAGCCAGCAAACCTGTTCACTTCCCTAAAATCAACAGATTTTTGAAAAAAATTTAACATTATCCAGGGGAAGGAAACACCAGACCTAGTTCGTATGTACCCAGCCAAAACAGTTCATATAATCTTTCATGTTTTTCTATTTTTTGTACAGCTACTGAGCTCTGGCCAAGATATCCTTTTGCTTATTGATTGATCCAAAGTGCTCTTGTTTTCAGCATGAGATAGCAAGAAAAGAAAATGAATATTTGAAGTTACTATTATTACTACTGTTTTTTATTTCTAAAATCCCTGCTCCATGGAGCTTACAATCTAATCAAGACAAGTCCATGTAAAATATATCAGGAGAAGCACTCAGGATTTACAAGCAGCTTTACAAAGGTGAGTTTTTTAACTAGTCTTTCATTTGGTCTGAAAGGGAGCATGATGCGCCAACTCTGCAAGTCTCTTCCATCCTACAGTGCAGCAAGGTGAAAAGCACGAAGGTGGGAGTTGGTGGAGGAGAAGGGCACAGAATAAAGTGTGACTTGCTTAATGTTGGTTTACAGTATAATCTCTAATATCCAATATAATACAAATTTCCATTGGAAGAGTTACGAAAATGGAGCAATTTTATATAAAGTTGCTGGTGGAGGGGAAAGGGGACCAGAGTTGACCTGTATGAAAAAATTTGCATAACTTTTTTTGTTTTATGTTATGAGAGCTTTTCTCTCTATGGAAAGTAGACGGGGTAGGATACCTTTTCATTCAAACACTAAATTGATAGAGAAAATAGAGGCTAGTTCATAGTCTTCTGTCCTGACTTTGTGACCCACTGCCTAGCTTGTTTTTTCCCTCATGGAAACAGTTTTTTCAAAAGAAGCCATTCTTCACGAGTTAAATTTCCTGAAACTAGGCAAAATGAACTCCTCAGGCACAAGTGTAATATCTTTTCCGTACAAAGCTTTTTGTATCCATAATCCCTTTTGCCCTGAAAAAAGTATTACTGAAAAGCACCAACAGCTCATCTGCACCTTTCAAGCAGGCTTATGGATAAAAAAAAAACTTTGGAAAGAACAGATTTCACCTTTATGTAATCTTAAAACTATAAATCTTATTCAGGCACATTGTGGGAAATTAAGATGTGAGTCTCAGTCAATACTAGTTTAACCATTTATAAATAAATTAGGACTAGGATTCCCAGAGAATATGAGATGAGCCAAAACTAGGGCATGTAAATGAAAAGGAACATACCCTTTAACACATTTATTTTACTCTTTCTGGGCTGATTCCTCTCTGTTCCTGTTTGATACTTCCTTGGGCAGGACTGCATACCTATACCGTTTTTCTTCACATTATTACTGTGCCTGAGATCTAGAAGAAGGTGAAAACCAAACATGAGTCGAATTAGCACACCCAAAAAAATCAGGCAATGCTAGTTAAAATTAGATATTCAAAATAACTGGAAAATTATTTGATTTCTTTCTGTGCTTGTTTCTTCCTTTCTTGGTCTTCAAATTCATTCTTTACCTCTTCATGCCTCCTTTTTGTTTCTCATCTCTTCAGTTTCTTTACATCCTCTTTGCAGCTTTTGAATGCTTTTCTCTAGCTGTAGCCCCTCTCTCTATTTTCTTCTTCCTCATTCCAGCCTGTTTCTACTGTTCACTTCCCTCTCCTTTCGCTTGGCTTCAATCAGTCACCTCTGCTTTTCTTTCGTGCTTCTTCCTTCCATCTCTCTTCCCTTCCTGCTTCCTTTTCTTGCTATCTCCTGCTCGCTCTTTCTTCTTCTCCTGCTGCCCATCCCTTACCTTCTCTCTGTCTCGGGTGGGCCTTTCATCTCCTATCCACCCCTGCACACTCTCTTCTACTAGTCTGTAATGTTGTTCTGGGTTTCTGGTGTCTATGGCTGACAGGAAGGCTGGTCTACTGCTAGTCTTCCTACTCTTCATAGCCCAACAGCAAGCATTTCAGCCGTCGATGCTGATGATCCTCCAGATGTTGGTAGAGCCGCAGTAGCTGTGCTGTACGCTGCGCCATGGCTATAGCTACTTTCTGTTGGTAGCCTACCCTGGGACTGTGTAGGGCAGTGTTGCAGCTAGTTGTTTTGATGACAGCGCAGTAGAACTGTACTACTGTTGATGGCAAGATTCTGGCAGCCAGTGACCACTGAAGCAGGTTTGTGGGCATGACCCTTTACACACTCAGCTCAGCTGTTCACCTTAACAGCTCACAGGCCCCAGGCGCAGCCATCACAGCTAGAAATATGTTGTGTGTACTCGTACTAGCCCCAGAACCACCATCATACCCACAGTTAAGGCCAAAAGTGCCAACTTAAAAAGGACATGTCCTGCGAAAGTAACTCTACCTAAGTATTCTTAAGACAGTTAATGTGTATGTTTACGTAATAGTATCTGCTCAGAAATGTACCTTTCCATCACTTATTGGTGGTCAAGCTACACAAAATGAAGATTTCAGGCCTGGCTGAGCGTTCTCGCTCGTGTCGTTTTCTTAACCTTTTCTCCAATTGCTTCCTACTAGGAAAGAGCTATGAGTAAAATTTTTAAAGAAAGGATTTCATAAGCGCTGCCCTAATTTTGTGCAATTTCAGAGAATAAAACTTACACTTAGCTAATTTATTGTTCACATACTGCTTTCACCGAGCCAAGAGAATGGGGCTCTGGTTACCCTTCCGATGCCGCGGGAGAGGCTAAACACTCTGCCCCATCTCATGGAATTTCCGCTCTCTTTTTTTTTTTTTGGCCGCTGGGTCTGCTCGGGTGGGGAAGCAAAGGGCTGTTGCGAATGCGATTCCGTTTTTCGGGTTCCACTGAGGCGCTTCGAAGTTGAAGGCAGCTGTTCTGCCGCTGGTAAACGCTGCGCGGAAGGGAAGGGGGGGGGGGGGGGCGCCTCCAGCGTCCGTTGCCAAGCAACCGCTGGACGGATCTCGGGTGGTCTTTTGTGCCGTTACCTGCTCTGACGAGAAAAGGCAAAGTTCGGGGGGCGCGCGCGTGCGTCTTCAGGCGCTTTCTAGTCTGCAAGCATCTCGCCCGGCGCCGTCTCCTAGCAATGGGGAGTGACGCCAGGAGGCGTCGGATAAAATGGCTTCTAAGGAGCTGCTAGCGGAGGACTACATCCGGGAGCATAAAGTGCTGGAGCTGCTGAACACCTTGACCAGCCTACTCCTCTATCACAGACCTGGTAAGTGCTGAGGGAGGGCGGGCGGTGAAACCGGGGGGGGGTCTCCCGTCCAGCGACACGACTAGTCAGGGCCGGATTGCAGGCAAAGAGCCCAGGGGAATTGTTTCAAAACTGGCCCACCGGCTATCTGCTACACACTTGTGCGCTTTCTGTGCGGCATCTGCTTCAACAGCTCCCCAAGAGCACACCAAGCTCATGGTTGAAAGGAACACCTGGAAGCTGGCAGAATTGAGACAAAAAAAAATCGCCAAATAAAATTTCACATTTTCCCTAACAAACTAGAGAACATCCTAGACCAGGGATGAGCAAACTGAGCTGCAGTCCCCCTTCCATCCATGCAATCATTTGGGCCCCTCACAAGTTTGGTTACATCTCATATCTATATCCTGGATTTCTGGTCTGGTGTTAGTCTTTTGCAAACCAATCAGCTCTTGAACCAGTTGCCAAGTAATGAGACAACCACACTGCCAGCCGGTGTCTCACACACATTTGCTTTGGTGCTGCTTCTCTTGTACTCAGTGACTGCCTCCTCGCCCCAGCGCTGTTGCATCCTTATGTAAAAGTTGATGCTTATTGCCACCCTTTCCTCAACCTGCAGCAGCTCTCTCCCTTTCCCATTGTCACCCTCTTTTGTCACCCTCACTCTCCAGAAGACTCACCGTTTCCACAGCCAGCTGCCCCTCAAAGCTCAGCCCATACAGCTCAGGTAGAAGTCTTCCTAACATTGCTCACCTTCCCCATTTCTGACAGTAGCTTGCTCCACTTCTCAGGGCCTTCTCCACTCCAGCACATTCTCATTGATTGTGTGCTACATGCTCTGCTGCTCTTATGGTTCCCTAAGCTCTACTTTGCCTTCCTATTCCTGTGGAAGTGAGGACTAGAAGGGATCCATACTGCCTGCTTCCTCCAGAGCTTAAGAAAGAGAAACTTCAAACTGTGGCCAACACTCTAAATGTCACTGCTGCAGACAAGACCTGGCTCATGACAAAATAGCTCCAATAAAATTCTGCTTTCCCACAACATGGAGCCAGGGCAGCCAGGACTGGTGCCAGACAATTAGGCAACCTATGCAAAGCTTACTGCTTTCCAACCCTCCTAGCCCCACCCTTCATACACATGCACACAATAAAAAATTATGCATTTGTAATAAGATTTTACATGAAAAGTTTCACATGTATACTATATTTGCATGTATTGCTGTGTTGCCAACAAGAAAACCATTCAAAAAAGTTAAAAAAAACACTTGGAACTCATATGGTATTAAGCCTCTACTTAAGAAAAGGCCACACTGCAAACCCTAAAATATCAATACATTTCTATTAGGAAAACAGAACAAGCCAAGCCGGTCTGTTTTCCATAACAGAATACTTCACCTCAGTCTGAGTAAGGCAGAATGAAGATAGACCCTCACCAAATACAGACTAAAAAGATCATAAAATATAAATAGAAATGTGCAGACAAAAACTGAACTGGAAATAGCAACAAGTTAGACACCGTATATAAAACCAGAAACATTTCCTAGCGTATAGCCAGATGGACTCAGGACCAATGGGTAATATGCTCCCCTGCTAGCAGATGGAGACGGAGTCAGGTTTCAAAGCTGACCACCCTAGGTATACCCCTGCAGTGACAGCCGCCCAGTATCTCTCAGTCTTCTACAGATGTGGGTGTATTTTCCCTATATTAGCATTGGTGGTATAGTGGGATTGCAGTACTTGTTAGAAGAGGAAAATTTACCTTTAAATTGGAGAAAGATTGAGCCCCACTCTCCTGCGATGATACCTTAAGGTCCCTTCCCCAGTTGAGAATTCCTGTGGCGATTTCCGAGATCCCTCAGAGGTGTGCCTTGGTCTGGTAGCTGGTTGCTGGCATGGACTTTGCTGCTCAAGCAGCTGAAAGGCAGCAGATGCTGGAAGCCGAGCGTGGCGGTGATGGCCAAAGCCCTCTCCCTCCCTCAGCCAGAAACTGTCTCTGTACTCAGCTGGTAAGTGCTGAGCCCAGGTAAGTGAAGAGAGAAGAGGATTCCTCTGATTCAGAGACGTAGAAGGGCTTCGGTAAATCTTTCCTCTGGTCTCCTTGCTCGGTGTGCTGTACTGAGGACGTTCCCGATCCCGTTGGGGCAAGGGAAGGGGTCTTTCGAGCGGGTTGAGCAGCCCCCCCCCCCGATGGGCTTCAGGCACAGTGGGCACTCCAAGTGGCAGGCTGCAGCGTCTCAATCTTGTGTGCGGTTTTGTGCGTCATCATTACCCCTATAGACCGTCGCTATGCACAGTTTGGGCCGGCTCTGTGCACATGCTGTGCGCCTAATGTCGTGCTTACGTGCGCGCATACAGGCGCTTCCACTTGCGTGCATTGGGACATATCTGTGCGCACTTGAATTCAGGCGCCAGTCGGCTGAGCGCACATTTACCATTTAACATGGCTCCAGCAGCAAAGAAGCACAAGCGACACTCTCTTTGTGTTGCCTACCATATTAGGGCTGCACTTTCAGACCTGGAGTCCTACCTATGCCAGCACTGAGAGGAGGCCCAAGAAAGGGTGGACTCCCAGAACTTTCCCAAGCCAAATTCCTCCCATTCAGAAGATGGGTCTGCTACATTCTTATCCGGTAGCACCCTGGATTTGAGTAATCCCGGGACTGGGTCTATCTCGGGAGAGGGGAAATTCAGCGGCTCCTACCCCAGTTCCTCCAGAGTTAGGTATGGACCCGGCTACCTTTTCTTGGGTGGAATTTTTTTAAAGACCTTCAAGCTTTTGTTCAGGCGCAGTCTGTGTCTCCTGCCTTTGTCCGATCCGAACCCCAGCCGGAAAGGCCTTGCTCTCTCAGCGCTGCCAGCATGCCTCGAGAGATGCCTCATCTCACCAAGGGTGTCCCTGACAGGGATCCAGATACCACGGACGATGAAGGGGATTCAGACTCATTGAAGGATAGGAAAATTCCTCCAGGCTTGGAGCCATATTGGACCATGTTTCAGTTTTTCCATAGAGAGGAATTGCCAGTATTAGTTTCTCAGACCCTGGGAGGGCCTGGCACGGACCCTTTGATGGATCCAAAGAAGAACCTTGCCTAAGGTATTATTTATTTAAAGGCTTTTATATACCGATGTTCATATAAAAGTACATATCGTGTCGGTTTACAGAGAACCAAAGTTAGAATTACAATAAAGATAAGGGATACATCAAACATAGTGTACCAAATAAGGATTGTAGGGAACCAAAGTTAGTATTACATCAAAACATAATAAGTATTGAATAAAAGAAAAAGAAAAACATAAGAACATAAGATTTCACCTGTAAACAAGTAGACAATTGGGCATTTGCCACAGAAGTTCTCATCCGAGACCAAAGTCCGAGAGTAATCTAGCGCAAGATACAGTAATGAATGAATAACTGAGGATAGCAATCAATGTTGTGGTATTGGGGTTGTAAAGCCTTTAGGTAAAGGCTTTTGTGAAAAGCCAAGTCTTGAGCTTTTTCTTAAACGTCCGCAGACAAGGTTCTAGGCGAAGGTCCGTGGGGAGAGCGTTCCAGTGTGTGGGACCAGCTGTCGAGAAGGCGCGTTTCATGAGCAATGACTTTGCGGGGGATGCATAAAGGGTGCCTAAGTACCTTGTTCTGATAGGTCTGGATGATGAGTGATGACGTAGAGGGCAGTTTAATTCAAGCGAGGTTTGGGAGTGAATGGTCTTATGGATCATGGTTAGGACTTTGTACAGAATTCTAGATTTAATGGGGACCAATGTAGGTTCTTAAGAATGGGTGTGATGTGTTCTCCTCTGCTGGAATTGGTTATTTATTTATTTATTTATTTTATTTAGTAACTTTTATATACCGACGAACGTTGGGAACATCTCGTCGGTTTACATATAACAGAACTGAGCAACAGGCTTTACAATTTTTGCGTAATTAGATAATTAAATAAGGAACATTCAGAGCATACAAATAACAGATTAGATTATATAAGTAAAATTATAAAAGTGTGATACATGAAAGAGGTTATCTAAACGGGGGTGGGGAGGGGGAGATTCTGATATATAGGGGTGGGGAGGGGGAGATTCTGATATATAGGAGGGTATCCACAATTAAAGGAGGTATATATACACGTGATTGGGAACAAATTTTTTATGTATAAGTTTTTTATATACAATATATAGTCCTGATAAATTCACTTTATGGGGGGTGAGGGGGAAGAGGTAGTTTAGAGTAGAGGGAGGGGGTGAAAAGGAGGTGGAAAATAGGTGGGGGGAGAGGGAGGGGGAGAGGTTAGGAGTTGTAGGGGGGAGGGGTTAGAGTGGTTGTGTGAATATAAGGGGTAGAAGTAATTGAGGAGCTAGGATTGGAGACCCAGGTTAAGATCCTGGCAGCGGAATTCTGTAACATTTGTAGTGGTCTGGTGGTGATAGCTGGAAGGCTGATTAGCAGAGAGTTGCAGTAATCTATTTTTGAGAATAAGATTGCTTGGAGAACTGTTCGAAAGTCTTGAAAATGGAGGAGAGGTTTCAGCTTTTTTAAGATATATAGTTTGTGAAAACATTCTTTTGTTGTATTATTGACAAATTTTTTTTAGGTTCAGCCGGTTGTCTATAATTACTCCAAGGTCTCTTACATGTGTGGTGGGGGTCGTTTGAGGTGAGGTAAGGTTGTTAACCGCCTGAGCATTGTCATCATGAGTGATAAGCAGAAGTTCAGTTTTTGAAGTATTGAGTACTAAGTTAAGGCTGGTGAGGAGGGTGTTTATGGACTGTAGACAGCTGTTTCAGAACCTGAGGGTATTAGAGATTGATTCTGTGACTGGTATCAGGATCTGGACGTCATCAGCGTAGATGAAGTGCGTAACCTTTAGATTTGTGAGAAGTTGACAGAGGGGGAAAAGATAAATGTTAAATAAGGTGGGGGAGAGAGAGGATCCTTGAGGAACTCCGAGTGTGGACTTGACAGGGTGAGAATCTTTGTTGCTTATTCTAACTTTGAAGTTCCTATTGTCGAGGAATGACTTGAACCAGTCAAGGGCTGTTCCTGATATACCGATGTCTGAGAGGCGGTTGATGAGGATGGAGTGATTCACCGTATCGAATGCTGCAGATATCGAGAAGTGCCAAAAGGTAGGGGGTCTTTTTTTCAAGGCCTGTGAGGATGCTGTCTGTCAACGAGATTAGAAGGGATTCCGTATTGAGAGATTTGCGGAATCCGAATTGGGCTGGAGCTAGAATCTTGGTTCCTCTAGGTATTCCGAGAGTTGTTTAACTACTTTCTCCATGAGTTTGGCGACAAAAGGTAGATTAGCGATGGGGCGAAAATTGGCTGGGTCCATTGGGTTCAGGTTGGGCTTCTTGAGTAGTGGTTTGAGGGTGGCTAGTTTCAGAGCGTCCGGTACTAATCCTTGAGCTAGCGAGCAGTTGATAATCTCTGCTAGTGGCTTAGAGATGGTGTTTGGGATGGTGAGCAGTAGTTTAGAAGGAATGGAGTCCATCGGATGAATGGAGGGTTTCATCTTTTTGAGAATAGTTTCAATTTAGAGCGAAGTGGTGGGTTCAAAAGATTCTAGGTTTGCTTTTTGGCCTAAGGAGGAAGTGTAGTGTGAAGTTGGTTCTGTATTTGAAGATGCCAGAGGGGCTATTAGATTGAGGATTTTATTTTCAAAAAATTGTGCAAGTTCTGAGCACCTAGATTGGGCTTGGTCGTCGGGGATGACTGAAGAGGTGGGTTTCGTGAGCTCTGAGACGTAAGAAAACAATGCTTTGGCGTCAAAGAAGAAATTATGAATTTTGCGGGCATAAAAGTCTCTTTTTGTACGAAGGATTATGTTTCTCTAGCTGTGCATGAAGGTTTTGTACTCAGTTAGTGTAGAATTAGAGGGTCTCTTTCGCCATAAGTGTTCTTTGTGTCTTAGTTCTAGTTTGAGTTTTTTCAATTCCTGTGTAAACCAAGGTTTTTTGTTCTTAATGGAAGGGTCTAGCTCTTTTGTTTTTAAGGGGCATATTTTATCTGCTACCTTGTTTGTGATATTTTGCTAAGAGGCGAGGGCTGCATCTGCATCAGAGAGATCAAGGTTCGCAAGTTCCGTCGATAGATGGGAGCTGAGGATGTCCATGGAGCAGGAGTTCCTGTAATGGATTGTAGTTTTGGAGAAGGGATGAGCTGGGTTTTCCTTGATGCAGAGGTCAGTTGTGATCATCCTGTGGTCTGATCATGGGATCGGGGAGCAATGAGGCGGGGAGGTTTGGGTGAGGCCTGAATTTAAGAATATGAGATCCAAGGTATGACCAGCTTTGTGCGTGGGACTGTTAACGATTTGTGTGAAGCCCATAGCCTTGAAGGAAGATAGCAGAGCTTCGCAGTTGGTGGAGTGGGGGATCGTGTTGACGTGGAGGTTAAAGTCTCCATGATGATGGCCGGGGTGTCATTTTTTATGTGTTTGGCAATGAGCTCAATGAGGGGAGAAGGGTCCAAGTCTAGAAGACCAGGTGGAGCGTAAATTAAGCAGATTTGGAGCTGATTAGAGTTGAATAGAGTGAATTCGAGTCTGGCAGTATGTTTAGTGTTCTGTAAAGTTAATCTTAGCTCTTTTTTTTGCTGCTAAGATAAGTCCCCCACCTCTTTTATTAAGTCTAGGAATTGAGAAAATATCGTAGAGTTGAAGGGGTAGTTGATTGATTAATGCTATGTCTGTGGGTTTCAGCCAGGTTTCTGTGATAGCACAGATGTCTGGTTGTGAGTCCAGGAGATAGTCATTGACTATATGTGATTTTTTTGTGAGGGATTGGGTGTTGAAGAGAGTTAATGAAAAGATGGAAAGCCCAAGGAATTGAGTGAGGGGGGAGGTCATTATGGGGATCAACCGCTTATGCTGGAGAATAGTGAGGTTGGTGCGTTTTAGTCTCGGAGTTTCACTTGAACCAGTCCATTTCATTACCGTCCTAGAATGGACTCAAGGACACAGAAGACTACTGCCTCCTCTGCCATCTAAACTTCAGTAGACTTTGTCGGTATCTGGAAATCTCAGAACTGGTACGCAAGATGGACCGCTTGTTTGGTTTTCATGGTGGAAGGAAGCAAGGCGAAGCAGCTTCGTGGGCTACCATAGCTCGCTGGATCAAGAAGGTGATCACAGGAGCTTATGTAGAGGCAGAGAAACCAGTACCCTTTCAGGTTAAAGCTCATTCCACTAAGGCCCAGGCAGTATCCTGGGCAGAAGTTGATACTCTCTCCCGTCAACATCTGCTGGGCAGCAATGTGGTCTTCCTTGCACACCTTCTCCAGATTCTATCGCCTGGATGTTTGGGCCCTAGAGGACGCAATCTTTGCAAGGGTGGTGCTAACCGGACTGCGGGCAGCCTCCTGCCCCGTTTGGAAGTAGCTTTTGTACATCCCATTGGTCCTGAGTCCATCTGGCTACACGCTAGGAAATGGAGAAATTACTTACCTGATAATTTCATTTTCCTTAATGAAGACAGGTGGACTTAGCATCCTGCCCATGGCTGCCCAAGGACACCCATGAGATGAATCTCGATTCTAAGAGGTTACGGGTAAGCTGTCACCCAATCCCTAGATCTAGGGCATCTATAATCTTGCTGGGATTCAGTGCTTATGTTTAGTTGAGTGCAGTTACGGTTATCCTTTTTTAATCAAGTTTTTAAATAGTAAGTCCACAATGGCTTTTGAAGAGAATACTGGAGGGCTGAGGTCACTACAGGAGTATACCTAGGGCAGAGCTTTCCAAACTTTTCATGTTGGTGACACTTTTTAGACAAACATAATTTCGTGACACAGTAATTCAGTCTACTAGCAAACCAGAGGTTAAAGGTTAAACGAACGAAATGTATTTTGACAATTTATGTATGTTTCCTTAAATATATACATAAAATGTTTCACGACACAACCTATCTTGTGAAAACTTTTCATTTATATTAAAAATATATAATATTCCAAGATTAATGTTATTGTTATAATTTGAGTAACAATAATAAAACAAAGTTATTGTGTTATTCAATTTACCTCTTTAATGAGATATATGAGCTTGATGGGATGAACACAGCTTTTGAATATTTGGTGTTAATAAAAAAGTCCAAAGGGTCTTCTGCGTAATTTTAAAAAGCTGGCCAGTTTCACACTATAAAATTATTTGATAGCCTCATTCAACTAATTCTATATGGCTATGAGAGTGAAGTCTGGAATATATAGGAAGGGACAGAATGTCAATATAAATCCTGCACCTCCAGTTCTGTAACTCTGTGCATCCACTGAAATTCCACCAAACAATGGAACTTGGATGTTTCCCTTACAACTCATCATACTAAAAGATATATTTTCAAATTCTGGTGTTACCTCACAGTAACAGCAGCACAAACACCTTCCACTGCCAGGCACATTGTGAACTAACACAAAAAAAACCCCGCAAAAAAGACACTCAAAATCTATACTGCAATCCCATTGTAACATAACAGTAATAACACCAAAGACTCAAACAACAATAACCCTACCTGTGAAAAAGCAAGGGTAAATATTACTCTGGGTCCTAGAATACCAATACACCACCTACTGAGGAAACAAAACAAACCAGATTGCTATAGATCCCTATGCTAGCAGAAACTCTCATCATAGTCACACACACAGAGCAGAGACAGACCCTTACCAAATACAGAATACAAAATAAAGGAGCACAAATTAGACACAAACTGAAATGGAAACCCCAAGAAGCCAGACTCTGTGTATTAACAATGGAAAAACAGAACCACCATTCCTCATAAAACAAATAAAATCAAGAAACATAAAGCATCAGTTATAATAGTAAAACCATACTAATAAAAGAATATTTTAAAACTACTGATAAATAGAATTTCTATTAATTAAAATCATATACATTTTTTTAAATTTCCCAAACACCAATAAAATATTTCAAAACAGCACATATATCAAATAACACCCAATAATTAAAACTAATAAGGATTTTAAAAAGCCCCTGCTGTCCATACGCGGGAGCTCTTGATTTCCAGTCACCCTGATATTGTCGAGGATTAGGAGGTTATCCCCTCTCTCTCACACATACTCACATGTCCATTCTCTCTCACACATATACTGTCACATACATACACATTCATGCTCTTATACCCACCATAACCTCTCGCTCTCACAGACACTGACACTGACACACTCTCAGGCTCTAAGACACTCTCTCCCCCTCCACACACCCCCCCTCACACAAGCTCTTACTCCCCTGGATTTTCTCATACACACTCATGCTCTCACTCTCTCTGGCTCCCTCACATACACACAAACACACCCAGGCAAGCTCCCAGTCATTCTCACACACTGAAACTGACCCCCAGGCAGGCTCCCATTCATTTCACACTGCTCCCTCACCATCCCCCAGGCATGCACACATTCATTCTCACACACACAGACCCCCAGGCAGGCACCAATTCATTCTCACACACACAGACCCCTAGGCAGGCACCAATTCATTCTCACACACACATACACCACACACAGTCAGGCACCTATTCTCACACATACAAACCCCAGGAAGACACCCATTCATTCTCATACGCAGACACACCCTCAGGCAGGCACCCATGCATTCACACACACACCCCCCCCCAGGCAGACTCCTATTCATACACATGCACACACTAAAGGCAAACCCCCCTCTCTTTCTTTTGCCAGCAACCTCGGAGCCTCTCTCATTCCTCTGCTGCCACTGTCACTGATGCCGCATGGCTATTGGGGAGGCGCTGATTGCTGCTACTGGCACTGAAGCCCATTCTGCTGCCTCCTCTGTGCAGGCCCCATGGGTTTCCACTTCCTCCATATTGATCTTGTACATTGTGAGATCCGCATAGAGAAAGTGCTACTCTTGTAGATTACATGTGCGAATCAGTAAAAAATATTTTTTTTTCTATTTTTTTTTTACCTTTGCTATCTGATCTTAGTTTTCTAATTGGTTGGTCACAGGCTTTTTGTTCCACCTTCCCTTTCTTATTTTTTTGCCAATTCCTTTCATATTGTCTTTTTTTCTATTTCTTTTCTCTCCATCTATTTTCTTCCCTCAAACACACAGTCAGGTTCTCAATCTACATGCTTTCTCTCTCTCTCTCTCACTCACACACACAAACACACACACACAGGCTCTCACTCTCACATTCTCTCTCTCATACAGTCATTCATACACAGTCTCTCTCTCTTGCACATGCTGTCTGACTCTCACACATCCAGGCTCTCTCTCACTCCCACATGTTATCTTGCTTAAACACAGGCTCTTACTGTCACATGCTGTTTCTCTCTCACACACACATGTGCTCTCACATGCTGTCTCTGCAAACATTCAGGTCCTCACTCCCACACAGTCTCTCAACTCACTCTCACACACAGACACACAATCTCTCAACTCATCTCATACACGCACAAACAATCTCTCAACTCATCTCATACACGCACAAACAATCTCTCAACTCATCTCATACACGCACACACACTCTACGGGCCCTCAGCCTCTCGGCCGCCTCTTCTCGGGTCGCTGCAGGATGGGCTCTGCAGCAGCCCTGATCTTCTCGGGCCGATCCGCAGCGGCAGCCCTGCTACCGGGCCTCCTCCTCTTCTCATCCCGCTGCAACAACGCTACTCCTCTTCTGCACGCGGCTGATGCTCCTCCTCCTTCCTGCCCGCACGGCTCCGGCAACATTTTTCTTCCGGGGCTGCGCGGGCAGGAAGGAGGGGGGAGTACCTGCACGGTTAGACGCAACCTTTTTCTTCGGGCCGTGGTGACGTGAGCTCCACCACGGCCCTGCCAATCTTCCTGCTGTGTTTCTCCGGCACAGCACAGCAATACTTCACTACTCAGCCGCCAGCGGGATGAGGTCCACCGGCGGCCGCATTGGCTCCCCCTGACCTCTCCTCGGTATATCATTTGCTCCGCCCCGTCATGTGCACTGGGCTTGCGCGGCACACTGCAGGTGACACACTAAAGTGTCGCGACACACACTTGGGAAAGCTCTGACCTAGGGTGACATCAGCTTTAAAACCTGACTCCATCTCCATCTAATAGCAGGGGAGCATAAACCCATTGGTCCTGAGTCCATCTGTCTAAACTAAGGAAAACAAAATTATCAGGTAAGTAATTTCTCCATTACTATTCCTCATAAAACATCAAATAAAACAAGAAATATAAAATATAATAGTAAAACCATATTTAAAAAGAACGAATATTTAAAAACAGCTAATGAATAGAAAATCCAATAAATAAAAACTGACATTTTAAAACAATGTAATATTTTTTATTTATTTATTTTTGCTATTTGGGAGACACCCAATAATTAAAATGAGTAAGGCTAAAAAAAAAATCCCATGCTCACCATACCTGGGAATGTTAGATTTCCAGTCATCCTAAGATTGTTGTGGATTAGAAGAAGAAAGGAGGTGTACGAATTTTCGCCTTCCTCACACACATACATAAACAAACTCCCTCTCTCTCACGTTCACAAGTAGGTTTCTTCTCACTCCCTCTCTCTCACACACATGCAGGCTCCTTTCTCTCTCACACACAGGTTCCTTTTCACTTTCACAGACACAAACAAGCTTCTCTCTCTCACACCCACACAGTGGCATAGCCACGGGTGGGCCATGGCTGTCTGACCCAGAAGAGGGCTGGAGCACGAAGCAGCAATGCCATTGGGTGCCGGGGGGGGGGGGGGGGGGGCATTTGACAGAGTGAGAGCTTGTTGATTGGTAGAGCATGTGAGAGTGAGAATTTGTATGTGTGTGCTAGAACAGTGGTTCTCAATCTTTTTTCTGTCTGGACACGCCTGACAGATGGTTCTCACATGCGTGACACAATGTAAAAGTACAGTTTGCATCCACAGGAATCCCCCTGACCCACAATTATGGATGTAAAGCAGAATTATGACATTCCCCGTACAACTCACCTTACAAAAAATATATTCTGGTTTTAGTGTCATCTCAGTAACAGCAACACAAACTCCAACTACCAGACCCAATAGCCCTACTTATGAAAAGACAGCAGTTTATCACTAATGCATGTCCTCTTGAGAAAAATACAACAAATAAGACTGATACAGTAAAATACCTCACTTCGGTCACATACACAGAACTGACCTAACATACTCCCAGGATCTGCAGTAATGCACATAAACTAATCTGCATACAGTTATACCTGTATTATGGAATGCACTCAAACAGTAACAACTCTACCTATGAAAAGGCAACACTACAAATATTAAATCAGGCCCTAAACACCAATACACCTCCTATTAGGAAAACAGAACTAGCCAAGCAGCTATAGATCCCAACACAGAAATAATTGTATAACTATACTAATAAGCAGAATAAATGTTTCACAACAACTATGAACAGAATAATATCCAACAATTAGAAACTCATAAAAACTATTAAACATTCTCCAAACACCAATAAAATATTTCAAAACAACAGACACATCACATAATATTCAGTAATTAAAATCACAGTCAATCAAGAAAAATAAACTTAAAAAGCCATCTTTACTAACCCCCTCCAGCAGCTCTCCTACTCCTCTTTTATGCAGGCCAGTAGCACACACCAGAAGCAGTAGTGGCTGAAGCTCTGTACTCATGGTCCTCTTCCGTAGGGCCCACGACCAGTCTTTCTGTCTCTCACATACACACATACCAGTTACACTCCCTTGACCAGTTTCTGTCTTTCACACACCAATCATCTCCTGACCAGTCTTTCTCTTACACACACACACACACACACACCAGTTACCTTCCTGATCAGTCTCTCTCTCTCATGCACACACACACACACACACACACAGGCTTCCCACTTCCATGTTCTATCTTACATAGACATGCTTCTCACTCCCATGCTGTGTCTCACACACACCCAGGTTTCTTACTCCTATGCTAGTTCTCGCCACATGCACAGGCTTCTCATTCCCACAATAACTTTCTCTCTCACACACACACATACCAGTCATACTCGCATACCAGTTTCTGTCTCTCACACACCAATCATCTCCTGACCAGTCTTTCTCTTACACACACACACACACACCAGTTACCTTCCTGATCAGTCTCTCTCTCTCATGCACACACACACACACACACACACACACACACACACAGGCTTCCCACTCCTATGTTCTATCTTACATATACAGGCTTCTCACTCCCATGCTGTGTCTCACACACACCCATGTTTCTCACTCCTATGCTAGCTCTCTCCACATGCACAGGCTTCTCATTCCCACAATAACTTTCTCTCTCACACACTCCAGTCATCTCCCTGTCCAATCACTTCCATTGTCTCTCCTATATACACACACATCATCTCTCTGACCAGTTTCTCTCAATCACACACATGCTCTCTCTCACACACTTTACATAGATGATCTCAATCAAATGCTCTCACTTACACACAGGCTCTCAGTCACAGTTACACATGCACACTCTCAATCACACATATATGCTCTCACTTACAGACAGGCAGGCTGGCTGTCTCTCTCTCTCATTTCCTGTCCCCCCCGAGCACAAATGGTAGCTGCAGCAGCCTCCTCCTCTAGCCTCCGCAGGCCAAGAAAGAAGAATCCCATCGGCCACAGGAGGCTAATTCTGCCGTCTCCTGTGCCAATTTCTGGCTGCTTCTGATTTTGCTTCGGGCCCACGCTACTGCTCGGGGCCGCCGCTGCCGCCACTACTTTTTTGTGCAGCATGGTTCTTTCTTCTTCCCGCGCACCCCACTGCACATCACTTCCTGTTTCGGGCCAGGGTGGGGGCAGGAGCGGGAAGAAGAAAGGGCACTAACACTGCTGCCGTTCCCATCCAGGCTTGAACATGTGGATAGCCTGGGCGGCAACGGCAGCAGTGGAAGATAGCCTGTCTTTCGCTCGGTGAAGGAAGAGGGGGGGGGGGGAAAGAGCAGCGGGAGACCGGAAGCACGCGACACACCTGCTGCTGCTTGGCGACACACCGGTTGAAAAGTAGAACATGTGAGAGTTTGTGTGTGTGTGTGTGTGAGGGAGAAAGGGAAGAAAACAGTAGGAGAAGAAACAGAACGAGACGACAGACCCTAAAAAGGAATTAGGAAATGACCAACAAGGGAAGAGTGGGGAAAAGAGAGACTGGGACCAACTAATTAGAAAAATACAACAAAAGTAACAAAAAAAATTATTTTGAGATTTTAGCAATTGAAATATGTCATCAGTGTTGTGACTTTATAGTATGGCAAGGTTCTAGATGTGTTTTTGTTTGTTTTTTTTGCAGAAATTTGTTACTTCACAAAATGTTTAGCAGTGGAGGGATATTTTTTTGCTGAGGTGACACCAGAATTTGAATATTTTTTTTTTCATGTTGGTTGTAATGTGAATTGTCCTAGCTCTGTTCTGCTGATTAATGCTATTTTATTGTAGTTATGATGATTTCTGACTTTCTGCAAATAGGATTCATGAAAGAATACATTGATTTTTATTTTATTACATGATTGATTGGATCTGTTTGTTTTCTTTGCTTTTTACATGATATACTTGTGCATTTATAAACTGCAATAAATATAGAATAAATACAGATTAAAAAGGAATTTTTAATGCTGGTAAGTGCTTGAAGTAATTGAGGTAAAATGTTTTAAAGTTTCATGCATGATGCATAATGGCTGTTGCAGACTTAGAAAGCCATTGTAGGGTGCAGTATTTGTCATTATTTATCAATAAGAATACAACTAGTAGGTCTCAGATTTGCATGCCTTCAGCCCACCCATGTTAACCTTGTGCCCACCCAAAAAATCAGTTGTAGCTACACCACTGCACCCACACTCAAGCAGGTTCCTTCTCATTCTCACTCTCACACACACACCCCCACACAAGCAGGTTCCTTCTCACTCTCACACACACACCCCCACACAAGCAGGTTCCTTCTTACATACACATACAGCCTCATTTTATTCTTCAACCACCGCTGGCCTTTCTCATTTTCTTCTTTGGCCGCATCCAGCCTGGGCTCCGATGGTGACTTGTAGCCTGCTGCTTCTCTTTTTCTATTTTGGTCGCCGCCGGCCTGGGCTCCAACGGCAGCTTGCAGCCTCTCTGTTTCTTTTTAGGTCTCCGTCGGCCTGGGCTCCGACGGCAGCTTGCAGCCTCTCTGTTTCTTTTTAGGTCGCCGCCAGCCTGGGCTCTGACAGCAGCTTGCAGCCTCTGTTTCTTTTTAGGTCGCCGCCAGCCTGGGCTCCGACAGCAGCTTGCAGCCTCTCTGTTTCTTTTTAGGTTGCCGCCGGCCTGAGCTCCGACAGCAGCTTGCAGCCTCTCTGTTTCTATTTTGGTTGCCGCCGGCCTGGGCTCCGATGGCAGCTTGCAGCCTCTCTGTTTCTTTTTAGGTCGCCGCCGGCCTGGGCTCCGACTGCAGCTTGCAGCCTCTCTGTTTCTTTTTAGGTCGCCGCCGGCCTGGGCTCCGACGGCAGCTTGCAGCCTCTCTGTTTCTATTTTGGTCACCGCCAGCCTGGGCTCCGACGGCAGCTTGCAGCCTGTTTCTTTTTAGGACGCCGTCGGCCTGGGCTCTGGCAGCTTGCAGCCTCTCTATTTCTTCTTTGGCCTCCACCGGCCTGGGCTCTGGAAGTGACACCCAGTTTTCACCCCACTGGCCAGGTTCCAGCAGTGGCTCTTCTCAGCCATTTGCCAGACCACCGGGACACAATAGAGATCACGCTACCTCCTATTAGCATGTAACCAATTTGACTGGCCCACCGGGTGATGCCTGTTCCCTCAATTGGCCAATCCGCCCCTGCTGCTAGTGCTGGCAGATTGCTGAACCCAAACGGAACATAAAATCACACAGGCTAGCTGGAGAATCCTAGAGAGGTAGAAAGATGGAAATGCCCTTGATGCTTCATAAATTGGTACTGGAATACAGCCATTTGTTTGAAGGAAGATAGAAAATTGCTAAGTTGTGAGTCCTTGTCAAACAGTGAGGTTATTCTGATCAGTAACTATGAAGCAAATTTGCATATGCTGCCTTTATTATATGCAAATATATCGCATGCATATTTATTCTAAATATCCTGAAAACCAGTCCTATTTGGCACTCCAGGCTTGGAGTTACCTATTACCCCTGAAATCATTTCCTAGTTAACTATTAATGTAATATAATATTGGGAGAGTACTGCTACAGCTCCTAGTTTTCTGCAATTCTATGGAATATTTGCATACCTTTGAATAATTTTGCATAATAAATAATGTAACTTTACTTTATTTTTATTATGCAAAATAGTTCTCCAAACTTATTTGTGTGTGTGTCTGTACGATTTATTCTTTTGGGAGTTTTGAGGGAGAGATGAGGAAGAAGAGATCTCGGAGATAAGTAGACAGGATCTGGGATGGGGGAGAGGGATGCAGTGGTGGTTTTGGGGTGGGGTGAGCAATGTGTCTAGCCAGTGGCCACCATTCCCATTTATCTGCCTTTTAGGTGAGAAGGAATATGCAAGCCAGAGCCTCTGTCAAGGCATGCCACAGCCAATGCAGCCGCCAACCAGCAAGACAAGCACCAGCCCACATGCCAGAAGACAGATGAGGCTGCAGAGTGATAAAGGGCTTCAGAAAAAGACACTTAATTCCCACCCTCAACCCCCTCACCAGAGAGGGAAGCCCATGTGCTGAACACCCTCCCCAGGAGAGAGAATACCCACCATTTCCTCGCCAGGCAGAGGGTGAGTATTCTCTCTCCTGGGGAGGGTGTTCAGCACATGGGCTTCCCTCTCTGGTGAGAGAGTTGGGGGGTGGGAATTAAGTGTCTTTTTCTGAAGCTCTTTGTCACTCTGCAGCCTCATCATGAGGAATCCTGCTCCATAAGAAGTAGAGGAGCTGCATAGCCAGAAATGGCCTGGCAGAATCAGCACCATGGCCCAAGAGTGCTGAGCTGGGTCCAGGGCTACTCCACCTCCACCTGAACAGCTCCCCCATTGGAGCAATGACAGGTGAGGAGGAAGAAGGAGTCTGAGATGCAGAGACTTGCAGTCTGAAGCCAGGAGAGAGAGACTGCCCCTACTCCAAGCCAATAGTAGGGCACTGAGAGAAAGCATGAACATGCACCACCACTGCCCTGCTAATCCACTCCAAGGAAGGGGGACTGGGTGGGGCAGGGCTGCATACACTATTTCTGCCCGGGGGCAGGGGGATACGGAAGAGGAAAGGGCAATGATCCTCTCCCTGTGTTCCCCCGCCCACTTCTGGCTCTTATTCTCCTTGAATACCTGCCTCTGGTTCTCATTTCCTCTCTCCCTCTGCCCAGTTTGTTCCTTTTTCTCTCCCTTCCTCTCTCCATCCCAGGAATTGGGTGGCAAAATGAGGAGGGAGTTGCAAAGGCATGCAGTGGTACCAGCTAGTCCCCATCTCCTCAACCTGCTTTGGTCCCTGATTTCCTGCAGTGATCAGTACTGAGGGAGGGGTTGCACTTGCTGGGGCCCCAGCTGTGAGAGCTCACAGGCAGGGCCTCCAGCAAAGAGAGGAGCAGGCTGGGAAATCAAAGAGATCGGGTTTCCTTCTCTCCGGGTTTTCTCTAGCTGGAGCCTGTGATCAGAGGAAGAGCTGCCGAGCTGCTGCCTTCCTCCTGTGTCTGATTGATGTATCCTGCTCACAAGAATCAATCAGCTGTGTAAGATGAGAGACCGAAGATGGAGTCTCCTACTTGGCAGGGCTACATTTAACACCCAGCATATAGGCCTGCAGGCGATAAGAGGACAAGGGGGTGCACTATATGAGCGGGAAGAGAGATGTGAAAGCATGGAGTGAAGAATGTTGAGAGTACTTAAGAGGAAGAAAGATGAGTGCAGTGGGTGAGGGAGGATAACAGCACTGAGGATGGTAGGGGGAAGCATTGGGAATGGAGGAGTGCGGATTGAGGGCATTTAGGTGAGGGTGGTAAGTGGGTATGTAGAGGGAGTGATGTGAAGTTAGTGCACTGGGTATGGCGAAGGGGGGCTTGTAGGGTGTATGTTTGTGTTCTGAGCCTAAGTGATCATTGCTTTGCCACACAGTAAGAGCTGGATTTTTTGGTCCTAGCTCCTCAACTCTAGTTATTATTAAATAGGACATCAGATTAATAGATTGATAGAACTAACCTAGAGAATCTCGGTGCATTATTAGAAATCTTACTTATTTTTTTTGTGAGGGACTGTTTCATTTTGTTCCCTTTCAGACCTATTTATGTTTAACTATGGACTGCTATTTGGAGTGCTGCCATCACCACCACCTTAAATATGATCTTTCTAAAGCAGATCATCCTCTCTTTTGAGGGAAAACAAGTCATTCTGAGGTGGTGGTGATGTCTGCACTCAGATCAGTAGCCCATTGTTAATTATAAAAGATACATAGGAAAGAATTATTAAATGCATTTTATATTTGTGATACCTACTTTGAAATGACACAAGATGCAAAACAAATTCTCATTTTTAAAGTTTCTTGTACATGAGTGCACAAATTGCATATTTTAACTTTTCGTGATATTTTTTCAAATAACCAGCTGCTTTTACATGTCAGATGTAAATCAGCCATCAGTACTGGTTCTTTCATTAAGTGTTGCCTAGGGTGCCAATATTTTTTTTTGGGGGGGGGGGGGGAGGGGAAACAAACTGCCCCAGAAACTTCAGGTGATACCAGGCCACTTTTAAAGCATGGCACCATAAGTCAGAAACAAATGGATGCTGGGTAGATGTAGAGGGTGGAGACAAAGAGAAAGTTGGTGGCGGAGAAAGAGGGTGTTGGGCAGGGGAGGTTGGGATGGAGAGAGATTTTGGGCAGGTAGGGAGGGGGTGGCGAGAGAGATGATGCTGGGCACTGCAAAAAGGGGGCAAAGAGATTGGAGTGATGCTGGTATGCTGTTAGGCAGTGAAGGGGAGAAGAAGAGAGGAGAGGTTGCTGAACAGGGAGATGGAAAGAAGAGATGCTGAGCACTGTGGTCAGGGGTAAAGGGATGGGGAAGCAGGACTTGGCTGACGGTGAGAGGATAGCGGGAGGTGAATGCAGAGCAGGACGAGAGAGGGATGCTGTGTAAGGGGGAGGGCGCAAAATTGAAAGTTTGCCTAGGGTGCCTAATACCCTTGCACTGGTCCTGTCCGCCATTAATCAAATAGTACAATAACTTTCAACTGTTACACCTCCAATTCAGTTTCATCATCCCGTAGGACAAAGAATGCTAGAATGAAAAGGTAGTGCCATGGACAGTATTTTTATCAACTTTGTTGCCCCTGAAATCATTTTCTTTCTCCCTGTCTGTTTGGTGTGCTTTAAGTGGGAAACCTATCTCTAAACATCTGTACTATTTTAAACTCACCTCTTGCCTTTAGGCAGTGGGCGTGTTCCTTGGCTATTACCATAGAGTCCCTGAGGTAGTTTCCCCCTCTGACATTTGGCATTATGTTCCTTCGAATTGCCCCATGTGTCTCAACTAAAATCAGGCATCAGTGGTTGACATGATTAAAAATAACCGTGTCTCGGGAGTCAGTGCCATTCTTGAACTGTTTCTATTAACCTGCATTTCCTGTATAGTGGCACACAATGCTCACAGCAGGCTGAGTTGACTTATTTCAGTTAATTTGTGGCTGTAACCAAGCAAAATATTGCCACTTATTCACTTTACAGAACTGGCAGTCTGGGAGGAAGAGACATTAATGTGGGGATTCTTAATATGGAAGAAAGGTTGACAAATAAAAACACTGCCCCCACCACCCCACTAAGGGGCCGATGCAATACAGCTGAGTGCACTGTTTTAACCCGCAGTTGGACACGGATTGTGTAGGCACTACCTAATCCCCTTTGCAATAAGGGGATTAGCGCCTCCACAACCCGTGTCCAACATGCAGTGAAACTAATAGCGCTCATCACATGCAAATGTATGTTGATGAGGCTATTAGGGAATCACCTGCAATGCAAAAAAAAAAAAGTGTGTCTAAAATGCACATTTTTACGCTCAAAAATTAATGCCTATCTAGAGCAGGCGTTAATTGCTGAGCTCTCCCAAAAGTTGTATTTTCTTCTTTTCTGTACATCCTCCTACTTAATATCATTGCAATATTGGGTACTTGGCCTGGATTGGCCACTGTTGGAAACAGGATGCTGGGCTTGATGGACCCTTGGTCTGACCCAGTATGGCATTTTCTTATGTTCTTATGTTAAGTAGGAGGAACAAAAATTTTGAAAAAGTTAAAAAAAAAAAAAAAAAGTGCCGGCAGTCAGGTTCGGGAAACGGACGCTCAGCTAACAAGTGTACGTTTCCTGAATCCCTGGCTGTGTGCCGATTAGGAAAACAGGCGCCTCCTTGACAATGCGACCCCTAATTTAAATATTGCATGGCACCGGGGCGCTATTGAGCAGCGCAGCAAAATGGCCGCCTGATTCCACTGCTCCTCCCAACTCCGGCATCTTTAAGGCATTTACAGAAGCTGTTGCAGCCCTGGGACATCCCGTTAGCTAGCAAAGTGTGTGGGAAAAGCTCAGGATGGTGACCCGAAAAAGGAATACTGATTTAAAGCAATTTTCCTTAGCAGGGGAGCTACCGCCCGACGACGATGCACAGGCCGAGAAGCCTGCAGGATACATGGGCGAAAACGAGGAACTGAGAGCAGGGCTCGCACCCAACCCCGAGCCAATAGCTACTGCCCCCCTGCCGGATTTCCCAACCCGGTCCGAAATTCGGACTTGGTTCATGGAACTACGGGCCGATCTAAAAACTCACAAAGCTGAACTGCTGGCTTCCATGACTGCAATGAAGGAGGATCTGGAAGCGATGGGGCACTGGGTGGATGATCTCGATGTACGCACTGATAGCCAGGGGGCTATAGTGGAGTCACTCACCACCCAGAACTCCATATTGACTACTCAAATAGAAACTTTATCCAGTAAAGTCAAGGACCTCGAAAATTGCTCGTGCTGAGCGAATCTGCGCATAAGAGGGATACCAGAAACAGAGCAATTTCAAGACTGTCTGGCTACAGTCAAGGCTCTCTGCAAGCAAATATTGACTATCGGCAGATCGCTTAAAGAAGGAGAGGCCCGAGAACCTGTGATTGATTTGGAATGAGCCCATCGGGCCTTGGGGCCGAGGAGGGACAACCAACCTCGAGACATTATCGTCAAGTTTCATCATTTTCAAATCAAAGAAGATATACTAAAGATAGCGAGGGCCAACACTAACTGGAAATGGCAAGACCTAAACATCTCTATTTACCATGACTTGGCGCCATCCACTTTGCAAAAACGATATCAGCTCCGGGAGGTAACCACGGCACTCCGCAACGAAGACATTCGATATCGATGGGCATTCCTGTTTGCCCTTCTCTTTCAGCGGAAGGGGATCACCTATCACATAAAATCAATGGCAGATGTGGTCGAATGCTTCAAACAAGCCGGGCTCGATGTCCCCTTCACTGCACCAGCTAAACTGCCACAGGCCTCAGCGATAGCGTTACTACCAAGATGGCTCCGACCCGGACCGGGGCACGGCAGATTACGCAGGCAACATTCTCAATCTGCAGCTCTGCAAGCAGATCAAGGCTGAGGCACGCAATTGACAGGCAACTGGAACTCTCACTACTGCAATGGGAGCTTTCGTTGCCTACAGGTTTTTCTTTTGCTTTTGAGTGCCTTGAGAATTTTACCTGACTTTAACCTAATAAGGGTTGTATTGAAGTATGCAGAGTATTGCCTTCTATTCTTTATCATCACACACTAGGAATCAATAACAATGAATCTAATACATTTACAAGTTGCTACAATACCAACATTTCACTTCACATGTATAATTCCATGTAATAAATACCATAATATTCTTCAAAACAATTTTTTATTCATATTGCTCTTAACCCATATATATAATCCGCATGAGATAAAACACTTCAATCAATCAAGATGGAAAACCTCGTCCATCTTGTGACTGTGGACATGTTATATTTATATCACATACAATTATATAGAAATCTTCTACACATATATTACCTTAAATATCCCTATATCTTTAATATCCCAAAACCACATTCACACTCATTCATACCCTAAAATCCAAACCCACCCATAAAATCCAATTGACAAATCAATATTCATCCACTATTCTATACATCTCATATATATCACTATATTGCGCCCCCAGGATTACAATGCTATTGACTTATATCTTAATCTATAATGGGTAATCTTTGTTACATTATATATGTTTTACTTCAGTAATATTTCCATACATATGTGAAATGTGCCACTCCAAAAGGTATTCACTATATGTTGATTCCACTTCAATAATATTCATCACCCAATTCCAACGAAGTTCACCCCCAGCAGTATTCACCCCAACAAGGTGCCTTGTTTCGCCCTGATTGGGCTTCTTCAGGGGAAGTCTTTCACACAATGTAATCTCCTCGGGGATAAATACTTATTCACATTCAAATCCCTGTAAATGTGTGTATATATATATGTACATGAATAGATATCCATACTACATTCACCCAATTAACCCCATGTATCCTCAAAAATCACACTTACTGATCTCAAACTGCAATTTACATCCATGATCCCCCATCAGATCAGTCTCTCAAAATTCCACTACAATCAAAATATATATAACAAGTCCACATTAATTTTGAATATAAACCATTTACCACTAATCTTTATATACTATAGCCCGCGGATTTTATGGAAGACACATACCTTTAAAAGACAGTATCACCCAACTTACTTTCAAGTACCACCAGTCTTCTAAATTAATAGCCTGAAATTCAGAACCATACTCTATTTATATCAGACGGATAATCCCCGTCCTTACAATGTTTCAAACGTAGTTTCTAATAAAATGTTATTAATGTACTTACAATAAACAAGCGGAAGTATAACCCGATATCATCAACTCCTACAAAGGTAGCCGCATATAGGTAATATCTCTTATCAAACAAAAAACTTCTAGTCATCTCTCCTCACAAATAGAACCAGCCACAGCTATGATGGTAAACCTCACCTCTTAAATAGCAGGAACGCCAATCAACATTAAACGTTCAAGCCACACCCCAACATGGGGCGGGATCCATACAATTTTCGACGGTATAGGAACTGCATCCATCCTGCAGATGGATGCAGTTCCTATAGGCCGATCTCACTCAGTCTTACCAAAATTTCTTTACTTATTTTCCTCTTTACCAGTGTATATTCCCTCACCCTTATTCCGCAGTTGGTAGAAAAAGATCTTTGACTTTATTTGGAGGAGACGGTCTCCTAGGGTGACCAGAGCAGTGCTATATCAACCAAAAATTCAGGGCGTAACGGCGGTACCAAATCTATCCGGTTTTATAGTACGTCTCAATTGAGAACAATCTTAGATTTCCACCGCCAGGCAGCCCCTAAACAATGGGTGCACATTGAGCAAACTATCGGGTTGATACAGTAAAAATCGCGGGAGAGCGGGCAAGCGCACAGGACACACTCCTGTGCGCGTGATACAGTAAATTACACGCTAGGGTCCCTAGTGCCTCTTTTTGGACAGGAGCAGCGGCTGTCAGCGGGTTTGACAGCCAACGCTCAATTTTGCCGGCGTCGGTTCTCGAGCCCGCTGACAGCCACGGGTTCGGAAACCGGACGCTGGCAAAATTGAGCGTCCGGTTTTCAAGCCGCGGGCCCATTTTAAATTTTTTTATTTTTTACTTTTTTTTAACTTTTGGGGCCTCCGACTTAATATCGCCATGATATTAAGTCGGATGGTGCCCAGAAAAGCAGTTTTTACTGCTTTTATGTGCACTTCCCCGGTGCCCGCAGAAATTAACGCCTACCTTTGGGTAGGCGCTAATTTCTTAAAGTTAAATGTGCGGCTTGGCTGCACATTTTACTTACTGTATCGCGCGCGAATACCTAATAGGGCCATCAACATGCATTTGCATGTTGTGGGCGCTATTAGGTTCGGGGGGGGAAGGGTTGGACTTGCGTTTGACGCACTAGTACCCCTTACTGAATAAGGGGTAAAGCTAGCACGTCGAAAACGCGTGTCCAACTGTGGGTTAACAGTGCACTCCACCAGAGCGCACTGTACTGTATCGGCCTGAAAAGTAGGTCCTATGGAATTGACCGCTTTATTATGGCAACCGCGAAACACCTGGCGACCAATTAAAGGTATCCCCTGGTCCCTAGGAATCACACTACATATTTGGGCCCACAATAAACAGACATTGGTAGGCCCATATGAATACTTCTATCAATCCTCTCTATTCAATAATGTACATTTATCTATCGGATATCAAACAAAACGTATGCAACTCTGGCGGGAAAAGGGCATTACCACTGTAGGCAATCTACTCCATCAAGGTCACGTGACCAGTTATTTGATCTACACCACTTAGACTCCCGAGATTTCTTGGTATGTGAGCAAACCTCTCATTTTGTATGAATCATTCAACGTTCCAACTCACTAAGACCGGGCAGGACTATGCTGGAATCTTACCTCCTTCACAATGATGTAATAAAGGGGACAATCTCAAAACTATACCAATTATTTTCGCCGACTCCCCCCAATATCGCACAAACACGGCTCCAATGGGAAACTGACCTAGGTACTCAATTGAGCACGAAAGACTGGGGGGAAATAATCTCTTTGGCCAGGCAGTGCTCCATTTCTGCTAGACTGCAAGAGAATTGTTACAAAATGATTTATAGGTGGTATCTCACCCCAGCTAAACTTAACAGAATTTATTCTCATATCTCTGATTCTTGTTGGTGTGAGTGCGGGGCTAGTGGCACTTGCCTGCATATATGGTGGGAATGTCCTCGACTTGCTTCTTTCTGGAAGGAGGTTTTTGCCTGGATCAGTGGTATATTGGGTGTCTCGCTTGTCCCTACTGCAGCAATGGCCTTATTGCATGTCTTTCCTGAGTCCATGGCCACAGGGCACAAGAAGCTTTGCACTCACTTGTTTATAGCTGCCTGTAGCTTGTTGGCTCTTAAATGGAAATCGAATCAACTGCCCCAAGTTCAATATGTTATTACAAAACTACATACCTATTACCATCTAGCATCCCTCACTGCTGAAAAGCATAATAAACTTGCTTCCTCTCGGAAAGTATTCGGCCTATATTACATGTCTGTAACCTACAATTCTACCATGTTCTGGACGCCGATGTTCAGTAACCTTAGAGTCAGAAGTTCAATGAGGACTTTGTATTCTGGAGAGACAGACCATGTGAGTTATTGTTATTGTACACTATATGAAATGCGCCCACTTTCAGCACATTTAATTGCATCAGCTCCTTTATATAAGAACATAAGAAAATGCCATACTGGGTCAGACCAAGGGTCCATCAAGCCCAGCATCCTGTTTCCAACAGTGGCCAATCCAAGCCATAAGAACCTGGCAAGTACCCAAAAACTAAGTCTATTCCATGTAACCATTGCTAATGGCAGTGGCTATTCTCTAAGTGAACTTAATAGCAGGTAATGGACTTCTCCTCCAAGAACCTATCCAATCCTTTTTTAAACACAGCTATACTAACTGCACTAACCACATCCTCTGGCAACAAATTCCAGAGTTTAATTGTGCGTTGAGTAAAAAAGAACTTTCTCTGATTAGTTTTAAATGTGCCCCATGCTAACTTCATGGAGTGCCCCCTAGTCTTTCTACTATCCGAAAGAGTAAATAACCGATTCACATCTACCCGTTCTAGACCTCTCATGATTTTAAACACCTCTATCATATCCCCCTTCAGTCGTCTCTTCTCCAAGCTGAAAAGTCCTAACCTCTTTAATCTTTCCTCATAGGGGAGTTGTTCCATTCCCCTTATCATTTTGGTAACCCTTCTCTGTACCTTCTCCATCGCAATTATATCTTTTTTGAGATGCAGCGACCAGAATTGTACACAATATTCAAGGTGTGGTCTCACCATGGAGCGATACAGAGGCATTATGACATTTTCCGTTTTATTCACCATTCCCTTTCTAATAATTCCCAACATTCTGTTTGCTTTTTTGACTGCCGCAGCACACTGTACCGACGATTTCAATGTGTTATCCACTATGACACCTAGATCTTTCTTGGGTTGTAGCACCTAATATGAAACCCAACATTGTGTAATTATAGCATGGGTTATTTTTCCCTATATGCATCACCTTGCACTTATCCACATTAAATTTCATCTGCCATTTGGATGCCCAATTTTCCAGTCTCACAAGGTCTGCTTGTGATTTAACTACTCTGAACAATTTTGTGTCATCTGCAAATTTGATTATCTCACTCGTCGTATTTCTTTCCAGATCATTTATAAATATATTGAAAAGTAAGGGTCCCAATACAGATCCCTGAGGCACTCCACTGTCCACTCCCTTCCACTGAGAAAATTGCCCATTTAATCCTACTCTCTGTTTCCTGTCTTTTAGCCAGTTTGCAATCCACGAAAGGACATCACCACCTATCCCATGACTTTTTACTTTTCCTAGAAGCCTCTCATGAGGAACTTTGTCAAACGCCTTCTGAAAATCCAAGTATACTATATCTACCGGTTCACCTTTATCCACATGTTTATTAACTCCTTCAAAAAAGTGAAGCAGATTTGTGAGGCAAGACTTGCCTTGGGTAAAGCCATGCTGACTTTGTTCCATTAAACCATGTCTTTCTATATGTTCTGTGATTTTGATGTTCAGAACACCTTCCACTATTTTTCCTGTTTATTTCTTGACTAGCTTTTAGGGCTAATACTAGGAAGCAAAGGAAGGATGCATGGACCTTTTATATTTTGACTTCTCTAATAGCGACCCTGTATTGATTCCGATGAGATTTACTTTTCTCCAAACAGTTGCTGAAGTGAAAGTGCAAAACTGCTTTTCACAATGACATTGGTGCAATTGGGAGACTTAACAAATCAGAATACCTTAAGTAGGATGTATGAAAGAAACTATACCCCAGCCAAAACAATCAGAAGATAAGATGAAATTATAAGGAAAACAGAACATGAGATGTAAATCCTTAATAAATATATATATATTTTTTAAATGTTCAGATTTTTTGGTTATTGAATTTTTCAATTACAATGTTTTGCAAGTATACCTCCTATGACTGTGTTACAGGATGTTAGCAGTGATGAGAAATATTGTGTTGTGCTTACTGAGGAAATAAAAACATTACAGTGCTAAAAGAACAGTTGCCTTTGTGTCTAGACAGTTGAATTTAAGGCACATTCTTGGGTCCCATTAAGAACTATAGAGTGGAGTTGTAGAACAGCAGGGTCCAAACCAGGGTTCAAATTCCACTGCTGCTCCTTGTGACCTTGGGCAAGTCACTTTACCCTCCATTCTCTCAGCACAAGGGGATTCATTAAGGGGTTTTCCCATAGCCACAAAATGAGAGAAAAGCCTTAATGAATCTGGCCCTTAGATTGTAAGCCCCCTGGGGATAGGGAAATACCTACAGACCTGAATGTAATCCACGTTGAAGTGCCAAAAAGCAGAAAATAAATATATATATATATATATATATATATATATATATGCTGTCTCTTTTTGTGCAAGGGTAACCCCCTTCTGGCAGAAGTGAGCATAGAATAATTTGGTCTGGTCCAACGAGAGGTCTTGTTTCATTTTAGTGTGACCCTTGTGCTGCAGTGGTGGGGGAAAGATGGAGAAAAGGAGGGTCAGCCATGCAGAGGGTCCATGTTAGATTCCCTGCTCAGGTTTTCCACGCTCCCGCCCAGCCCGGGCTGGAGATACTACAGATGGAGTGCACACAACCTCTGGTGGAGGGAGGTGGTCGTGTAATGGTGATGCCCAGTGGCCAGATTTAGGGCTCCTGATTGCAAGATTCCAGAAAGAGCCCTGGTGCTTGTCCCCTGGCTGAAGACTGTCATTGCAATACTGAACTAAATGTAAATTAGTGGGGAATGGGAGAACTGAATGCTGTTGCTACTTTTGCAGGAGCTGAAACCCTTGTTGACCAATTCTCCCTCTCTGGAAGAAAAGGCTGTTCTGTCTAAGAATCAGATGTAGGTCGGTCAAGTAAGATTTACAAAGCTTTAAAAATAGGGGCCTTGAAGGTGTGGTCCCAAGAGATGGAAGTGACTTTTTCCTCAGAAGAGTGGGATAGAATTTTTTGGTTTGTTAAATATTACCGTGGTAATATCACGAGTGGCTTTTCAAACCTCACATGGCAATATCCAAATACAAGCAACAATAATGTGAGGAAATAGTGTCAAGTCAAAATCTTTCATTTTTAAATTGGACGTAATGGTAAGAGATTCCAAAACTAGAATTCAATATGCCATCTTTATTGGTAGAATATATTCTGATGATGATATCACTGTATTGGTTTCACAAGCTTGGTGGCTGTGTTCCGCGACACAACCATGTTTTGCCTGTCATCTTCTTTGGGAGGGACTTAGCTGAGACATCTGAACCCGCTTCCTACATCACTGTTTATGCTAAATGCTGCAGAGATTCAGAGTCATTATTCCACATTAGTTTTCAGTGTCAGTTATACAGATTTTCTGAGGTAAAATGCAACAGATAATTGAAATTATGTTGAAGATTATTTATCTGATGACCCTCGTTTGCAAATTTTTGGTCTCTCTTCTCCCTCTGAGATATAGCTGTTACTCAATAAGCTGCTGTTAGACATAAGTCTATGATTCTGGCTAATAGAAAAAGCTTCCTCCAGATCCGGAGGAGTGGTTACAAGTGCTTGCTTCCTCCTGGAAACTGACTTCTTATCTGAGAAGGTCTGCAAGCAAATCAAACATTTTCGCCAGATATGGGCTCCCGATTGCCATACTATAAGGCAGCGGTTCTCAACCGGTGTGTCGCTAAGCACAAACAGGTGTGTCACCACACTTCTCGGTCCCCTGCTGGCCCGGTTGTGCCCTCTTACCCCAGCGAGATGAGGACTCTTCCTCCGGCTGGGCTTGAAATGCTGCCAGCCAGGGCAGAACGTGCCAGGAGAGATGGAGTCGGCGGCACTTGCAGCATGGCTTCTTCTTCCTGCCCTCTCCCCCCCCATCGCAGCCCAGAAGAAGACAAGTTGTGGGTGGTGACTGCATGTGCGGGAAGAAGAGACTATGCTAGGTATAAGTGCTGCAGCATTGGCCTAGAGCAACATCAGCCCCAGTGGCCGATGGTACTCCTCTCTCGAGGCTGCGAGGACTGGAAGAGGAGGAGGCTGTTGCTGCTGCTAATTGTTCAGTGGGGAGAGAGAGAGAGTGAGTGAGCGAACATATGTGTTTGAGATCCTCTGTGTGTGTGAGTCAGCATGTATGTATGTGATTGAGAACTTATATATTTAAGAGAGAGAGCATGTGTATGTGTGACTGAGATCCTGTTGTGTATAAGAGAGAGAGCATGTGTATGTGTGACTGAGATCCTACGTGAGAGAGAGCATGTGTATGTGTGACTGAGATCCTGTTGTGTATAAGAGAGAGAGCATGTGTATGTGTGACTGAGATCCTGTTGTGATTAAGAGAGAGAGCATGTGTATGTGTAACTGAGATCCTACGTGAGAGAGAGCATGATGTGTATGACTGAGAGAGAGGAGAAAGTTGCAAGCAACCCCCCCCCAACCCCCCAATTCACAACAGTCTCAGGGCACCTGGATATCAAACTTTCCCAGGTATTGAGAGCAGAGCATTTTTTTATCCTTATTATTTGGTCTTTGTAACTGCTGTTTTGAAATATTTTTTTGGTGTCTGGAAATTTTTTATTTAAGTTTTTATTTATTGGATATGCCATTCATCAACAGTTTTGAAATAATCCGTTCATTTTATTAGTATGGCTTTACTGCTATGGATTATATTTTCTTGATTTGTTTTATGAGCACTGGTGATGTTTCTCTTTTTCATTTGTTATAGTACATACAGAGACCCTGGCTTGTTGAAGTTTCCAATTCCGTTTTTGTCTGCATGTTTCTGGTTATGGTTTATGGTCTCTTTATTCTTTGTTAGATGAGGGTCTGCACATGTGACTGATGTGAGATATTCTGCTGGCGTGTAGTTTCTGTGTAGGGCTCTATAGCAGCCTGACTTGTTCTATTTTCCTAATAGGAGGAGTATTGGAGTTTTAAGGCCTGGTGTAATATCTTCAGTGTTGCCTTTTCTTAGCTAAGGCAGTTACTGTTTGAGTGCTGGACGATGGTGCTGTTCTGGTTTACTATTTATGCAATTTCTGTTCAGAGTACTTATCTTTCTCACAGGACAAGCAAGATGGTAGTCCTCACATATGGGTGACATCATCAGGATGGAGCCCAATCACGGAAAATTTCTATCAAAGTTTCCAGAACTTTGACTGGCCCCCTACTGGGCACTCCCAGCATGGCACTAACCCTGCAGCCAGCAGGGGTCCCCCTTCAGTCTTCTTTTTTCCGCGCAGCAGTAGCCTCGCGGTAAAGGAGCTCTGAAGGAGATTCCTGACAGGAATTTTCCTCACGGAATTACTAAAAGTTAAATTGCCCCACAGGGGTCCCTCCTCTAACTTTTCTCAGTCCGCAGTACTCTGGTAAGTTTTTACCCATTTTCTCGTTGATTACCGTCGAGTTTGGCCCTCGCAGCCTACTGGCCGTCGACAGTACCGCGGCTCGATTTTTTTCCATGGCCATGGCGTCGGAGTTTCGTCAGTGCCTGGACAGTACCCACACCATGTCTATCACAGACCCCCGTAAAGTCTGTGTAATGTGTCTAGGACGCGAGCACGATGTCTTGACCTGCACCAAATGTGCCCTAATGACACCGAAGGGTTGCGAAGATGGAATGTCTCTTCCGTGCTCAAACCCCAACTCCGTCCATTGCATCAACGTCGTCAGAACCGGCACTGTCAACTTCCCACCAGCATCGACCAGTGACCGACTGGCATCAACGACTTCTCGGACATCGACACCCTCTACTCCCCCTCAGGATTGAGGGGATCGCAGGGAGAAACATCGCCATTGACACCGTAAGACTCGGACCATCGAGGGAGCCAAATCATCGACCTTGCCATCGTCCAAGCCGCTATCGAAGAAACCCCGTCCAGGAAAGGCACCGACCATTCCTGCGAGCGGGTTACTGAGGCAACCCTCACCCGATCAGGGAATGGGAGCTGCGACTCCGCCTTTAACGGTGGTCCCTCCGGCTATGCCTCTGCCTCCTCCTTCTGTTCTGGAGCCGGGGCTGCTTGCTCCAGGTCTCCGAGAAGAACTGGACCGGATAGTTCAGGAGGCCATCAACAAGGCGATGCAACGTCTTCAGGTTCCTCCGACACCGGTACCGCCTGTGGAACCGATCATCGACCCGATTCCGGCAGCGCTGGCACCGCTGCTATCCAGGATGGAAGCGGTTATGGCCGCTTTTCCACCGATGGATCCCAGGTCTCTGGCTCCGATGCCCTCCCCGCTGACAGCATCATCGGGAGGAGAAACACCGTTCCGCATCCCTCCATCAGGAGTTCTGCCTCAGCCATCGATGCCAATACGTCCCTCGCCACCGACCCATCCATCGGTGCCGATACGTCCGGCTCCACCGAGTCATCCATCGATACCCTCGATGCCTGCACCGGTGCCTTCAATGCCATCATCGGTGCATCTGATAATTCCTCTGATTCCTTCGGAGCCTAGACCGGGACCTTCAGGTATCCAGCCAACCTGCTGCCCTCTAGTTCTTAGAGCAGAGCTTTCCAAACTTTTCATGTTGGTGACACACTTTTTAGACAAACATAATTTCACGACACGGTAATTCAGTCTACTAGTAAACCAGAGGTTAAAGGTTAAATGAACGAAACATATTTCGACAATTTATGTATGTTTCCTTAAATATATACATAAATAAAATGTTTCACGACACAACCTATCTCATGAAAACCTTAAATTTATATTAAAAATATATATTCCAAGATTCATGTTATTGTTATAATTTATGAGAAACAATAATAAAACAAATTGTCTGTCCCCCACACACTCATCTCTCTCCTCCCCCCAGCACATGTCTGGCCCCCACACACTCATATCTCTCCCCCTCAAGCACATGTCTGTCCCCCCAGCACGTTTGCCCCCCACTCACTCATCTCTCTCCCCCCAGCACATGTCTGGTCCCCACACTCATGTACCTCGTCTTTTTGATTGTTGCCAGTTAAGTGCTTCACTCCCTTCCATGATCACCAGACACTGCTGCTTGCAGTCAGTACTCCTCATGGCCAGGCCTCATTGGCAGCAGCAGCCAATGCAAGGATGGCTGGGCTCGTTCCACCCACCAAGCCCCCCAAAAAAACGCGATTGACAGCAAAAATCACCCAATAATAAGCAACCCATAAACTGAAAAAAAAAAAGTGAATCTCTAGAAAAAAAAAAGCCCAAACTCGCATCAGAGTTGACCGGGCTTGCGCGACACACCTGCACACTGCAGGCGACACACTAACGTGTCCCGACACACAGTTTGGAAAGCTCTGTCTTAGAGGGATGGGGCTGATCCTTATGATACCTGGGCTGATGATACCTCAACAGATACCGATGATTTACCTTCACCCACTGAGAGTAGGAAGCGTTCTCCTCCAGAGGACCTTTCCTTTATAAACTTTGTAAAGGAAATGTCTGAATTGGTTCCCTTTCAATTACAGACGGAAAGGATGATAGGCACCAGATGATGGAGTTGCTCTAATTCCTGGATGCCCCCAAGGTAATCACCTCTATTCCCATCTATCAGGTCCTTCTTGATCTCCTCAAGAAGAACTGGAAACATCCTGGATCAATTGCTCCAGTACACAGGAAAGCTGACACCACCTATTTGGTGCAGTTAGCCCCAGGTTTTCAAAAATCACAGCTTGATCACCACTCGGTCGTGGTAGAGTCTGCACAAAAGAAGGCAAAGAAGTCAAAGCCTCACTCGTCTGTTCCTTCTGGAAAGGAACAGAAGTTCCTAGATAACATTGGTTGCCGAGTATTCCAAGGGGTCATTTTTAAGCTGATACAGGACTTCTCAGACTCCCTGCCTCAGCAATTTCAAGAACAAGCATGAGATTAGAACATCTTATGACATTTTTGACACTTCTACCAGAGTGTCTGCAGCTGCTATTTCGGTGAGACGATGGGCCTGGCTCAAGTCTTCTGACCGCCCAGAAGTATAAGACCGGTTATCCGACCTGCCTTATGTCGGAGATAATCTGTTTGGCGAACAGATTCAACAAACAGTAGCAGAATTAAAGGACCATCATGAGACCCTAAGACAGCTCTCTTTGATGCCTTCCGACTTCTCCTCAAAACAGCCCTTCAGAAAGGACTCTAAGAAGTCATTCTTCCGCCCGAAGAAGTCTTACCCTCCACCAACCAGATCACGTGCCACAAGACCTTATCAAAAACCGCAGTCCAAACCTGTAAACAAAAACCACAAGCAGCTCCTCAACCAGGACCTGCTTCAGGTTTTTGACTTCCATTTAGAGAGCAGCAGCCAGATTCCTCTGTCGCACATACCAGTGGGAGGTCGATTGTGCCACTTCCACAACATGTGGCATTCAATCACATCCGACCAATGGGTATTAGCAATCATTGCTCAGGGTTACCATCTGAACTTTCTCGCCCTGCCACCGGACTCCCCACCTGTACAAACGTGGAGAACATCCGAACACTCCATTCTTCTGGATCAAGAGGTTTCCCTCCTTCTCCAGTCAAGAGCAATAGAACCCGTTCCATACTCTCAGCAAGGCCTAGGGTTCTATTCCTGGTACTTCCTAATCCCCAAAAAATCGGAAGGCATTCATCCTATTCTGGACCTATGGGCCCTCAACAAGTACCTCCAGCGAGAAAAGTTCAAGATGGTCACTTTGGGATTGCTTCTACCTCTTCTACCAAGAGGAGACTGGCACTGCTCTCTGGACCTCCAGGACGCATACACCCATATTGCGATTAAGTCCAGCTCATTGCAAGTACCTGAGGTTCCTAGTAGGCCCCAAACACTATCAATACCGAGTGCTTCCATTCGGCCTAGCATCTGCACCATGAGTCTTTACAAAATGCCTCGTAGTCATCGCAGCCTTCCTCAGGACACAAGGTGTTCACGTCTACCCCTACCTGGACGACTGGTTAATCAGGGCTCGCACTCAGCAAGCTGCTCTGTCGTCCCTCAAACTAACCTTACACACTCTAATTTCGTTAGGATTTCTTGTCAATTATGACAAATCCTACTTAGTCCCATCTCAAACCTTGTCGTTCATTGGGGCAGACTTGGACAGCTTACAGGCAAAGGCTTTCCTGCCTTGACAACGAGCACTGACTGACTCTTGTATCTCTTTCTCACCAGCTGCAGTCTCAGCACTCTGCGACTGCACGCCAATTTCTCGTCCTCCTGGGACACATGGCGTCCTCAGTCCACGTCACACCAATGGCACGCTTGGCCATGACACTCATGCACTAGACTCTGAGGTCTCAGTGGACTCAAGCTATTCAGCCTCTGTCGGCCATTGTCCACGTCACCGACTCACTCCGCATGTCTCTCGCCTGGTGGAAAAATCAGACCAATCTCCTCCAGGGATTGCCCTTCCAGGTTCCAAATCCTCAAATCATTCTCACCACCGACGCTTCCAACCTCTGGTGGGGAGAGCCCATGTAGCCAATCTGTAGACACAAGGCTCTTGGGGTCTCCAGAGGAAGCCAAACACCAAATAAATTTCCTGGAATTTCGAGCAATCAGATATGCTCTCAGGGCTTTTCAGGATCGCCTCTCAAATCAAGTCATACTGATTCAGACAGACAACCAGGTGGCCATGTGGTACATCAACAAACAGGGAGGGACGGGCTCCTTCCTTCTGTGTCAGGAAGCTGCACAGAAATGGGCGGAAGCTCTCTCCCATTCGATGTACCTCAAGGCCACTTACTTACCGGGAGTGGGCAATGTGCTGGCAGACAAGCTGAGTCACATCTTTCAACCGCACGAGTGGTCTCTCAACCCCTCAGTAGCGAACTCCATTTTTCAACAATGGGGATATCCTCAAATAGACCTCTTTGCGTCCCCACAAAACCACAAAGTGGAAACCTACTGCTCTCTCATTCGCAGCAAACACTCTCGACCCAGAGACGCATTCTCCCTCTCGTGGACGACCGGTCTGCTCTATGCATTCCCTCCACTTCCTCTTCTCTTAAAGACTCTAGTGAAGTTATGTCAGGATTAGGGAACCATGATCCTGATAGTACCTTACTGGCCACGCCAAGTGTGGTTTCCAATACTTCAGGATCTCTCCATCCACAGGCACATTCTCTTGGGAAACGACCCGCTTCTGATCACTCAGAACGACGGGAGCCTACGCCATCCCAATCTTCACGCCTTATCCCTGACGGCATGGATATTGAAAGGTTAATCCTTCAACCACTTTCTGAACCAGTTTCCCGTGTCTTGATTGCTTCAAGGAAGCCTTCCACGAGAAAATCTTACTCTTACAAATGGAAAAGGTTCACGTCATGGTGCTCTTCTCAGTCCCTTGACCCCCTTTCCTGTCCAATCCCGAAGTTTCTGGAGTGTCTCTGGCATCTATCTGAGTCAGGTCTAAAGACTTCCTCCATCAGAATGCATGTCAGTGCGGTAGCCGCCTTCCATAAAGGTGTCGGGGATGTCCCTATATCAGTACAACCCCTTGTATCACGCTTTATGAAGGGCTTGCGCCATATCAAGCCTCCACTACGTCCTCCGGCTCCTTCTTGGGACCTTAATCTGGCTTTGGGTCGGCTCATGAAACCACCATTTGAGTCTCTTCACTCCTGTGACCTTCGATATCTCACATGGAAAGTGATTTTCCTTTTGACTATCACTTCAGCTCGCAGAGTTAGTGAATTGCAGGCTCTAGTTACCTATCCGCCTTACACTAAACTTCTGCAGGACCGGACGGTACTCCGCACTCACCCTAAATTCTTACCTAAGGTAGTTTCGGATTTTCATCTTATTCAATCCATCATACTACCTATCTTTTTTCCCAGGCCCCATGCCAACCCAGAGTACAGGCTCTGCATACCCTTGACTGTAAACGGGCTCTAGCGTTTTACCTAGACTGTACAACTGCCCACAGGGAAAGCACTCAATTGTTTGTCTCTTTCCACCCTAACAAGTTAGGGAAGCCTGTGGGTAAGCAGACTCTCTCCTCCTGGTTGGCGGACTGCATATCCTTCTGCTATCAGCAAACGGGCATTCCATTCCAAGACCGTGTTAAAGCACACTCTGTGAGGGCCATGGTGACTTCAGTAGCACACCTACGATCGGTGCCGCTTCCTGACATTTGCAGGGTTGCTACCTGGAGTTTTCTCCACACCTTTGCAGCCCACTATTGCTTGGACAAAGCTGGAAGAGAAGATTCCATCTTTGGCCAGTCTGTCCTTCGTAACCTGTTTACAATGTGACGTACCAACACCCTTCCACCTGCCCGGTGGGGTTCAGGATGCTCTCTATCAAATTCCGCCCCAGTTGTTGTGCCTGTCGCACGCCTTTGGGTACATTTGGTGCATGTTCGGACATCCTCAGCTCGGTACTTGCCCATATGTGAGGACTACCATCCTGCTTGTCCTGTGAGAAAGCAAATGTTGCTTACCTGTAACAGGTGTTCTCACAGGACAGCAGGATGTTAGTCCTCACGAAACTTGCCCGCCGCCCCGCGGTGCTGGGTTCATAACGTTTTGTTGTTTTATTTTTCGGCACTGCTGTAGCTATCAAATAAGACTGAAGGGGGCCCCCGGCTGGCTGCAAGGTTAGTGCCATGCTGGGCATGCCCAGTAGGGGCCAGTCAAAGTTCTGGAAACTTGGACAGAAGTTTTCCGTAATTGGGCTCCATCCTGATGATGTCACCCATATGTGAGGACTAACATCCTGCTGTCCTGTGAGAACACCTATTACAGGTAAACAACATTTGCTTTCCTTTGTGTCATTCTTAACAATAAAAGTAATACAGGGCCTTTTTAAAATTTTTGCTGTGGATTATGAGCAGTGTGTCACACATAAGAGCGTTGTCCATCAGGTGTATCATGATGGGAAAAAGGTTGAGAACCACTGCTATAAGGGTTCTATATAATTGTTGGTGACTGGAATCTAGAAGTATAAACAGTATTGTCAGTTGTTGTACCACAGAAACTGAGTCAGGGGTTTGATTTTGGGGCTATGACCTTATAATTAATAAGTAGAACTACAAATAGAAATATGGTTTACATCTTTGCAAAGATGTTGCTTTTTTTAACAAAATAATGTTTTCTAATTCTTATTTTACAGAAAGAAAAAGAGAATTTTTGATAAATGAACTGGAAAAATTGAAGCTTGCCAGAGTGTCAGACTCAGACTACCCTTCTCTTTTTGATGAGTCTAATTTGATTGCTGTATTTGGAATACTAGACCCTGCAGGAAAAGGCTTCATAACTGTAACACAGTACAAAGAAGGTTAACATTAATGTTACTTGTTTGTGACATTCTTTATATGTGAATTAGATGGAGAACCCTTCAAAGCCATCCCCTCAGATTGCTAATGGAATGTCACGTTGACAGGAACATCTGAAAACCATGTAGATCTTATAACCCCATATACCTACAAATGGAGACAGGGCACTGTGTGTATGAGTGTTAGGGAGAGAACAGAGGCTTTGTCACTGCCTGACTGCCTGCTATTGATGGTTAATTATCTCACAGAAACCAGCCCACCTTATTAAAGGTTTGTGGTTTATGGCAATCAGAGGGACAGCTGCTTCAAAAGATGCCACTCTACATGTGCTCCTACAGAACAGAAGCATGCTATTTCACTCCAAGCCATGAGAGCATTAAGGGCATGGTATTGTTTATAAAACCCATTTTTTAGGAAATATCTGACAAATTCTAAAAGTTGTATTTTGCTATTCTATTTAATAGTAAAGGTGTAATATAGAAAACAGCACAAGTGCAGTACTAAAAAATCTTTGTCCATAAACTGCTGCTTTCAGCCAGTTATTGTGCATTATTTCTTTTCCTTGTTTACTTGGCAGCGCTAAAAACTCTAGGGATAGAAATGACCAACTTGCCCTGGCCAGAGAATACAGAGATCAATCTGGAAGCATTTAAACAGCAGGTGTAAGTGTCCATTCAGTGTTTAGAGCTGTTTTTGTAAATGCCTGCTATGAGTGCTTAGGATTAAAATCTATCTCTTTTTTTTTTATCCTCTAGGCAAAGCGAGCTGAAGCTGGCATGTAGGACATTTAAATCTTAGCAGCTTTCTACAGCAATAACTTGTATGTCAATAGATCTGAAAATTATTCTATACATATACATAATGCTTTTATTTTCTCACTTGAAGTCTGTCATTAAATGTTTATAAATACATGATTTCATGTTTATATTTCTTGTAACAAATGACCAACAGAAATGATATAGTTTCTTGTAGCATGAAATATTTGTGAATTGAAGACTGAACACTTTGAGTGCATATTTCTTAAGGATTTCAGTTCCCTGGCTATAGTCTCCCCAGAAGTTCTGCATTTACGAAGCAGGCTTCCTCAAGCATCCTGATTGATCACTTTGCCACTACCAGTAGTTAAATCATGTGATCATTTTTAGCTTTTCTGAAGACAAGCATGTTCACAGTGTCACTGAAATCTGCCATGTGATTGCATTTGTGCTGAGCAACACAAAATTCCAGAGCTTTCTGGAAAAGCAGTAGAAATATTTTCTGCATATATGTGGGATTTCCTATGCTGTGTTGGCTCTACATCTTTTTTTCCTTTTTTTTTCTGCCAGTCCATCAGCCAGCGGGCTTTGCTCCTGGCCTTGGTCAGAAATGTTATTTTATTGTCTTAATTCCCTCGTTAGGTTTTTTAGCTGTTTTTTTTCAAGATTCTGCCAAATCAACACCCTGCTCTCTTGATTGTTAAGCTTGGTAGGGAAGGGTTGCATCCTGGCAGACAGATAAACTCGTCACCTGGATTTCCATGAGCTCTGTGGGCAAACTAAATTTTCTTCCAGTGGGATGGATCTCTTTGCAACAATCCTGACCAGGATATGTTCTCCAAGAGACCTGACGGCAAACTAGCTGCAGCTGCCTTGTCTATTTTTTTGAGGACAGATCTGTATATGTATCCTCCAATTCTCCTAGTGGCAAAAAGCCTTGATAAAACTCAGAATGGATTTGGGAACTTCATAGCTCCTTTTTTTTTTTTTTTTTGTAAGTTTTTATTTTTGCATGGAAAACAGATGCTACAACACATGATGAAGTCAGGATCAATGACATGTGCGTATAAACATATTATATAGAAACATAACTATCCCCCACTCCTAGGATCCATCCCAGAGCCATCATACAGAAAAGATACATCATGAAATGTGGGGATTAAAACGCATTTTCAACAACCAGTGTCATGCCTGATTTTTGAACACAGATCCATATACATACATAATCAATAGCGTTTTCCAACTAGCAGAGGGGACAATGGGCAGCCTTGTCGTGTACCCCGTTTGACTTCGAATGGATCCGAGTAAGCCCCATTAATTTTTATCCTAGCATGCGGACTGCCATAAAGCTTTTGGATCCAAGTGAGGAAAGATTCCCCTATGCCCATAGCTTGCAACACTTGAAATAGAAATGGCCAGTGCACACGATCGAACGCCTTTTCGGCATCCACCGTAAGCAGCACCGCCGGTATATCATGGGACTGAGCCCACCACATAAGTTCCACCACCCTCCTCACATTATCCGAGGCGAGTCTGCCCGGAATAAAACCCGACTGATCCTTATCCACCAACCATGGAGCTACTCTGCCTAAACGTATAGCCAACGCCCGCGCCAGGACTTTCAAATCGATATTGATCAGGGATATCGGCCGATACGACCCACATAGTGTATGGTCCCTTCCCGGTTTTGCCAAAACCGTGATGCCCGCAGTGTTTGATTCCTTAGAGAACGTTCCCCCCAACCGGACAGCATTGTACATAGCCACCATCGGCGGTATCAGCTCTACACTAAAAACTTTGTAGAATTTCCCTGAAAACCCATCTAACCCAGGAGCTTTCCCCACCTTAAGATCTTTAATAATAAGCGACACCTCCCCTTCTCTCAGGTCCGCATTAAGAATATCCCGATGTGCTTGGGAAAGTTCCGGCAACTGTGCATCCCGCAAATACTGGGCAATCTCCTCCGACGTGCACAAAGTCTCGGAGTCATACAGTTTCTGGTAAAATTGATTAAAACATCGCCCAATATCTTTCTGGGAGTATACAAAGTGGCCTTGAGCCTCCCGAATTTTAGTAATTTGCGACTGTGCTACTTTTTCTTTGAGCTTCCTGGCCAAAGAACGCCCAGCCTTATTTCCCCATTCAAAATGGTGCTGTTTCAGCAATTGCAACTGATAAGCTATCTTGTCCCCTTCCAGTGCTTGCAAGGCTTGGCGAGCTGCCACTAAAGGCGGTAAAGTATCAGGATCTAAAGTTCGCTTATGTCTCAGCTCCAATTTGGCCACCCGCTCCAGAAGACGAAGACGCTCCCGGTCTCTTTCCTTTTTTACATAGGCTGCCCGCGCTATACAAAGGCCCCGTACATAAGCCTTCAGGCTATCCCAGACTACCCCTGGTGTAACTTCTCCGTTCTCATTAATATCCAAGAATTCAGTAATCCACTGCCTAAGCTGAGACACAAACTCTTTGTCGTCTAAGAGTCTATCATTTAACCTCCAAAATTTAGTGCCCACCTGGGTATCTCGGATTTGTAGCTTAAGCCACACCGGGGCGTGGTCCGACCAAGTGATGGTACCCACTACCGCCTCCAAAACCTTTCCCACTGTGTCCTTATCAATTAAAAAGTAATCAATCCTAGAGTAGGACTTATGGGGATGAGAAAAGAACGTATAGTTCCTCGCTGTGGGATTACGCAAGCGCCAAATATCCATAAGCCCCCGATCTTCAATGAGGTGTTTAAGGGATTTCCATGCTACTTTCCCCCCAACACACCCACTATGAGAATTGTCAAGATAGGGGTATCTCGTGATATTAAAATCACCCCCCACTATTAAACGACCTTCCGCCCATTCACTGATAATAGTCGATAGCTTAGTAAAGAACCCAGATTGTTCAACATGTGGAGCATACACATTTAAAAAGGTATACATTTCCTCATTAATTTTGGCTTTTACCAATACATATCTACCCTCGACATCACGGATCTCAGATACAATATCTGCCACTACAAAGCTTGCGAACAGGATCCCAACCCCATTATATTTATGTTGAGGTGTAGCTGCCGCGTGGAAAACTTGTGGGTACCCTTTTGAGGCCAATAGACGGGCATAGCGCTTTCTAAGGTGTGTTTCTTGGCAGAAGATAATATCCACCTGATGGTGGGCCATATCACGCAAAAACATCTGTCGTTTGTTGTGAGTATTAAGGCCCTTCACATTAATAGAAAGTAATTTTAAGGGCCTCATTGATATGCGTGGTCGTACATTGCTATGCCTCCCCAGACAAGCATGTTAGGGACATGTACCGAGCTCAGTACCCTACTCATGGGAGACCAACCCTTACCCTGGATAAATATACCTAACCCCAACCCAGTCCCACTCCCAGAACCCACCTCCTTCCCTCCCACCCTCCCATCCCCCCCAACAACTCGCCACTCTGCCTCGAGTGGAACTCTTCCATTGGAGACCTGACGCCACCGCAGGACCGAAATATGGTCCCCCCTCCTCTATTTAGATAACCACATAAAGTTTAACGCCCTTTACAAAAAACATGGATTCAAAACATTAACGATAACACCCAAACTTGGTATTAAACCCCGTGTAGGACCATTACGGCCCACGGGTTCAGCTTACTATAGCAATCCTACTTAAACTCAGTCCAGCAAAGGCTGTTCAGTCTGATAGAAAAACCTGAACCCAGTCCCCTGTGAACTCAGCCTGGTTCTTCAAGTCTCGATGGACCCCCGGATCTGCGACGTAGTCGTTTACCGCCATGATCCACTCGCTTCCACCTGGGCCTGTCACTCTTCCGATTAGTACTCGCTGCTGAAGGTTCTCTAAGGCCCTCCGGGTCAGATGCTGGTAGACCGGCTGCCCGCAGGATGTCCTCTGCTTCCATGACTCGCTGCACGCGGGAAGGAACACCATTGACAGTGAAGTGGAGGCCAAAGGGAAAGAGCCATCTGTACCTGATATTGTGGGAGCGGAGGATGCTGATAACATCTCTAAATGCACGCCGTTTCCTGATTGTTGAAATAGCCAGGTCCTGAAACACCTCGATTTTACAGTCCTTCCAGGTGATAGTGCCCAGATCTCTCGCTGCGCGAGCCACTGCCTCCTTGACCAGAAAACTGTGAAAGCAGGCAATTATATCCCTGGTTTGGTTGTTCTTCGGACTGCCAAAGGCTCTGTGTGCCCGTTCTAAAACCACTTCCCGTGGCTTCTCTTTAGTGCCCTCTGGGTCCAGCAAGTATGCACAAATGTCCTGCACCACTTGTGAGCAATCACGAAAGTCCTCTCCTTCCGGAACCCCTCTAAATCGGAGGTTTACTCTCCTGGTTCAATTCTCCAGGTCTTCGACGTGGGATTGCAGCTCTTCATGTGAATCTTTGAGCTGCCCCAGCTCTTCCCGTACGGAGTCGAGCTCTGATTGCGTCTCCTGCAGGCCTTGTTCTGTTTCATCTGCGCGCCTCTCCAGTTCCCGAACATCCTTCTTAGTACTCTCTATCATATCGCCAAGTTCTTGGCGAAAACGGGCCATGTCTCCCCTCAGCTCTTGAAACCAGGTCCTGAACTCATACCTGGTAGGGATCTCTGTGTCTAGTAGCGCCTCAGTAGGCTCCGTCTCCGCAGCACTCTCCGGGACCGGCGCCATTTTGTCTCCTTCCCCGAGCACCGCCGCTGTGCTCGCTGCCGCAAAGGAAAAGCGGTTAAGGTCGGGTTTTTTCCGGGGGGTAGCCATCCTTAGCGACGGGAGACCTGGGATCGTCAAAATTCTGATGTCCAGGACCGGATGATACCGCGATGGGGGCAGATTATCGGCGGAGGAGGGGGGAGCCGAGGTCTTAAGCGGCCATCTTTGCGGGTGACGTCACCGGTCTCCATAGCTCGTTTTTAACTGAGACCGATATGTTTTAAAACTCTGGAGGAAAATTATCCCCCCGGAAACCTATCAGGTTGGGGTCTTTCCAACCTTAATCATGCAAAACCATGAATAGTTACATAGTGCATGATGGTAGATAAAGACCACAATGATCCATCCAGTATGCCCAGTTAGGGTTGGGTTTTTTTCTGTAGGGTAGTAGCAACTGCTGGTCCATGCAGGCTATCCTCAAGTCCTTTGTTAAGGATTGTAGCAACTGCCATTCTGTTCAAGCAGCAAAAGTGTAAACTATAGGTGCAATAGAAAAGTTACCCCATTTCTTCATTCCCATTCTCTAGCCATTTCTTCATTCCCATTCTCTGTGTTTGAACCATGTCCTTTTGAATTCCACCACCATGCTTGTCTTCACCAGCTTTCTGTGAAGAAATATTTCTTGACATTATTCCTGAGTTTTCCCCCTTGGAGTTTCAAATCGTGACCCCTTTCCATCTGATCTGATTTTTGTGCATCAATTCTTTCCAGGTATGTGAAGGTCTGTATCATATCTCCCCTGCTTTACCCCAACATCCAGTCTCTTGCCTTTATATATGGTTGCTGAGAAAGGTGTAATTCTCTCTCTGTTTTTTTGATGAGTTGTCTCAAGTCCTGGCTTCTAAAAAGGAATCCAATAAGAGATTTTATGGTTTCAAATGGAGGACGATTGCCATCTAATGAGAGGGCAAGGCCCTAAAACCCTTCTCCTGTTCCACATGAAAACTACTTGAATACCTTCTTTATCTCCTGCATCTGGCCTCTCTACAAACTATGACCTAGATTCATCATTTTGCTATAAATATAGAAAAAATAGTACCTGCAATATAAAAGTGGCATGATTAGACTAATTTTCCTGATACCACATAGGTATTTACCACAATGCGCAATAATGTTATCGCAACGCATGTTATTTTCACATCACACACTGAGTAATTTATCGCAGCTGCATTAGCATCCAAAAAGGTTTAGAATGGCGTTCCAGGCTGCTGGCTAGAGAGAGTGTGTACCTCGATGGAGGCTCACAAAAAAGTGAACTATTTATACCACTGTAAGAGGGGCCACTAGTAATTCAGGATGAGGTTTGTGGGGTAGGGTGGGTTCTGGGAGGCAGTTTTACATGCACAGTCATACGTATGAACAGAACAGTTACCATCAGTGAAGATTTAAGGCGATGTGGAGAGATGAAAGGTAAAAGAAGTGTAGATTTGTACACTTTACTCTCTATTTACCTTGATTGCAGCTAGGTAGAGAGAGCATCAAGCTAGATAGAGAATCTAGTTTTCTTTTACCTTTGATCCCTCCAAATCACATTAAATCTTCACTGATGGTAACTGTGCTGTTCATACGTATGACTGTGTGCATGTAAAATTGCCACAGAACCCATCCCACCAACCAGCGGCGGATTCCTGATGAAGACCAGCCCGGGGATTCGCCGCCCAGGCTGGCCCGGAGATACCATGTGGTCTGCTGAGCACGGCTCTGTCACGGCCGCACTCGGCAGACCAAGTGACTAGCGCAACCGGCCCACTGGGGGATGCCCGATCCCCCAATAGGCCAATCCGCCCCTGCCACCAACCTCACCCTGAGTTAATAATGCCCCCTCTTACAGTGGTATAAAAAGTTAAATTATAAGTGACCCTCCACAGAGGCGCTCTCTCTCCCCTCCCGAACCTGGATTTGCAATAAATACCGTTTTGGCCGTAACGCACAGCTATCGCAGGCATAATGCACAGAAAACCTGTTGTTTCTGGCGTTAAATCCCATAAAAGTGTACATTCCTGAACATACCCAGATCAGTCCAGACAAATGGGTTTTATTCATCCCTACCAGCAGATGGAGGTAGAGAACAAAACTTTGGGCACTGTCACATATACGAGAGTGCCACCTGCAGTCCCTCAGTATTTCTCTACCTCCAGCAGATGGTAGAGGTGCTAAACCTGCAGTCCTGACTGATTGAGGTGTGTTGAGGAAATTTTGCTCCCCGAGGTGCCAGGTTCCTGGACAAGGGCCATCCTTTGGGTTGAGCCGGGTGAACAGGGGGGGGGGGGGGGGGGGGGGGGGGTGTTGGATACCCCTGCCTAGTTCAGCCTGCATCGCCAGGACCCGGATAGCCAGTGGTCTGGCTCCTCAGTGGATCCTGAAGCCCCCCTCCGCCGGCCAGAGCACCTTTCAGAGAAGTACCCTATTTCTTTTTATGGGAACTTTGTTGGGTGTCTGTGCCTTTAATTTTTAGTTAAAAAAAAAAAAAAAAGACCTGCTTTGTGGCTGAGGCAGCTCAGATTTAGCTGAGCTGCCTCTAAGTACAGGAGCCTTGGTGATCATTGTGGGCGGGTCCAAAGGTGAGTGGAGGATCGGGGACAGCTGGCAGAGGCGATTTCTCCCAGGGGGTTCAGTTCGCCATTTTTTGCTGTGTCTATAGACGAGCTACAGGGCCATTGCAGTGCGTGTCTTTTTCTACCAGATCAGAAACCTGTTTCTCGCGCTGACGAGAATCGCAGGAGATAGTGCGCCCTCCTCTATTCTGTTCTCTGCCGTGTGGTGCACCCCTCCCCCTCGTGGCTCGGCCGTGTTTTTTTCCAGGTAGTGTCAGTGTGCTTACTTCAGCGTTGTGCAGGGGCTGCTGTGTTAGTGTTGCTGTTTAAATAAAACACATAAAGGGCAGTTGAAGATGGCAGATTTGCAGCAGGTGGAAGTCTGCCGGTCCTGTGGGGGCCAGGTGGCTTTACTCAATCACCTCCTCCTCTGCACGGATTGTGCAGGAGGGGGCATCTGAGCAAAAGTTAAAGCCGTGGAGGCACTCCAGGCCCGCGACAGGGGGCCTGGGGGTGCAGGAGGTAGTGGCGATGGCCACCGAGGTGGCACCAGATAGCGGACTGCTGCCCCAGGAGTCTAGGGGGCCCGCACCGCCTGTTGCTCCCAGAATACGGCCAGACCCTGAGGATCAGGGTGCCTCTGGCCCGAGCAGCACCAAACGTCCCTCGGAAACCCCGGGGGGGGGGGGTTTCAAACCGAGTTTGTGCTCCTTCTACATGATGCCTTCCTGGCTAGGTGGGCACGTGCGGGCGGAAGGCTGAACATGTGGACTCGGCGATGCAGAAGCAGAGTCTCCCTAAAGACTCAGGGGGCCTGCCCGGCACCAGGGGAGTTGAATTCAGAAGCTTCGGAGAACTCCCAGGAGGAGGATGTCCTTTTCTTGGGAGACTATCAGGATGCGAACCCGATCGGAGACCCTTCTCTGGACCCCCTAGATCCTAGAATGGATCGGGGGGGGGGGGGGGCGGAGATTCTGGAGACGGAAGGTGATGGTCCACGCCTGATTCGCCTGATTAAGAGAGAGGAGCTTCATCCCCTCATTCCCCAAGCATTGGAGGAATTGGGGGTCAAGCTTACTCTGGAGGATTCGGATGCGGAGGGAGTTAATCCGATGCTGGATGGCCTTAGGAGACCTCCCAGCACTTTTCCAATTCCAAAGAAGATCCAGAAGCTGATTTCCAGGGACTGGGACTCCCCCGACTCGGGACTGCGAGTCACCAGCATTTGGATGTCCTCAAGGTACTGAAGGTGGATGCGGCGGTTTCGGCGGTCACCAAGAAGACTACCATCCCGGTGGCTGGAGCTTCCGCTCTGAAAGATGTTCAGGATTGGAAGTTGGAGGTGTACCTCAAGCGAGCCTTTGAGGTCCTGGATCTAGGCCTGCATGCGGCGATCTGTGCAATTCTCACGCAGCGGGCGTGTTTGTGTTGGATTCAGAAACTGCAGCAACCTTTGGCCTCTGGTACTCTGTCCCCGATCCAGGCGGCACGCCTGGAGGCAGGGATTGCCTATGGGGCCGACACCTTGTATGACCTGGTGCGAACGACGGCCTGTGGTATGGTGTCGATGGTGGCAGCTAGGCGTCACTTGTGGCTACGTAATTAGTCGGCTGATCTTTCGTCGAAGTCGCAGCTCTGTAATTTACCTTTTCAGGGGAAGCTGTTGTTCGGTGAGGATCTGGACCATTTCATGAAATCTCTGAGTGAGACGAAAGGCAATCGATTTGCTGGAAGATCGAAAGTTGGGTCGTAAGCACTTTTCCTCTCAGCCTCGTTTTTGGGAGGCAAGGCGTTTTCGTCCGGCGAGATCTTCAGGAGGCTCAGTGCCACGACAAGCTTCGCAAAGGCAGCAGTCCTTTCAAGGGACTGGAAGATTTTCTAGAGGAGGGTCGCCCAGGGGGGGGGTGGCAATAAGTCCTCCCAATGAGATCCAGCGGGTCCACTCTTCGTCTCTGGTAATCGGGGGTCGGCTGGCCCATTTTTACGAGGAGTGGACCAAAATTACATCAGACCACTGAGTGTTGAGTGGGGTGAGTGAAGAATATGCCTTAGAATTTTCTCGTCCCCTGAGGCCCGCCTTTCTGGAATCGCGTTGTCTTTCCCGAAGCAAACGGACAGCTGTCCAGGACACGCTTTATCAGTGGTTAAGTTGGGAGGCGGTGCTGCAGGTGCCAGCGCCCGAGCGGGGATTAGGCCAGTATTCCATCTATTTCATGGTGCCAAAGAAGGAGGGCCCGTTCCGGCCTATCCTGGATTTGAAAAAGATAAACCAGAATTTGAAGGTACCATGCTTCTGGATGGAGACATTACGAACAGTAATTGCGGCAGTAAGGAGAGGAGAGTTTTTGGCATCTCTGGATCTTACCGGGGCTTATCTCCATATTCCCATCCAGCGGGAACATCAGAAGTTACTCAGGTTCATGCTGCTGGGGCAGCAGTATCAATTTCAGGCGCTTCCTTTCGGTCTGGCCACCGCTCCGCCACCTTCACGAAGGTGATGGTGGTGGTGGATGCGGCCCTGTGACAAGCGGGATTGTTAGTTCACCCTTTCTTAGACGACTGGTTGATCCGGGTGAAGTCTCTGGAAGAGTATGTACAATCGGTAGACCGAGAGAGGTCCCTCCTGGAATCGCTGAGCTGGATCATCAATGTGCAAAAGAGTCATCTGACACCCTCTCGGTCCCTCGAGTACTTGGGAGCCCGTTTCGACACCCAGTGGGGCAGAATGTTTCTCACGGATGACAGGTTGAACAAGATTCAGGAGCAAATTGCTTGTCTCCTGCGTCTGCTGATGCCAAAGATCTGGGATTACTTACAGGTCCTAGGCTCGATGGTGTCCACCTTGGGCTTTTGCTCATTTGCAGCCCCTGCAGAGGGCGTTGCTGTCCCATTGGAGTCCTCGGTCGCAGCAGTACTTTCTGTCCCTGTCTCTGACGGAGTCGTCAAGAGTCAGTCTAGCCTGGTGGATGATGCGCAGCAACCTGGAGAAGGGAATGCTTCTTGAAGTCCCAGATTGGGTGGTGGTCACCACGATGCCAGTCTTAGGGGCTGGGGTGGCGGTTTGTCTAGGCAAGTCTGCGCAGGGCCTATGGTCAATGGAGGAGCAGGCATGGCCCATCAATCGACTGGAGACGAGAGCGGTTCTCCAGATTTCGCCAGATAAGGTGTCTTTGCGAACGGTGTCTTTCTTTCTCCCCAAAGTGGTTTCAAGTTTTCATATAAACCAAACAGTGGAATTGACGGGGTTTCCAGATTGGACTCAGGACCCCTCAACTGGACGTGAGCTTCATCTTTTAGATGTGAAGCAGGTGGTGTTACTGTGAAGGTCACTAACGCTTTCCGTCACTCTGATCATTTGTTTGTTCTTTTCGGGGGAGAAAAGAAGGGAGAGAAAGCATCCAAAGCGTCGTTATCTTGATGGCTGAAAGAGGCTATCTCTGTGGCTTATGTTTCCAAAGGAATGGCAGTTCCAGTGGGTCTTAGAGGGCATTCAACTCGAGCTCAAGTGACGTTGTGGCTGAGTGTCAGTTAGGTCTCCACAGGAGATCTGTAGAGCCGTGGTGTGGTCTTCATTGCATACTTTCACCAAACATTACCGTTTGGATGTGCGGGCTCCGGAGACAACCCCTTTTGGGGAGAATGTTCTTCGAGCGGGTCTTTCGGGTTCCCACACTCTATAGGGAAGCTTTGCTACATCCCATTTGTCTGGATTGATCTGGTATGTTCAGAAAAGGAAAATTGGTACTTACCTGCTAATTTTCGTTCCTGTAATACCACAGATCAGTCCAGAGGTCCGCCCTGAGGATCTATGCTGAAACACTGCTGTATATTGACTGCAAAGCAGAGTTGCCATTGTGTTGGTGAGAGGTTTTTGTTTGCTGTTCTAAAATTGTTACCAGTCGGTCAAGGGTATCCAGTTGGACCCTCATTTGCCTTTTAAATTAGGTTTTACTTATCTTGGCTTGGGTATCGATTAATACTGAGGGACTGCAGGTGGCACTCTCGTATATGTGGCAGTGCCCAAAGTTTTGTTCTCTACCTCCAATTGCTGGTAGGGAAGAATAAAACCCATTTGTCTGGACTGATTTGTGGTATTACAGGAACAAAAATTAACAAGTAAGTACCAATTTTCCTTTACTTTATTGCATGCAATGTAACCAGCCCTCATTTCCATTTACTCTGCCCAAACTCCTTCTACTCGACTTCTAGTTTTAAATTTACATACGCATTTTGCAATGCAATATTTATCGCGTGCATTACAGCATGTTCACGGACGTTAGGGCCCTAGGGTGTGCAAAAACACCCTAACGCATTTTGATAAATGACCCTGTTTGTTAAGGTACACCTCAGTGTTACTAGAACGTATGAACGTGTATAAGGAAGCCGTATTTCTGTTCTGTCTTTAGTTGTAAGATTTATGTGGGGCTTACTTCCATTGACCCCTCCTGTTGTATCATAGAACATCAATGTGGTTCTAACACACCTGATGAAAGCTCCTTTTAAGGCTTATGAGCTCAAGTAACTGACCTGGAAGGTTGTATATTTTTGGTGATGGTCACTTCAGCCCACAGCGACCGTGAGCTCCAGGCCCTAGTGAATTATCCATACTACCCTAGATATCATAGAGTGCTCCACATGCATCCTACGTTATTGTTTAAGGTAGTGTCAGACTTGCACCTTAATCCGTCAATTGTTCTATCAACATGTTTCCCTAAAATATATGTCCATAAAAGCTGAAACATTTTTATACTATGGATTGCAAGATTGCATCACCTTCTGTTTGGAGCAGAATTAAGGCCATCGGACATCCAGCAGCATTTTATTTCTTTTAACCGAACAGCCTTGGCAATGCAGAGACAAAACACATCATTTCAAACGGTAACAGGCTGTGCCTCCTTTCATTATGCCTAGGCAGGATGGATCACTGGCCACTGTCAGAGACAGGATACTAGGCTTGATGGACTTTGGTCTGACTCAGCATGGCATATCTTATGTTCTTTCAAGTATAATGGCATGGCAAGGTCCAATATGTTAGGGCCAAGGCCTTGTCTATTGCCAATTTACTGGCTATGGGATAGTTTCAAACATGGCTGCTCGCAGGGGAACTGTAGAAATGCCGCTAAAAGAAATATAAGCAAGTTGGCGTGGTGCACCCTTTTAGCATAACACAAGGAAGGTAAATTTCCTGGTCATCTTTGTTTTCTTTCTGATTCCTGACATTCCTGCAAATTCACAGGTGGTCCCACTCTCCCTGCACCTCTTTCAGGGACTTGACTCCTTGATGAATTTGGCAAGAGTACTGGCACCTCAACGATAGACTTACCGAATTTCAGCCAGATCCAACCACGGCAAGGGTCCCAACACACGTGTATGAATAGACAGGCAGAATGCCAGCACTAGGCATTTAGCACTGAGGAAATGCACTTGTTAGATAGCCGATAGCAAAAAGATCCATAGCCATATGCTTGGCAGAGAATTCTTTCATAGTGTACCTTTGGTGACATTATACGCCCCACAGATTGCATCAAATCTGTAATACTGTTTATGATCAATATTGCAGGGAATGTGGGGGAAGTGGGAACAATGGGACATATCTTGTGTCTTGGTTAGGGATTGTCCCTTTTTGGGAAATGGTTAAACAACTGATTTTGGATATTATTTATTTATTTTATTTAAATTCTTTTACTATACTGATACTCAAGACAAGGTCTTATCGTACCGGTTTACATTAGAACAGGAGAAACCCATTAACAACTAAGTAGAAGGTAAAGTTACATTAAACAGGGAGCAAAAACATGGGCGATGGAAGATAGGAAAGATTTAAAAAAATGATAACAACTGGAGAGTGATAAAATAATCAACTAAAAACCATAGAGTAGCGAGACTTAAACAGAGATTTATCCTAGGCGATTATTAACATAGTATATCCGGTGGGAGGAGGAGACAGGGAGAGGTGAGCAGGGGGGGGGGGGGTGTCAGGTCAGGGACTGGAAACAGGGATGGGGGAGGGATTAGGGAAGGAATCGAGGGGTGAGAGTCATTGTTTAATAGAGGTTCCTTCAACGGTAAGCTTGTGTGAACAACCAGGTTTTCAGTTTCTTTCTGAAGGAGAGATGGCATTGTTCTAGGCGTATATCTGGGGGAAGCGAATTCCAATGGAGCGGACCTGCTGTCGAAAGTGCTCGCTTGTGAATAGAGTTGTGGACCGAGGAGTTTTTGGGGGGACCTTGAGCGAACCTTTGTAGGCGGTTCTGGTCGGCCTTACGGAAGTATGTAGTTTGAGAGGGATGGCGAGTTGTAGTGTGGATTGTTGGTAGACGGATTTGTGGATGATGGTGAGAGCCTTGAAGAGTATTCTGTATTGGATGGGTAGCCAGTGTAGGATTTTTAGTATTGGTGTGATGTGGTCCTTACGCCGTGTGTTTGTAAGGATCCTGGCTGCTGCGTTTTGCAGCATCTGTAGAGATTTAGTAGAAGAGGTGGGGAGACCGATTAGTAAAGCGTTACAATAGTCGATCTTTGAAAATAGTATGGCTTGAAGCACTGAACGGAAATCCTGGAAGTGTAAGAGCGGTCTTAGCTGCTTCAGGACCTGAAGCTTAAAGAAACATTCTTTAGTTGTAGCGTTAATGAACTTTTTGAAATTCATTCTAGAGTCAAGGGTGGCCCCAAGGTCTCTAACCTGGCTTGCTAGAGGAGTAATTGAATTGTTGGTGAAGGGGTTGTTATCGCTAGGGGAGATAACCAGGAGTTCTGTTTTGGACGTATTAAGGACCAGGTTGAGACTCGAGAGAAGAAGGTTGATGGCGTGTAAGCAGTTGTTCCAAAAATTTAGAGTAGAGGAGAAGGGGGTCCGAGATGGGGATTATGATTTGTACATATTACTAACATGATTTGTACATATTACTAACATCTCCTTAGCGAAAGTTCCAATGGTGTTCTTATTCCATGCTCCAGTGGATGGAGTGCCAAAGGATATTGATAAAATGGCTTTGCAAATATGTGTGGCTGCAAAGTGTGAAATAACAACCCATTGGAAATGAAAAAATCCACCTACTAAATTGTCCTTCTATAAAAAATATTGGTGGGAAGCAGTTTCATCCTTTGATCATGTGTGGACAATGTTCCAGACATGAGATTCCCAGATGAGCTCTGTCTTTTGGCACACTTGACCTGAGACTATTCGAAGGTGGGAGGTGGGAAATCAATGGACTTTTTGAATGTAAGGTATAAACAAATTGGGTTTGTTCATTGTTACTCATATAAATTTAATAAACAGAAAATTATTTTTAAAAATTACATTTAAAAATGACAATTGTACTAAATTTACATACAATTCAAAGACTTTTTTTATCTACCTTGTTCAACATTTATGCTAACTCCTTTTTATATTTTATTTACTTATAAATGATTGCCATAATTCCAGAATAATAATTGAAATAAAATCTGAATGATTTTAATGGAAGAAGCTGAATATAAGATTTATTTTAAATACTAAAAGCTCAAACCTATCTTCTTGTCTCTAAACTTTGTTTCTCAGGGCACAGCATCCATGTACATCAACATGTGTGACAATCACGTCCACCTTTCAGCTGACATTTTCCATGAAGAGCAAACAGAAGTCAAGTCTTGCTGGGCCTTTAAAAGTTGTAGATAAGATTTCTCTGGCCTTCTATAGTAATTACACAATAAAGTGACCCTGCATTTAAAAAAAAAAAAAAAATCTATCCCTCTGTCATGTTAAGAGCTGACGGTTTATCTAGTTTAAGAGATTCAAACTGTCCCTTTTTTGTTTTGATGCAGAATGTATATAAGATTGGCTAAAAGTTTGGGAAGCCCTATGTGACCTAATTTTAGCACTTGAAAATGCACATGACTCCAGATGATGACCAAAACAAATTAGCAGGGGTGTGGTCCCCTTCCAATCACCTCTCACCTTCCTTTGCATTTCAGCTGATCACCTCTCAATCTCCATTTCCTCCAGAGGACCTCCTCTCTCAACATCCAATCCTCTCCAACCCATTTCCTATAGCCCTTTTTTGCATCCTCCAACTGATCCTCTGACCCCAAGCCCTTCTTGTAACCCCCATCTGATCTTAATTCCTCCCTCTTACCCCATTCTATCATCCCCTTTCTTACTTCCCAGCCTACCTTCTCTAACCCTTTTCTCACTTCCCCTTCCCAAGCTGCTGTCCTCTCACCCCTAATCTGCTCATACATCCCCCCTCTCTCACCCTTCACAGTCAATCTGCTCCACCTCAAACCTCTCATGTAGCTCATCTCTCCCTTCATGAAGCGCCTTCCCCAAACATCCCCCTGGCCCTGCTCACACTAATATTTTTTTTTTTCAGATCCTGGGCCAAAGACGGATGATAACTGGTGGGAAAGAAAGGTCAGGCTGAGGACAGGAGAAACATTTTTCTCTTGGGTAGGTTCAGTGGTATGAGGAGCAGTGGCAATATCCACTGCCCTTGCAGCTCTCCCCTCCCCTCCCAGCTGGTCCCAAGCCTGACAGTGATCTGCAAGTGACAGCAACATTACTCATGAAAGTCAGCATTGGCCCTGCAGCGGCCCTGAGCCCTCTTTGTGCAGGGATTCATGTTACCACAGAAACTCAGGCAAGGGCAGTACAACTGCAGGGCCTGTAAATTTACTAGCTCACAGGCCCCATGCTACCTTTCACTATTAATACTGCTGCTGCTGGTGCCTGTACCATTCTGAGGTACGTGTGACCACAGCTAAAGGTTTTGTGACACCCCGCCCCCCCCCCCTCCCCGTGGAGTTCTGACTCAGTTTGGGAAGCCCTGATATAAGAGGTTGTCCTTCGTACTTTTACCTGCAAAGTATAGAGGTGTTCCCGAGGTGGGGTGAGGTAACAGGATGCATAGATTTGGATTTTCAAAACTACATGCAGGTGCTTTTTGCTGGGGCAATAATCAAAGCAAAACTACCCACATACCTTTGCTTTGATTATTGGTAAAACATATATGTAGAGTTTGCACCAATGTAGGCAGTTTGATTATTGCCTCCTGAGTGCTTTATATCAGGGGTCCCCAACCACCGATCCGCGGACCAGTACCGGGCCATTGGGAGTTTTTTGCCGGTCCACGGCGCCGCTCTCCCCGGCTGCCACTGCTGCGGGGAGGCGGGGCAAGGCTGGAGACCCGCCTCCTCCAAACCCACGACCCGAAAAGCAAATTAGCGCGTCGCGGCTGAGCGGTGAACTATGTTGCCGGTGCCGCGCGGGCAGGAAGGAGAAGATTCAGCCACTGCAGGTGCTCCTCCTACTTCCTGCCCGCCCTGCCCCGGAAGAAAAATGTTGCCAGAGCCGCACGGGCAGGAAGGAGGAGGAGCTTCAGCCACTTGCAGAAGAGGAGCATTGCAGCCCGAGAAGACCAGGGCCGCTGCAGAGCCCATCCTGCAGCGGCCCGTGAAGAAAAGGCCCAGAGGTGAGAGAGAGGCTGAGAGTTTGTAGAGTGTGTATGTGTGCGTGTATGAGATGAGTTGAGAGATTGTTTGCAGAGAGCATGTGAGAGCCTCTGTGTGTGTGAGAGAGACAGCATGTGAGAGTGAGAGCCTGTGCTTGAGCAAGACAGCATGTGGGAGTGAGAGAGAGCCTGTGTGTGTGAGACTCAGCATGTGCCAGTGAGAGACTGTGTGTATGAATGATTGTATGAGAGAGAGCATGTGACAGTGAGAGCCTGTGCTTGACCAAGACAGTATGTGGGAGTGAGAGAGAGCCTGTGTGTGTGAGACTCAGACAGCATGTGCCAGTGAGACTGTGTGTATGAATGATTGTATGAGAGAGAGCATATGAGAGAGTGTGTGAGAGAGAGAAAGCATGTGAGAATGAGAACCTGACTGTGTATATGAGGGCAGAAGACAGATGGAGAGAAAAGAAATAGAAAAAAAGGCAATATAAAAGGAATTGGCAAAAAAAAATAAGAAAGGGAAGATGGGGGAAAAAAAAGCCTGTGACCAACAGATTAGAAAACTAAGATCAGACAGCAGATGTGAAAAAAAAAATAAATTATTTTTTATTGATTGGCACGCTTTCTCTATGTGGATCTCACAATGTATGAGGCAGCAGAATATGCTTCAGTGCCAGTAGCAGCAATCAGCACCTCCCCAATAGCCACGCGGCAGCAGTGACAGTGGCAGCAGAGGAATGAGAGAGGCTCTGAGGTTGTGAGGGAGCTAGTGAGAGTGAGAGCATGAGTGTGTATGAGAAAATCCAGGGGGGAGGGGGGGGGGAAATGTGTGGACGGGGAGAGAGTATTTTACAGCCTGAGAGTGTGTCAGTGTCTGAGAGTGAGAGCTAATGGTTGGGTATAAGAGCATGAATGCATATGTATGTGACAGTGAATGTGTGAGAGAATGGACATTCTGAACCTATGGTGAGTTGTCACATTCACATTATAAATGTCATAATTAAATGATAAGTATGCCGTAAAATCCAACCCCATTCATAACCCTGCCCCCATATTTATTTATTTATTTAAAAGTTTTTATATACTGCACAAATGGATAAAATATATCCATCGAGGCGGTTTACAAATGTTCAAAAACACATGCATAATTTAAAAAACAATGACAAACATTTATAAACAAGACAAAAATTAAGTACTGTGCATAGATTATAAAATATTATTATAAATGAAAAGCTTGGATAAATAGATGAGTTTTCAGTGATTTTTTTAATTCTCTGCGATTAGAAGTCAATCGGATACAGTCTGGTAAAGAGTTCCATAATGTTGGACCTACAACTGAAAAAACACGTTTATGGGTTAATGATGAGCTAACAGATTTTACAGAAGGAATTTCTAACAAGCATTTGTCAAAGGAACGTAATTGTCTGGATGGTTTATAAATTCGTAACAATGAGCATAACCAGATTGAATCAGTATTGTATATTAAGTTGTGTATAGTGGATAAAATTTTATATATTATACGGTAAGATACTGGGAGCCAATGTAGTTGTAAAATAGGAGAGATATGTTCGTTTCGAGGGATATTTTATAACATACGGGCAGTTGCGTTTTGAACTAGTTGAAGTGGATGAATTGTTGATTGAGGTAAGCCAAGATATAAAGCATTACAGTAGTCTAATGCAGTGGTTCTCAACCTTTTTTCTGTCGGGACACACCTGACAGAGGTTCTCACATGCGTGACACACTGACCCATGATCGTCACGGGGCTAGATGTAAAAGTACAGTTTGCATCCACGGGAACTCCCCTGACCCAAAATAATGGATGTAAAGCAGAATTATGACATTCCCCATACAACTCACCCTACAAAAAAGATGTTCTGGTGTCATCTCAGTAACAGCAACTCAAACTCCTTCTACTTCCAGGCTCAATAGCCCTACTTATGAAAAGACAGCAGTTTACCACCAATGCATGTCCTCTTGAGAAAACACAACAAATAAGACTGATAAAACTCTTACATGCTAGTAAAATATCTCATCTCGGTAACAGACACAGAACCGACCTAACATACTCCCAGGATCTGTAGTAATGCACATAAACTAATCCGCACACAGTTACACCTGTATTATGGAATACACTCAAACAGGAGCAACCCTATCTATGAAAAGGCAACACTATAAATATTAAATCAGGCCCTAAAAACCAATACACCTCTTATTAGGAAAACAGAACTAGCAAGCAGCTATAGATCCCCACACAGAAATAATTGTAAAACTATACTAATACTCCTCTTCCATGCAGGCCGTAGCACACAGCAGAAGTAGCAGTAGAGGCTAAGCTCTATACTCATGGTCCTCTTCCTTAATGCCCATGTCTCTCACACACACACACACACCATACCAGTCATGCCCCCATGACCAGTTTCTGTCTCTCACACACCAATCATCTCCCAAACAGTCTTTGACACACACACCAGTCACCTTCCTGAACAGTTTCTCTCATGCCATACACACACACAGGCTTCCCACTCCCGTGTTCTACTTACATATGCGGGCTTCTCACTCTCATAATCACTTTCTCTGTCTCACACACACTCACCAGTCTCTCACTCCCATGCTTGTTCTCTCCACATGCACAGGCTTCTCATTCCCATAATCACTTTCTTTCTCTCACACACACGCACACATACACACCAGTCACCTGATCTCTCTCATACATACACACACACAGGCTTCCCACTCCCATGTTCTCTTTCAGATATACAGGCTTCTCACTCCCATGCTGTCTCACACACACCCAGGTTTCTCACTCCCATGCTCACTCTTCACATGCACAGGTTTCTCATTCCCATAATCACTTTCTTTCTCACACACACACACCAGTCACCTGATCTCTCTCATGCATACACACACAGGCTTCCCACTTCCATGTTCTGTCTTACATAGCCAGGCTTCTCCCTCACATGCTGTGTCTCACACACACCCAGGTTTCTCACTCCCATGCTCACTCTTCACATGCACAGGTTTCTCATTCCCATAATCACTTTTTCTCACACACACACACCAGTCACCTGATCTCTCTCATGCATACACACACAGGCTTCCCACTTCCATGTTCTGTCTTACATATACAGGCTTCTCCCTCACATCTAGCCCATATATGTCAATATACGGATGGACTTGGCCCAAGCCCCCTTATAAGGCTCCGTTTCCTTTATAAATTCATACAAATCCCAACAACCACATCAGTGGAATTAGCTACTCAAATTCCTTTCTAGCTAATTGTTTAACCTTAGTTGCCAGAAGGGAGGGAATTATACATCACAAAAATTAAGGCAAAAGTTTGTATCTGACTTTAAATTCATATTACATACTCTGAAGACATTTATGTATTTACCATGTTTTGATGACAATGTTGTACAACTGTTATTTTGTTTGCTTTAATAATAAAAATGTTTAAAACAAACAAAAAAAAGTGCACGTGCCAGAGCATTCACTTTGGGAAAACGCAAACGTTCTCTCACAGCCGGATCCAGAGGGTACAGGCCTTCCAATGTCCAACCCCCTTTAAAATTTACCTCTGGGGCATCCCATTCCAGTTCAATCAATTCCTGAATGGTATCCATCACAGCGAAAAACCAAGAGGCTTTACACAAGGAAACCAAAATGGGATTCTTCCTCTGCTCTAACAAAGCATCCGCACCAGAGACCCCCAGCTGTTTCAAGGTCTGGGAAATCAGGGCTGGAAAATAGCAACATGGTTTGATATGGTTCCAGCGCTGGAGGAATTTCCCCATCTTTCAGGGAATAAGGATCAACCTCATCATCAGTGCCATCCGAATTCCTGTTGGGAACACCTGCAGGGAGCTGAGGCGAGCCCTGGCACTTAAGCAGAGGACTGGAAGAGGGAGGAGCCAATGGCTGAGGGTCGGACCGGACAGAAATGGGAGAAACTGAGGACTGTGCCTGAAGAAAGGCTTGTGAGCCTTGAAAAAATTCCACTTAAGAAAAAGCAGCCGGGTACAGACCATGCCCAAAAGGAACTGGAGCTGGTCCCACAGAACTGCCCTTGCCAGCGGAGGAGCCAGTCAAGGGAGAACCAAGATCTGGTGCACTTCCAGCCAAAACCATAACCAGACCATCATCAGAATGAGAAGATCCAGGTTTAGCAAAATCCGAGGAAGACAACTCTCCCTGAGCAGTGCTGACACAAGTTAGAAGCCAGGTCAGGCTAAGAAGCCCTAAAAATGACAGGTAACACAAAGAGAAAGGTGTTTAGGCTTCTTGTTTATTGGTGCCATGAGTGGCAGTTACTGTGCATTCAAATGGCTCGTGCTCAAAATGTGTGTGCGCACAAATTAAAGGCGCCCTAGCAATAAGTGCGGCAAGGTGCACGTAACACTAGTGCGTCCTGCTGAAGCGTATCACCATGCTCAAAAACGTTATGCACACAAGTCGCGCCTAGCACAGCACGCACAATGCACTGTGCATACAGACATCCTGTAGAGGGCAGAAAGCACGCACAAGTGCGTGAAAATGCTACGGTGGCCTACCTGCAGCCTGCTGAGAAAAGTCTACCATGGCACCTAGCCCACCTGAGCCGCTCAACCCGTCAAGCTGCCCAGTTCCCCTAACCCCAACGGGAGCGGGATTGATGTCAGGATGGCGCGCAGAGCACGGAAACTGAAGGAAGGCCTAAAAACCCCCTAACTTTCTCTGTAGGTAAAGTTCTTTTTCTTTTTTGAAAACTTACCGGAGCTCAGAGCTTACCAGCTGTGATCAGAGATGGGCTCCAGGATGGGGGGGGGAGAGGGCATCTGCTGTCACCGCTGTGCTCGGCCTTCTGCACCCGCTACCTTTTAGCTGTACAAGCAGCTAAGTCCACGCTGGGAACCAGCTTCCGGACCAAGGCACACTTCTGAGGGACCATGGAAATCAGCCCTGGAATTCTCAACTGGAGGAGGGACCATTAGGTATCACTAATAAAGCAGGACCATTAGGTATCACTAATAAAGCAGGAGAGTGGGGCTTTCTTTTCCTGACTTTAGAATTTCAGATTTCTCCTTCCAAAAAGCTTGAAGCAATCCCCATAAGGAGGAGATGCACATCCACCATCTGCTGGAGACGGAGAATACTGGCAGGCTGGGGTTACTTCAGGGTTAGATATACTGTGCCGTCAATTTGCTCCGTCTCCATCTGCTAGCAAGGGGAGCATAAACCTGAGTCCATCTGTCTACATGCTAGGAAATACTGCGTTTTGGCAGTCATCACCCTGGAACTTTTTTCTTTGCCTCCCATCTGCTGGTAGAGGGACAAAACCCATTTGTCTCTACTAGACTGATGTAGCAGGATGAAATGGAAATCAAGTTTAGGCCGTACTGAAGTCTACTGTAAACTAGACCCATTAAGCTAATATGTTGTACCCTGCCAAGGGGAATTTCTTATTTAAAGGGTACATAAGTACATAAGTTTGCCATACTGGGTCAGACCAAAAGTCCATCAAGCCCAGAAGCCTGTTTCCAGTAGCCAATCCAGGGATTATCCTAGGGATAAGCAGTGGATTTTCCCCAAGTCCATCTTAATAACTGTTTATGGACTTTTCTTCCAGGAACTTGTTCAAACCGTTTTTGAACAGCTACACTAATAGCTTTCGCTATATCCTCTGGCAATGCTTAATTATGTGTTGAATAAAAAAATACTCAATTTTAAATCAGCTAGTAACTTCATTGTGTCCCCCCTGGTCTTTGTACTTTTTGAAAGCATAAACAACTGATTAACATTTAATCGTTCCATTCCACTCATTTTTAGGCCTCCATCATATCTCCCTTCAGCTGTCTCTTCTCCAAGCAGACGAGTCCTAACCTCTTTAGCTTTTCTTCATAGGGGAATCATTCCATGCCCTTTATCATTTTGGTTGTCCTTCTCTGTATTCTTTTCTAATTTTGCTATATATCTTTTGTGAGATGTGGTAACCAGAACTGTACACAATAGTCAAGATAAGGTCACAAAATGAAGTGATAAGGAGGCATTATGATATTCTCTCTTAGGATGGGGCCATGGGAGAGAGGGAAGGGAGAGCTCCAGCGAAGTGGCCACATGGGGAAGAGGACAGGAGGCAATGCAAACAGAAGGTATTCTGAGGGGAGGAAAGGCACATGGGAAGGGGCAGCACCCAAAAACCACCATGAAGGAAGGGCAGGAGGGAAAGCACTCAGGAATGGGTCTCAAGGGGGGGGAGGACCAGGGAAAGGGCACAGGAGGGAGAGAATATAAGGGAAGGAGCCATGGATGGGGGGCAAGCAAGGCAGGAGGGTGAGCACTTAAGGGGTAATGGGAAGACAGCACCAGAGAAAGAGCAGGAGAGGGCGCACTCATAAAAGGGGAGGGGGCCATGGTGATGGTGGTGAGTAACACTCAAAGGGGCTATAAGGAGGAGGTCAGGAAGGAGAGCATAGTTTATCATCAGAAAACCATTCTTTACTTAATATTAAGTTTTATACATTACAAATGACTTGGGGAGGCATATCAATCAGTTTTCTGTATGGCATTTAAATGCACGTAAAAATCAGACACGTGGGGGGTCTGCAAACTTTTTGGAAGTTCAAAAGGGCCCATGCTCCCCAAAAAGGTTGGGAACGTCTGTTTCAGACTGAACATTTTGACTTTGCTATCCAGTATAATTCTACCAAAATAAACTGTTTTGACAAATTTTATGCAAATAGCACAGTAGAAAGTGTCAGCAATTTAAGTACATGAATGGAGTTTAAAATCAAATCAGATGTTATCACACTGGGTAGAACTTAACACAGCTATAAATATTTAAAAGGAAATCAGTGTACTTTTAATATAGGTTTCCTCTTGCATGCTTTTAAAAACAAAGGCCAGCTGCTAGCTTTACAGCCTAGCTTCAGCTTAACTGCTGTAGTGAAATCGACAAGGCTAGGCGAATGGCAAAGTTATGAGTTTGGTTTGTTTTCTAAAGCAGACGGATACAGATTTAACTTCAGGAGAGATACAGAAGCATGTACTGGAGTTGTTTTCTTTGTAATAATTGTGAAAGGGATGCATAAAATTACCAATTAAAGTAAAAAAATAAAAATAAAATAAGATTTAGGCATAATTCAAAATCTTTATGAGAGAAAGTCTGAAGCTTGTCAGGTATTTATACATTTTTCCCTCTTTTTATATGGATTATATTGTGAAAGCCTGACTTTCAATTCTTAGTGGTGGTAAATAAATGGAATAGGCCACTATGTTAACCTTGAAGAGCAGTATTGCATACCCTTTCATTATCATAAAAAAAAAAAAAGATGGAAATAATCTTTTTACTGCTTTTTCCTAAATCTAAGGCTTTTGTCCAAGATTCCAATTTCATTTATCTGACAGTATTGGGCCAGTTTGTTCTCAGATTAAAAAGAATCTCAATGTCCTGTTGAGCCAATTTGTAAACGCCAAGTTCATTTAGTGCTGCTGTGGCAGGAGGTGGTTCAGTAGCCAGCACGGTCCCATTTCCGCTTTCGAAAGTAGACTGTAGCACATCCTTCAAAAGTAGGGCAGAGCCAACGTTTAGGTTCAGGATAATACAGGCTTCTTTTATACTGCATAAGAGAGAGGAAAAAAAAGTGCAGTACAACAAGGTAAGCAATTAAACATCAGATTAATGAAACATGCAAGAAGCAACATTTGCTTTGTTGGGGGGGGGGGGGGGGGGGGTAATACCAAGACGTCATCTCAAGGCTTCCTGTTCCTTAGGAATTTTCTTCTCTTTACTTACTGTTTGAAATAATTTTCTGGTCTTTTGCAGTAGTGTGAAAACAAAGGGAAAAGATTTCGAAGCATATCAAACTGCAACTGTGCAGCTCCTCCTTCATTAAAATGATTAGCCAGAATGATCTGTGGAAACAAACAGAATCCTTCATCAGCAAACAGACACTGCTGGGACACACGCTGGGCTGGTAACACAGTTTCAAAACCTCGGGCTCAAAAAGGGCTTGCACTCTCTCAGTTTCTATTTATTGTAACCTTTTAAATACAACATTTGAAAACTATTTAGGGCCACAATGGCTGGTACTGGTTCACTGCAATACAGCAATAACTGTTTATGCTATTTCTTTAGTTTGCAGATATTTGTTTGTGACCTTGGTGTAGCAACAAAGATCAGGCCTGACTGTCTCACTTACTCTGGCTACAAATAATAATACAAAAAAAAAAATGATATGGAATATTGCAGTGTGCTGCTTACTTCTTGATAGATGAAAAGATCCAGCTTTTCTGCAAGCATTTGCCAGAAAATTTTAAACAAGGAGTAGCAGAGCTGCTGTTCAAGTTGCAACATGCGGTCTCTTAAGGTCAGCAACATTGGGCAGGCTGTGCTGGACAGAGACATCATTGCCTGCTCCGAAGGAGATGGCAAGGAGAACCACCTGAAAGATGCAAACAGTAGCAGGAGCGATATGAGCATTTGTTATCCACAAGCAGATAGTCGGAGTGTCTCCCTCTCTCTGGAAGGCAGATTCCCTTGTTTTTGACCATAATTATTTTTTAGTGTCACCTTCCTACTGCATTTCATTGGGGGTGGGGGTGGCGAGAAGCAGTACTCTTATAAAAGCCTTCATAACAGCTTTCAAAGGTTGGTAAATTTACTACAGAGCACACTGAGCCCCCTGGGATATAAACATTGAAACTACATTGGTATGCTTTTTTAAGTTCCCTGTAGGTACCGGGATCAGTCCAGACTCCTGGGTTTATTCATTCGTGCCAGCAGGTGGAGACAGAGAAAGTAAAACGGACATTGCTTTATATATACTGATGCCACCTGCAGTTCCTCAGTATTTCTCTGTCTCCAGCAGTTGGTGACTGATGCATAAACCTGCAGTTTGTTCCAGTATTTTTTGGTTTTTGCTCTGAGCCTTCCTCCTAGGGGTCGGGGTTTCTCGTGAGGAACCCCTACCCTGTTTGGTCGAGGCGAACCCTTTTGTACACCCACTCCACAGGTAACCGTGAGGTGCACATCTGGTGGTCCAGATCCCTCCCTTTCACGTGTTGGCTCCTTGTTTTCCTCACTCTCGTTTTTTTTTTTTACTTAACTTGCTGAATTGAGCTGGACAGCTCTTTTCAGTGTTAGGAGCGGGAACTTACAGTGAGACTGTTTAGAGCATTTAAGTTTTCTTAAAAAAAAAAACCTAAACAAAACAAAAAAAACCTAGACGTCTCAGGAACAGGTAGGAGCAGCAGAGTAGGTTTGCTCCCCCGCACACGGTTTTCAGGTCTCCTTTCTTCGATTTCTTTTTTTTAGCAATTTTTTTTACTTTTTTTTTTCGTTCGTGCCACCGGCGATGCGATGGTGAGGGGGTGGCCTGCCGCAAGTGTGGAGTGGCTCCCGTGAGGCTGAATCGCCGCGGTCTATGTTCAGCCTGCGTCTCGGGAGGGGAGGGAGCCTTGGAGCTCCCAGCACCTGCCAAACGAAAGAAGGTTGTGTCCTCTCCTCTTTCTGCAGCTTTGAGCGGTTCAGTCCGCGTACAGCTGCCCGGTGTGATATCTGTGGGAACAGTGGCCATTTTGGATCCCCCGGTGGTCGGTGCACTTTTGGGGTCCAAGGGGGGATATTCCCTCCGGTCCTTCCCCGGTCCTATTTGGGGGACAGGGGGACACTGAAGGCTGCCGGGAACAAGATCCCCTTCCTGCTGATCCGGACAGCTTGCGGCCCCCGACTCAGTTTTTGCCGGAATTTGTGCTGCTTATGCACAAAGCCTTTTTGGTGCACCAGAAGGGCTTTGCGCCTTACAGAGGGGGCGAACACCCTTCTCCTTTGCTTCCAGAGTCTGGATCAGTTCCGGTCAGGTTGCTGCCAGAGTTCGGCTCAGGGCAGGTCAGGCCGGGGGAGTTGCAAGAAGGTACAGTGACCGCCAGGGTACTGCATTTGGCTGGTACAGCTCCGCAGGAGAATGCCTACGACCTGGGGGCAACATTTTCTGGCGATTGGGTGGCGGATCTGGGCGCGGCAGACACGAGCCAAGGTGATGATCTTGATCCGGGGCCTGCGGCCGAGGGGGATGACCCCAAGATCCTACAGTTGTTTCGCAGGGAGGAACTGGCACCTCTCATTCCCCAAGTTCTGGAGGAGCTGGGACTCCAGCCTCAGCTTGACAACCCTTGCAAGGACGGAGCGGATCCGGTCTTGGAGGGCATGTGGCGTTCCCCCTTCTGGGTTTCTGTATCATGAATCCATTAAAAAGTTGGTGGATCAGGAGTGGGATAACCCAGTCGCGGGATTGCAAGTTGGTAGGGCTATGGCCAAGCTTTATACCTTGCCGGAGCAAGCCCTGGAGTGGTTTGCACTCCCTAAGGTGGACACTGCGGTATCTGCCATCACCAAAAAAACGACCATTCTGGTTGTGGGAGTAATGGCTCTGAAGGATGTTCAGGACCGCAAGCTGGAGATCCATCTCAAGCGGATTTTTGAGGTCTCGACTGAGCTCCGCGTGGCTATTTGTTCCAGCTTCATGCAGTGGGCATGCTTATGCTGGGTACAGCGTTCCCAGGAGGATCCTGCATTCGGTGGTTTGCAAGGTGCTCAGGCAGACAGGTTGGAAGCGGCAATAGCTTTTGTGGCAGATGCCTTGTATGATGTGGTCCAGATGTCTTCCTGTTTTATGGGGGCTGCGGTTTCCGCAAGGCGTCTCTTATGGCTCCATAACTGGTCCGTGGACGTTTCATCTAAGTCCCAGCTGGCGTCTCTACCGTTCAAAAGTCAGCTCTTATTTGGCGAGGAGTTGGATCAGCTCATGAAGCAATTAGCAGACACTAAGGTGCATCACTTACTGGAGGACAAGCCTAGGGGCAGACAGAGTTTTCCCCCACGGCCACGTTTTCGGGACAGTCGAAGGTCCCAGCAACTGTGCAGCGTGTTGGCGACACAGAGGTATTTTTAGTCTCTCAGTCAGTCCTTTCGAGGAGGATGTCAGCTCCTCAGGTCCCAAATCAACACAATGAAGGGAGGCCAGCGCACTCCACCATTTTTTTTTTATATGGGGGGGGGGGGGGGGGGTTGGCTGGCTTGGTTTTACGAGGAGTGGGTCAAAGTCATCCAGGATCAGTGGGACCTCAGTGGATAAGGGACGGTTACGCTTTAGAATTTGCTCGGCCCATCTTCGGCCTGTTTCTAATCTCCCCCTGCGGCTCGCTGCAGAAGTGCAGGGTGGTGTGGGAGACTGCACAGGTTGCAGCGCTTGGGGGCCGTGGTCCCGGTGCCTCCGGACAAACTCCGAACGGGTCGCTATTCCATTTACTTTGTGGTCCCGAAGAAGGAGGGATTTTTTTTTGCCCCATTCTCGATTTGAAACGTGTGAACACGGCTTTAAAAGTCCCCCGTTTTTGCATGGAAACATTGTGGTCAGTGATAGCGGCGGTACGCACCCAGAAGTTCCTGGCATCGCTGGATTTGAAGGCAGCGTATCTCCACATTCCCATTCGCCGAGATCAACGCTACCTGAGGTTTATGGTCTTAGGGCAACACTTCCAGTTTCAAGTGCTCCCGTTCGGACCGGCCATGGCACCTCGTACCTTCACCAAAGTCATGGTAGTTGTAGCGGCAGCGTTGCGGCATCAGGGAGTCCTCATACATCCTTATCTCGACAATTGGCTCATTCAGGCAAAGTCTGAGAACAGTTGTCGTTCCGCAGTACAGGCAGTCCTTCGGACTCTGTGGTAGTTAGGCTGGGTAGTGCATTTGGCCAAGAGCCACCTAGTCCCGTCTCAAACTCTGGAGTATCTGGGAGCATTTCTTGACACAAGCCAAAGCGGAGTCTTTCTGATGGAGAAGAGAGTGCAAAAACTATAGTCTCAGGTTCAGCACTTGTCACAGTTGCGTATCCCCAGAGCTTGGGATGTGTTGCAGGTCCTTGGTTCAATGACTTCCACATTAGATCTGGTGCCGTGGGCCTTTGCTCATATGCATCCCCTTCAGAGGGCTCTTCTGGCCCAGTGGAGTCCGTTGTCAAAGGAGTTTCACCAGCCTGTCCCTCTCTCTCCTTTGGCCACGGACAGTCCGTCTTGGTGGCTGCACACACCAAACCTCATGCAGGGAGGGGGGAGGGTCGCCTTAGAAGTTCCAGATTAGGTGATCCTGACTACGGATGCCAGCCTCTCTGGAAGGGTGGCAGTTTGTCAGAATCAAGGGGCCCAGGGCACCTGGTCAGCCATGGAGGCTTCTTGGTCTATCAATCGCATGGAAGCCAGGGCGGTGCATTTGGCATTGCTTGCCTTTCAGCCTTTAGTTCAGGGGTGTTTGGTGCGAGTTCTTTCGGACAATGCGACAGTGGTAGCCTACATCAACAGACGGGGGGGGGGGGACCAAGGGCCATTCAGTATCACTGGAAGTTCAGGAGTTGATCCTTTGGGCGAAACAGCACCTGGTTCAAATAACGGCGTCTCATATCGCAGGAGTTGAAAAATTCAAGCAGATTATCTCAGTCACATTCTCCTCGATCCAGGAGAATGGGAGTTGTTGGACAGCGCGATGCAGCTCATTTCCACGAAATGGGGCTACCCTCAGGTCGATTTGATGGCAACGCGCCACAATGCGAAAGCTCCTCGTTTTTTCAGCAGACGAAGGAAATATGGGGCAGAGGACGTAGATGCTCTGTCCTACCTTGGCCGCAGGGAGTTCTCCTATATGTTTTCCCTCCTTGGCCACTGGTGGGAAAGATCTTGCAGCGGATAGAGAGACATCCAAGGGAGGTGGTGCTGGTAGCCCCGGAGTGGCCGCGCCACCCATGGTTCGCGGATCTAGTAAACCTTGCTGTGGAGGACTCGATACGGCTCAGTCATCTCCCTCGCCTCCTGCGGCAGGGCCCCATATTTTCCGACTAGGCAGATCGCTTTTGTCTAGCGGCTTGGCTTTTGAGAGGAGGCGTTAAGGTCGAGTGGGTACCCGGAAACGGTAATTACTACCCTCCTCCAATCTAGGTGGAAGTCCACCTAGTTATCTTACATCCATGTCTGGAAAGTCTTCGAGTCCTGGTGTGTGGCTAAGGGGGTACAGGCATTGCGGGCTTCAGTGTCACATGTCTTGTCTTTCCTTCAGGATGGCCTGGTCAAGGGCCTCGCTCTCAATTCTCTTAAGAGTTCACATGGCTGCTTTGGCTTGTTTGAGGGGAACGCTGGATGGTTACAGCTTGTCTTCTCATCCTGACATGATCAGGTTATTCGGGGAGTCAAGAATTTACACCCTCCTGTGAGGAGAGTTTATCCTCCTTGGAACGTCAATCTGGTCCTTCGGGGTTTGTGTGAGACCCCGTTTGAATCTATCCACAGAGCGACTCTTAAAGATTTGACTCTAAAAGGTTGTTTTCTTGGTAGTCATTTGCTCTGCGAGGAGAATTTCAGAATTGCAAGCTCTGTTGTGTCGAGATCCTTTTCTTCAAATATTGGACATCTGTGTATCTTTGCGGACGGTGCCATCCTTTCTCCCGAAAGTGGTTTCCACCTTCCATATTAATCAGTCTGTTGAATTGCCGGCCTTTACGGATTTGGGAGCTTCTGAGTCTAATGCTCATGAGCTTAGGTTGCTGGACTTCCGTAGAGCGTTGTTCCGCTATCTTAAAGTCACAAATGGTTTTAGCAGGTCTGATCTTTTTGTTTTATGGAGTGGTCTGAAGAATGGGTCTCAAGCTTTCAAAACTACCATTGCCAGACGGCTTAAGGAGGCTTTTGACTCTGCTTACATCCTCAAGGGTAAGCCAGTTCTGGAAGGCTTAAGGGCCTATTCCACTCAATCTCAGGGGACCTCTTGGGCAGAGGCTCACTTTGTGTCGCAACAAGAGATTTGTAGAGCGGCAACTTGGAAGTCTCTGCATACTTTTGCAAAGCATTATCGGCTGGATGTGGGGGATCAGGAGTCTTGATCTTTTGGCAAAAGTGTGTTATGAGCGGGACTCTCCAGGTCCCACCCTGTTTAGGAAGCTTTGGTACATCCCAGGAGTCTGGACTGATCTGGGTACGTACAGGGAAAGGAAAATTTGGTTCTTACCTGCTAATTTTCGTTCCTATAGTACCACGTATCAGTCCGGAACCCGCCCAAACATTGAGGAGAGTGGAGAGTCATCTGTAATCTACAACAGTTGAGCGGACATCAGAAGTTTATCAGTTTATATTGAAATGTTTTTTTTTTACATTTTTTTGTGGTGTTTTGCATTTAGCTTGGATACAGATCAATACTGAGGAACTGCAGGTGGCATCAGTGTATATAAAGCAGAGTCAGTTTTACTTTCTCTGTCTCCATCTGCTGGCACAGATGAATAAACCCAGGAGTCTGGACTGATCCGTGGTACTACAGGAACAAAAATTAGCAGGTAAGAACCAAATTTTCCTATCAATTCAATGTGTCTAAATATTGGCAATTATAATATAGAAGGAAATTTGGATTCTATTTCCTGAGACAAAAAGAAAAAACTGAAAACCATAAATCCAGCTCAGGCAGGAGTACTCCTTAAATTGCAATAAATACTTCTGTATGGCATTAAATAGTTTGCAAACTGTAGTCTGGTTGTCCTTGTTCACTTATTTTTGGTGACCCACTTGTCTCAAAAGGATCCCAACCAACAAGACCATAGACACACCTCAGTGCAGTAGTTCCCAAACATGTGTGTGTGTCACATCACACCTGGCACTAGTTTTCACTTTGCTGTCGCACACCATCAACTTCCCTTCTCTCCTCCCTACCCTTCTAGCATCAGCCCCTTTTCTTTCCCTTTCCTCCTAGATCCCTGGTATCAGACTGTTCCCTGCCATTGCCCTAGCATCACCACTTTCCCTGTCTTCCCATCACCCCTGACATCAGCACCATCTTTCTTTCTCTCCCACCCCCTTGGCCATCAGCACCTTCCCTCCCACCCTCCCTAGCATCACCATTTTCCTTGGCCTAAGTAACATGTTCCCTTCCCAACACTGGCCTGCAAGAGGAATCCATCAAATAGCGCTATTTATCAGTTACCACCTACTCCTCTGCCAGCTTCCTTCTGAAGCTGGAACTGCTTGGGGTCAGCGAATCTCATGAGACTATGGGGCCCCATATGGTTCTGACTTCAGAAGTTAAGGAGTGCTGCTTGTCAACTCCCCCCACCAGTGGAAGGCTATGGTACGGGGACTTGGAGTTCAGGGGGTAAAGAGTAAGAATTTGTTAGTAGCAGTGACTAAGACCTGCTCTCATCTTTCCTCTGAAGGTGGCCAAAAAATTTCACAACAGACTTGAAGTCCCCTCCACCCCCCTGCACACCAGGTGGGAACTGAAGCTATTGCTCAGTCAGCCTATCGGTATCCCACAAAGGAACGCAGCAAGGCCTGTTAGCCTAAGTAGGTCTGGGCCAGAGCAATGGCTCAGAGATCATCTCTCAGAAGCATTCATCCCTATTATCCAAGACATGGGCTTGGGTAACAGGAGCAGAAAAACAAAGAGGTCAATATTCAAAAGTCACAGCGAGTCTCAATTTAAGAGCCTCAGTTTTAGGCTTAAATAGGTTCCTTGGTGCTAAACTGCAGGCAAGCTATTGCTTCACCTAAATTAGGCACTCAATACTTTAAATCAGTGCTGAGTGCCTAACTTCATTTCTCTGATCTGGCTACGCTTCCTGGCCCCACCCATTTCTAAGGCACCTAAATGTAGGCACAGGATAGGTGGATTCAGAACAGGTTTTATCCCACTGCCTGCATGGACATGTAGTCTTGCTTTTCTTAAGGAAATCAAATACATCAGAACTACAAGTCCATGCAAACAGTGGGAAAAAACCTGGACTGGATCGAACTGTTCTGAAAATCAGGACTCAGTTGGCAACCCTAGCACACAGCAGTGGAAGAACTTTTATTTAGCAAGAACTGGAGCCCAACTCAAAGTTAGGCAGTAGATCTTTTGAATATTAGCCTCACTGCTTCTTTCAGAGAAAATAAAGAATGTGTTTTTCAGATAAAAAGAACATGGGCCCAGTATACAAAGGATTCTCTTCCATTCTGTGTCTATAGGGAAAAATGTTTAGTACATCAGGCCCTAAGGGAGCAAGAAGTAGATGCAGATATGGCCCTAAAACAACCATGAGCCTCAGCTAGAAAGATGCTTTGTAGACTGACTATAAAAAGTCTACTTGCTTTGCCATATGTAATCAGGTCTCTGCTCATCTATCAGAATGAATCTAGGTCTTAGACTCACTATATGAACATTTTTACTATTCTACATGTTATGCCACCTCTTGGAGCTGCTGTATGCATTTTCTAAGGAAGACTGGAAAAATAATTCTCTCAATACTGTAGTGGATTAGATTCTGCTCTGAACACCAGAGACCCCTAATCCATACACATTTCCAGCAAAATTAAAACACTCTAAGCCCAACAATTAACATCTCATAAAGAGATTAAAACATTTTCCTTTTTATTTCCCTTATTCAGACAGTAGAAACCTGGTTAAATATAACCTAATGGAAGCATCCTGAAGGAGAGTTAAAACTTTACAAACATGTCTGTAAAATTTATTTTGAGTGAGAGAGAGAGAGAGAGAGAGAGAGAGAGAGAGAGAGAGATACTGAGACTGACTTTCTCCTACAACAGTAGTTCTCCTTTCTTCAACAGTCCTCTTACAGTAGCACATAAGCACTGTGCTAGTGTCAGAGAACTGTTGATTTTAAAGAGTCACTGACCTCCCAGCCGACGATGGTGGGTGCAGGAGTTTTACAGTTAGGTTGGAAGACCACCAGAAATTAGAGTCTAGTCTTCCTCCTGTCCAACCACTCTCCTCCATCTGGTAATCCAAATTCTTTCATGACCTCATAACATGGCTTTTATCTTGCATCAGCTTCCTCCCCTAGAATCTAAATTACACCCATTGAACACTTTCACCCTAAAACAGACCTAGTTTCTTGTAAAGTTTCAGGATTTCACCACTGAGTAAAGAATCCCTTGATGGTTACAAAATCTATTTCCCCTTAACCTGAAGGTATTTGCCCTTGTTTTGTTTTCTATTGTGGGAGAACAAAAGATCAGAGGCAAGACTGATATACGCTGCATTTAAACCCCTGTTCAATTATCTTTTTCCCCAAGGAGTATAGGCCAGGTTGGACAATCGCTAATATACATTAAGCCTTTGGCTCTGATGTTAAGACACAAAGGGTCAGCCCCATGGCTTGGCTAGCGCTATGGTCTCCTGTCTGTTAAGGCCAAGAGGGCTCACATGTATCATGAAAGTGATATTCTTGAGCTCAGGGATAGAAGAAGATAGCTGCCACTACTTTGGCATCTCCCACTGGCCAAAGAGTAAAGCTGAGTTTTAGGCTCAGAAGAGATTTCCTCTAGCCCTTAGGCAAGCTATCAGAGATAGAGAGAGAAAACACATTGAGATTTACCTCTCTTTTTTGTATAGCTTTGTAGTTTCTTTAACTTCTTTGAAGACGTGGTCTACTAGACGGGTCAACATATCATTTTTCAGCCGTTCCAGGAGATTAATCATGTCATCGAAGACAGAAGTTTCCATAGAGGCCAACTGTCCTAATTGTAGCTTACTAATGGTGTCACTGTGTGTACAAACCTCCAGTGCAGCCTGCTGAAGTTCCAGAAAGAACTAGAAAAAAATACAAATAAAAGGAGCTAAAGCTATGTAAATATAGAAGAGGATTTTGTAATTTTCAAGGTACAGCTCCTCTATGCCTTTCTGTAGGGTTCTCATATGTCTTCTTGACTTCAAATGTTCCTTACAACATATTTTACATTTCCAAAGATAAGAGTAATATGAACATGCATCAAGGTCAAAGGGAAAAAAAAAATGTTCTTCAACCCCCACAATGGCACTAACAAAAATAATTTAACCACAGTCCTGCACTGCCAATTATATATATATTTTTAACTCTTCTAATTTAAATTTTCTGACATACAAACAGCAAGAAACAATATGAAACATAATTTACTGAAAATCTGTAAAGTACAAATTCATCTGTTAGATAAAGAAAGTTTCAAAACTGATGGTAAATGCTCCATATGGTATATATAAGGTTTCTTCCTTCAGATCACAGCACATTCTCTCCAGATCAGACATTGTATATACCTGTTGGTGCCAGGAGTCAATGCCCAGAGTAGATTCCCAAAAATGTGGCAATCATGTGGCACACAGCCAGCAGCAACTGGCCAGCCAGAATCCTATGTTTACCAGGGATCAAAGAGTCATCCCAGCATCCAGACAGGCCCAGCAAGGACTTTAAGTGTATAGGGAAACCAAGAATGTCCGCTATTTCTTGTGCCACCCAGAACCAAAAATATTGCACAACACGGAATGCCACCACCTGTGAATAAATGTACCAACTTCCCCACAACCCTTCCCACGGGTAGATCTAGCAGCCGGAAAGATCTTAGCATACAAAGGTATACAACAGGTTCTATGCAGCAGTTTAACCATTAATTCTACCCTCCTGGTGAAGATAGAGAGAAGGAATGCACAATAAAGCCCTGGAATTTGTTGCCAGAGGATGTGGTTAGTGCAGTTAGTGTAGCTGGGTTCAAAAAAGGTTTGGATAAGTTCTTGGAGGAGAAGTCCATTAATGGCTATTAATCAAGTTTACTTAGGGAATAACCACTGCTATTAATTGCATCAGTAGCATGGGATCTTCTTAGTGTTTGGGTAATTGCCAGGTACTTGCAGCCTCGATTGGCCACTGTTGGAAACAGGATGCTGGGCTTGATGGATCCTTGGGCTGACCCAGCATGGCAATTTCTTATGTTCTTAAGACCAAATATGCCTCCATGTTTTTCCATACAGTTCTAAATCTAGATTTGAATTCCAGGCATCAACAATAGACTGCGGAGTATCTTTACTGTATTTACCTGCCAAGAATCCATCGTAAAAGATTGTAATAGCTTTGAACATAGCATCCAAAGAAGTCAAAAAGGATTCTATAGCATTTAAGAGTCAAAGCAGGTCGCTAACGCTTGACAACTGCAAATAAGAAACATGAGATGTGGGGCTAAGTTCAAATTCTCTAAGCTTCTGAAAAGTAAAAAAACCTTCATTTCCCTAAAGCTGTGCAATAAAAATCAGACCCCAATTCCATCACTGTTTGAACATGGGAAAATGATGCAATCCTCCAATGCAGGATTTTCACAGTTGGGGGACTATAGGGGATAAGAATTCTGGTTCATCTCCCGATTATTACATTTTCTGCCTCCACAAAGACAAACTGTGCTCCAGGTTAGGGCGTCCCCTGAAAAGATGGCGAGAGTGCGCTTTTTGGCCAAAATTCAAAATGCTATGTGTGGCACAAAAATAACACTGCCCATTCCTCAGCAAACACCATCTCAACAGTAAAGTATGAGGGTGGCAGCTTGTTAAAGTTGAAGGACAGATGGATGGTGCAACATACAGGGAGATACTGCAAGACAACCTGCTTCAGTCTGCTAAAAAACTAAAATTTAAGAGAAAGTTCATCTTTCAGCAGGACAATGATCCCAAGCACAAGGCCAAAGCAACACAGGAGTGGTTGAATGACAAAAAAGGTGAATGATCTACAATGGCCAAGTCAAAGTCTCGATCCCAATTCAATCAATCGGTGGCACTATTTGAAAACTGCAGTCCTTAAGCGGCATCAATCAGCCTGAACAACCTGGAGCAAGTTTGCCAGGAAGAATGGGCAAAAATCACTCCCAAACAGTGTGCAAAGCTGGTAGAAACATACCAACAGATCTAAAGCTATTATTGCAGGAAAAGGCGATTCTATCAATTACTAGTTTGAAGGGGTTGAATATTTATGCAAGCAGCACTAACTCCATTCTACAAAAAATGCAGAGAAATAATAAATTTGCGACCTTTAAAATTCATTCCAAGAGCATACCAGTCTGCAACAAACACACTCTCCGGAACAACCTCTGCAAGTGCCACCTGCAATCCACACAAATCTGCTGACTCCCCAGGGGTTGAACACCCTTGCAAGCCACTGTGTAAGGAAAATTCCAGAAGCCATGTATAATAGGTCACTGGTGAAAAGAAAGCTAAGCTAGTGGGTGTAAAAGAGGCTTTTTTAGGTAAGGGCAGAAATCTATCACTCTTAATTTGAAAAGTGATTATACAAAGACTTGTCATTTCAAATTCATAGTTATATTTTCAAACTTCATTTACCAATATTAAAACTGCAATATGTTAAAATGATGCTGGATAAAAATAGTTTTACAAAGTAAATAAAAACAAACCAATATAATAACTATTTCAGGTGTGTATGACTACAACATATGCATGTGCTCCGAAAGAGAGTGAGCTGGCAAGATCATATTAAAAGCACAAATGTACTTCTTAAATATTGATCTATAAAGCTTTGTATATGCTAGGTTACATTTTTCGTGTGATTTACTTAATTAAAAGAATTTCTTAGCCACATACTCCACAGATTGTGGCGGCAGACAATGGAACACACATAATCAAAATGACCCTGTAGGTACAATTTCTTTAAAAAATCTATAGAATAACCATCTGGACCTGGGCGTTTCCGTCGCCGGCCCTATTTTGTGGAATGCCCTACCTGATCCCTTAAGACAAATATCCAGTCGAAAGGAATTTAAGAAGGCATTAAAAACCCATTTATTTTTGGAAGCTTTTGGGAATGTAGAACAGACTATCAACAGTTAAAACTGTTAGGAAACCACTTTGCGATAACACATTTTAAGGACAAGAAGATATTCTTAAGTATTTGATATTTCTATTTGATTTTTCCCTCTTTTAGTTTTTAAAGTAATGGCCAATTACCTTTAACCCATCCAAATTTATGTTTATTGATCATGTTTTAAACTGTATTTTTATTCAACCCTGTTTATTTTTATTATTTTTTTTTTTATTATTTTAGTGACATTTATGTTGGTTTGGTTATACCTATCTTGTTGTAAACCGCTTTGGTCAATGTCATATTGGTAAAACGGTATAAAAATACGTTAAATAAATAAAATAAATTTCCCTCCTGGTAAGGACCCAACTGCATCCTGAATTTCAAGCAAGAATATGGGTGCGGACAATTCCTTTTGCAGCTCAGTCAATTGTGGCAAGTTCAGCAGGGCCAAGAAATCATGAAACTGGCTACAGTCAACAGAGTCTGGAGCAGCATAAAGCGCGTAAACATATTTGGTAAACAAGGCCTCTATCTCAAATAGTCTGGAAGCGGTATCTTCCGTTGGCTTTCAAAAGCCAGGGATAAATGATCTGCCTGCCTTCTTTTTAACTGCTCAAGTCAAGAAGGCCCCAGGCTTATCCCCATGCTCCCAGAATCTTAACTTGGTTTACTTAAGAGCCTGACAAATCTTCCCAACTTTCAAAGATTGCAACTCCAACATCATAAGAAATTGCCATACTGGGTCAGACCAAGGGTCCATCATCCTGTTTCCAACAGCGGCCAATCCAGGCTCTCTTCATCAGTCTTCTAAAAGTTTTAATGTATGTGCTAAGCAGTCTTCTTGATGCAACGTTTCCAAGCTTCTAATCCGCACCAGGACGTCAGGCACCTTATGTCTCCCTTTCCTGCTGAATATAACTTCATTTTCCCATGAAGGAAGGCCTTCCCAGCATAAAACAGGAGTGTACTCCACTGGGTTTTGAGTACTGAAATCTGTGACAGCCTCCCTAAGCAGAACCAGGAAATGCTTATCACCCAAAAGAGAAGTATTTAATCGCCAAGAGGATATTTTAGGTCTGGATGACCCAATCGATAGAGCATTCCCAGTTGGGTTATGATCAGAAATAACACCAGATACGATGGCGGCGTTCAGCAAATGAGAAATCATGCCAGGGGAGCTCAGGAAATAATCAGTTCTACTATACATATGCCTTGGGGAGTAAAATGTATAATCATGTTCAATAATGTGTTGAAAACACCACACATCTATAAGCTAGAAAGTATTAGAACAACGTCTGAGCAGAAAGAGAGCCAGAGGCCCCGCCCTAGACTGGGATGTTTTGTCCAAGAGAGGATCACAGCAGACAATCCAATCCCGACCCCCCCCCCCCTCCCCCAAGATAAAGGTGTTCAAAACCAAATAGTGCAATATTGTCAGTTAGTATTTTGTAAAGATCTACCTGATCATTGTTAGGACCATAGACATTACCCAGAGTGAAGTTCAAAGAATACAGCAATGTATAAATCAACCCTCCATGTCCACCTGAGACCAGTGAACTACCTATGGTAGACGTTTATCTATGAGAATGCATAGCCCACGGCTGTGCAAATTATAGGATGAGTAATATGGCTGGCCTGCCCAACCAGACTTCAGTTTCTCATGTTCACTGTTAGTGAGATGAGTTTCCTGCAATAATTCTATTTGGGCCCTCTGGTGGCATACAAGTTGTAATATACGCTTTCTCTTTATTGGAGAGGATATACCCGGACTTTAGGAGATAATATTTTCACAGAAGTAGTCATAACATTTCACTTAGAGCTAAAGGTGGGGCATGATCGCATTAACTGTGTCCGGAGTTTTAAAAAATGAAAAAAGATCAGGAAATTTTTTGTAAGCACAGTGAATCAGTTTCTTCTCTTCTATACAGAACCAAATGGTGTGTGTTAAGATGACAATAGTACTAAGTAATAAGCCTGAATGCTCAGTATGTTTTTTTCTCCCAAGCCAACAAATGTCCCTGACTTCAATTCAACCTCCACTACATCTGAACCTCACCACTACAGACTTCTCATTTTACCCTTCTCTAAACCCTTCCCCACCCTAAGCTGGATTCCAAAGACCAACCCAACATATCCCCCATCCCAACAACCAAACATTAAGAAATCATGGCTTTGAAACTCCCCAGTGGAAATACCATCAAGACCGGAAGGGCAGGCCCACCCATCCCCCCAAACCCAAAACACAGACCATATAGCAAGCAAATACAACTGATACCATTGCAGTATTAAATATATAAACGAGGGCACTAAAAAAAGAAAAAAAATGCTGAATAGGTTGAGCTGACTCAGCCAAGAAACACCTCTGTGAAGATCTGCCCAGCTTTCAAAAATGGAAGGAGATAAGAAGTGGCCTTGATCTAAGTCCACAGAAAAAGACCATGGATGGTGCCAGCGGATCCCGCATTCAGCTGCAATATTTGTCATCCAAGTCTCCAATCTTCTTTGCCAGTATATGCCTGAGGTGCTAACAGAAAAAAATACCCTGCAGATCCAATATTTCAAAGCAAAAAAACCCCCAAAAAACAGTATTCCTTCACTGCAGGAAGATGGTGCCAATAAACAAAAGTAAAGATGAAAGAAAACCATCAGGTCAAATGCAGTGAGGATCTCGGCGCGCTCAGCCTAGCCTCTCAAAGTGGAAACCCGGACTTGCTCCTGCTCACTGCCCTGAATCACAGCAACACATTGAAGAGAATAAAAAGGTGCTAGTCCTCCTCTGTATAAGCTGCACTTCATTTACCCACCACTCGCAGCTTAGGTATGCTATGCTGTGCCGGCTAATATTTTTCTTCTGAAGCTCCCGTTTCACACCGTTAAAGGCTAAGTGCTTCCGCTGCAATTCCGCTGAGAAAAGTCTTGGAATACCATTATGCGGTGCCCCTGATAGAACAAAACCTTTGCATCTTGAGCTGCATTCAGTATCAGGCGTTTGTCATTAACATTATGCAGTTTTATAAGGACAGCACATGGACGACCTCCAGTTCCTGGGGCGGGAGCAAGGGTACAGTGGGCCCAATCTATTTTTACTACACCATTTTTAACTGGCAATTTTAGATGCTCAGACAGCCATTTTGAGAAAAAAAAAAAACAAAACTGCACAGTTTTGTGGCCTTCAGATTTCTCAGGCAGACCAATGACTCAAATATTACACAACCCAGATCTATTTGAGATCATCAAGCTTTTCCAGGTCAAAGGAGAGGTTTTCTTCTAGTTTATCGAAATTAGCCCCTGCCAAGGTAAACAGTCTCCAAATCTATTATCTTTGCGCTGATCTCCTCTAGGTGCTCGGTGTTGTCCTGCAGTTTGTACAAGCTGCACAACTTTGTCAATGATAGTTTTAAGCCGATGATCAAAGTTTAGCCGAAACCTTCCATTAATGACTGTATGTAATCTGTATCTCCCATCGATCTCTGGTTCCCAGATTCCTCTTCCTCAGAGGAATCTGAATGACAGCAGCCCAGCGGCCTCTCAGAGCATCTACTGCGAGCAAGGCCTCAGCAACTTTGCCTGAATTTTTATGAGCGATAACCTTTTGTTTAGCCCACAAAGAGGGAACAGAATGTTTACTACAGTTTTTGGAAGCAGACATCATGCCCATCCTTAGCAGATGTAGGATTATAACAGATGGTAACGGGAGCTCCGCTGGGCTGCTGTCACTCCTCTAAGAGCATAATGAAGTCCAGTTAACTAATAGTTTAAACAGCAGTGCTACCCAGGGGTGGAAGACCTGAGTTTTGTTCTCCAGGCTGAATATGACTGAGATAGATTTGCTATAATACAGGTAGTGCATGCAAGCTTCTCTCATAAGCATTCATTGTGGATATCCTGAAAACCCAACTGACCTGGTATGTCCACAAGACTGGGTTGAGAACAATTGCTCTAGACTGTGTACCTACTTTTCTCTGCATGGTGACTTGTTAGTAGCACTGCAAGCTAGACACAGATCTGGAGTTCATCCTTTCACTGACATCAATGGTCTGGTACCTACCAGCCCACCTGTACATATAGGGGTACATTTTAAAACATAGCGCGCGCGCGTGTGTACTTTTGTTCGCACACCAGGTGCGAATAAAATCCGGGGTCGGCGCGCGCAAGGGGGTGCACATTGTGCAACTTGCGCGCGCCGAGCCCTGCACGCGCTGCCCGTTCCCTCCGCCTCCCCCCCACCTTCCCTTCCCTAACCCCCCCACCCGGCCCTATCCAAAACCCCCCCTACCTTTGTTGCACAAGTTTTGCCTGCTCGAAACAGGTGTAACTTTGCGCGCGCCGGGTCGGCTGCCGCGCGCCATGTTCCCATCCGGGGGCTGGTCCGGAGGCCGCGGCCATGCCCCTAGGCCAAAACCACACCCGCGGCACCGCCCCGGATGACGCGCAGACCATGTCACGCCCCCCCCCCCCCGACACGCCCACCCCAAGAAAGCCCCGGGACTTACGCACATCCCGGGGCTTTGCGCGCGCCGGAAGCCTACGCAATATAGGCTCGGCGCGCGCAGGGCCGTTTTAGAAGGGTTACGCGCGTACCTTATGCGCGTAACCCTTTTAAAATCCGGCCCATATTGTCTATTGTTAGTTTATATTTTTTTCAAATATCCACCTGTACATACTGTTTATTGTTAATTTATATTTTGAATGTTCTTATAAAATCTCTCTCTCCTCCTTCCTTGCTGCTCCCCCTGCCCCTTCCCTGTTTATTGTATTTCACTCTCTTGTTAAGTTGTTACAATGTAAACCGGCAGGATGTTCTGACGAATGTCGGTATATAAAACGCAACAAATAAATAATAAATACATTCTCCTGCCAGTCAGGACATTTCACAGAGCCAGGGGGATGCATATTTCAGAGGACAGTAGAAAAGGTTTTAGCCTTCAAGAAAGTTCTCTTTCCAGCCCTCAGCTACTGGGCTTTACCAACAGCAATTATCTAGGGAAAGTAAGAAGTAACAGACACAAAAACAGGATTTAAATCAGTTCCCCTTTTAATACCAATCTCTTCAGAGGGTCAGATTTACTGTATCTGTATTTCTCCTTCCCCCACCCCCAAGAGACATAAAATGGGAAAACAATCTTTGATGAAGCAGGCTCCATAACATTTTTTGGAACAGGCTTTCCTGCATTGTATTTGTATGTCTGAAAGAAAACTCTTTACAGTGCATTTATTAACACACATACACTTACCACGTTGTCAGCCCAGTCGGCAAGCACTGTTGCCACATAGTTCACAGCATTGAGAATTGCACAGTATCGAAAACCTAAAGGAGTTCTGCTCTCTTCCTTCATAACCTGAGTCAATCGTATCCGGAAATCATCAACCAGATCTTTCTGTAGCTCCAGGAACTGCAACTTTCTACTAGCTGTGGGGAGACACTTATACCTATCTGAAGAGAAATTACAATAGTCAATAAAATTCAGCAAACACTTGCAAATTTGTCCAATTTTAGAGGGGGGGGGGGGGGGGGGAAGATGACTTTTCTGTGGGAAAAAAGTTGATATTTTGTGTTTGCAGACTGAATGCAGGATTTGTATTTCTCAAAGTTCAGACTTCTGGTAATGTAATTGATCCCACTTAATGCTGTAATACATCAGCACGTCCTTTACACCTGTGAATTTTCTACATTAGTTATACACCACTGAGTTTGAAGAACAAGAATAAAAGAAACTTAGTATTTCGGTGATGCTTTGAATTGTTTTTAGCTTTTTTTTGCAGAGTTTTTTGTTTTTTTTTAAGGTGTTAAGTCTCCTTGGGTTACCGTGCAGCTGCTGACTTTAGTTTTAGTGCTCACTAGGGATGCGCATTTGTTCTGTACATTTTTTGGTGATCTGTGAGGACACACTTTTTTTTTTTGTAATTTGCATACAATATATTTATTTTACAAATTCCTACGCCATGAATCAGAGGGTCTAGGCAGCTCACAAAAACAAACATACATAATTTATGTATGTAAAAAAGGATTTTTGTGCGCTTGCCAGGATTGGCCAGAGCAGCCAATGTATGCAAATCAAAGCAAGAAGCAGCAGAATGGCACATTTCTGATGGGCAGCTCCGGCTGCACCACCAATTGTGAATGAACATTGGGTGTTTCCACTGCAACATCCACAAAATGATTTCTCCCCATAATTTACTTCATCCTAACTGATCCTGCAGCGAGGATCAAGCAGGAGACACTTGGCTAGCTGAGAGAAGCCTCATGCTAGAAATATACAATTAGAATATATAAGTACCAAAGCAGCCATGCAAAAGTGTTAAGGAAAAATAAAGGAAAATTGGTTCTTACCTAATACAGCAGATCATTCCAGACCAGTGCGTTGTGTAACCCCAGCAGCAGATGGAGTCAGAGAACAAAAACTTTGGACACTGCTATATAAGAGTGCCACCTGCAGTCCCTCAGCATTGGCCTGTACCCAAGCCCTTGAAACTAAACTTCAACCAAGGGCGACCCTCAACTAACCAGCGGTCTAGGTCACCCGAACCAATGAAACATACACCGGTAAGCCACCGGCCCTGCTGTTTAATAGAAATCCAATCATTCCTTCAAAATACTAAAACCTCCACAGACTGTCTTTCAGAATCAGAACAGGGTGGGCCTCTGGAATGATCTGCTGTATGAAAATTAGCAGGTAAGAACCACATTTTCCTTTCCTGTACATACTCAGATCATTCCAGACCTGTGGGATGTACCCAAGCCTCCAAAATACCTGCTTGCAGAACACTCTCACCGAAGGACGCCTCCTCCTGCGCCCTGACATCCAAACGATAAAACTTTGTGAAAGTGTGATTGGAAGACCAGACAGCCGCCCTACAAATCTCCTGTGGAGAAAAAAAGTTGATACTCAGCCCAGGAGGCCCCCTTTACCCTTGTGGAGTGGGCTCTCAACCCCACAGGAGCCTGCTTTCCTTTATAAATGTACACGAAGTGATAACTTCCTGAATCCATCTAGAAATGGAAGCTGTCGATGCTTTGTCTCCCTTCTTGGCCCCAGCAAATAAGACAAAGAGATGGTCTGGCCATCGAAAAGTATTAGAAACCTCCAGAAAGTGGAGAAGGACGTGCTGCACGTCCAACAAATGCAGCTCCCTCTCCTGGGAGGAATCACAGGACCAGTCTGGAAAAGCTGGAAGTTCCACCGTCTGATTGACATGGAAAGAAGAGACAACCTTGGGCACGAAGGAAGGAACTGTTCGCAAGGATACTCAGTCCCGGTAAATTCTCAGGAAAGTGTCTCTAAAGGATAAGGCTTGCAGCTCCGAAATCCTCTGTGCCAAACAGATAGCCACCAGCACCACAGTCTTCAGAGTCAAATCCTTCAATGACGCCCTCTTCAACGGTTCAAACTGTGCTTCGCATAAAGCGCGGAGTACCAAATTTAAGCTCCACTCCGGGCATACTTTGCGTACTGGCAGACACAAATGCTTTGCTCCTCTAAGAAACCTGATGATTTATTTAAGGTTTTTATATACCGGCATTCATGATAAAATCACATCATGCTGGTTTACATTAAAACAGTGGTGCATAGAAAGAAAAAACAAACTGGAACTGTAGTGCGGAACAAAGCAGTTACAAAAAACAGGGATGCTTAAACTGGGAGAGGAAGGAAAAAGAAAAGGTTAATAGCATTTTAAATATTTACAACGAACAGTTAAATGAGCTGGTTGTGTTATAGAACTTGAAGTTGAAGGACATTAGCTGGAGTCCGGGAAAGCTTATTTGAAGAGCCAAGTCTTAAGTCTCTTCCTGAAGGTTGGGAGGCAGGGTTCCTGTCTTAGGTCTGGGGGGATGGAATTCCATAAAGTGGGACCGGCGGTAGAGAGGGCCCAATCTCTCAAGGTAATATGTCTAGTGGCTTTGGTTGGAGGAACCTGGAGTGAACCTCTATATGCATCTCTGGTAGGTCTTGAAGAATTGTGTAAGAGGAGAGGAATTTGCAGGTTGATAGAAGTATGTTGATGAATGATTTTGTAGATAACGGAGATGGATTTGTAGAGAATTCTGAAGTGCACTGGCAGCCAATGAAGGCTTTTTAGGATAGGGGAGATGTGATCTCTTCTTCTGGTGTTTGTTAATATTCGTGCTGCCGTATTTTGTACCATCTGAAGCGGTTTGGTATAGGAGGAAGGGAGACCTAGTAGGATAGAATTGCAATAGTCTAACTTTGAGAAAACTATTGCCTGAAGGATTGTTCTAAAGTCCTGCAAGTGAAAGAGCGGTCTTATCCTTTTCAAGACTTGGAGTTTGTGAAAACAGTCTTTGGTAGTTTTGTTGATAGAAGCTTTCAAATTCATCCGATTGTCAATTAAAACTCCAAGGTCTCTCAGTTGTGTGGATTGTGGGATGCCAGGGTGAGTGGAAGTGATGTTACTGTTCTCGGGAGAGATGAGCAGGAGTTCGGTTTTGGAGGAATTTAATACTAAGTTTAGACTAGTGAGGAGGAGTTTGATTTGTTGGTGGCAGTTTTCCCAGTGATCTAGTGTTTTCAAGTATGTGTCTTTAACAGGGATTATCATCTGAATATCGTCTGCATATAGAAAATGTTTTAGATTGAGGCTGGAGAGGAGCTGGCATAGCGGTAAGAGATAGATGTTAAAGAGCGTAGGGGACAGAGAGGAACCCTGTGGGACTCCTACGGTTGAATTGTAACGTGATGATTCTTTGTTTTGGATTTTAACCTTGTAGCCTCTGTTGTTGAGAAAAGTTTTGAACCAATTAAGTGCGGTGCCAGTAATTCCTATTGCCGCCAACTGATTTATGAGGATGGAGTGATTGACAGTGTCAAACTCTGCCGAGAGGTCCAGTAGAATCAGTAGAAATGATTGTCCTTTGTCGAGGCCCATGATGAGGTAGACTGTCAGGGAAATGAGGAGTGATTCTGTGCTAAAGGCTTTGCGGAACCCATGTTGGGAGGGGAACAGGAGATTATCATCTTCTAAGTAGTCTGAAAGTTGAATGTTCACTAATTTTTCCATGAGTTTTGCTATGAAGGACAGGTTGGCGATCAGGCGGAAGTTATTTGGGTATTTAGGATCCAGATTGGTTTTTTTTTAGGAGTGGTTTGAGAGAAGCCAATTTAAGGTCCTCTGGGTAGAGTCCTTGGGAGAGAGAACAATTAATGATGTCCGCCAGAATTTTGGAAATGGAGTCTGGAATTGTCAAGAGGAGTTTCATAGGAATGTGATCCGTAGGATGAGAGGAAGGTTTCATTCTCCTTAATGCTACTTGTATCTCAGTGGAGGAGATGGGCTCGAAAGCTTCAAGACGGGTGCTTTTGAAGTAGAGATTAAAAGAAGTCGAGTATGAGGTGGTATTGGAGGGCAGCAGTGTTAGAAGGCTGGCAATTTTGTTTTGGAAAAATAGAGCTAGTTCTTCCGCTTTAGCTTGTGCTAGGTTGCTAGGAACTTCCAGGGGGTTGATTTGGGTAAGGCTAGATACGTAGGCAAAGAGTGCTTTGGCATCGAAGACCAGGTTATGGATCTTGGAGGCGTAAAAGTCCCTTTTTGATTTTAGAGTAGAGGACTTGTATTGGTGTAGTGTAGATTTGTAGGCGGAGAGTGTGCTGGCACATGGGGCTTTGCGCCATTTGCTCTCTTTCTGCCTTAAGCATTGTTTTAGCCTTCTAAGTTCATTGGTGAACCAAGGTTGTCTTTTAGAAGCATTTGAGTGTGCCCTTTTTGTAGATAGTGGGCAGAGCTTGTTGGCTATATCTTCTGTAATTTTGTTCCAAGAGCAGAGAGCCGTGTTCGGGTCGGTGAGGTCTATAAGGGGAAGTTGAGCGGTCAGGAGGTTCTTAAGGTCTTCTGAGGAGCAAGATTTTCTGTAAAGAAATGTGGGTGAAGGAACGTGGGGGGTGCTGGATTCTTTCAGTGAGAATGAGGTCGAAATAAGAGTGCGGTCTGACCAAGGTACTTTCTTGCAATTGAGGAGCGATGCAGGATAGATGTCTTTGTTAACAAAGATAAGGTCCAGAGTGTGACCGGCTTTGTGTGTCGGTTTGTTCACTATCTGTTTGAATCCCATTGCTGAGAGGGCTGTGAGAAAGGCTTCACAGCTGGTAGTAAGAGTGGGATTGTCTACATGCAGGTTAAAATCACCTAGGATAATGGCTGGGGCGTCCAAGTTGAGGAGAGTTGAGACTATTTCCACCATAGGAGATGCATCTGTTTCCAGGAGGCCCGGGGGAGCGTAGACAAGTAGAATTTGAAGATGGTCTGAAGTGAAAAAGCCGATTTCTAGTTTGGAGTATGAGTTGACTGGGTGTTGAGATGAGTCATCAGCTTCTGACCCTGAGCAACATATCGGAGGGCTCCCAAAACAGCTACCTGAACTCGAAGAGAGTTAAAGGTTAAGCCCTTAGCTAAGTGCAGGAAATGCACAGCCATGGGAATCAGGTTCCTCTGCAAGCACCAACCTTCAACACCTGCCAAACCCTGGCATACGCCATCGACGTAGGTCTCCTAGCCTGAAGAAGAGTGGGAATTACTGACTCAGAATACCCCTTCAGACGTAACCTCTGCCTCTCAAAAGCTAAGCTGCAAGACAGAAGTGATTGACTTGATCCAAGAATATAGGCCCCTGACGCAGAAGGCGTGGAAGATGAGCCAGTCGAAGAGGGACGTCCTGTGCCAGTCGTACCAGATCCGTGAACCAGGGATGCCTGGGCCACTCCAGAGCCAAGAGCACCATGGACCTGCGATACGACTCTATCCACCTGAGAACACAGCCTATGAGAGGCTATGGAGGGGAAGACAGAAGAAATCCTGTGGGCCATGGACACACCAGAGCATCAAGCCCCACTGATACAAGTTCCCTCCTTCGACTGAAAAACCGAACCGTTTTCGAGTTGGGTCGAGTTGCCATCAGGTCCAACTGTGGAACACCCCATCTGGCGTAAATATGATTCCACACCTTGGAGGACAACTCCCACTCTCCGGGATCAAAGCGCTGTCGGTTGAGGAAGTCCGCTTGCATGTTTTCCACTCCCGCAACATGCGACGTGGCGAAGCCCCCCCGAGATGAATCTCTGCCCAGGTGAACAAAAGTCATGCTTCCAGCGCCACTGCAGGGCTCCTGGTTCCCCCCTGCCTGTTGATATTCACGACTGTGGTCGCGTTGTTGGACAAGATGTGCACCATCCGACCCCTGACTAACAGCAGGAAAACTTGAAGGGCCTGGCGAACCGCCCGGGTTTCAAGTCTGTTGATGGACCGAGATTTCTCAGACATTCGCCACAGGCCTAGAGCAGTCTTGTCTTGACACACCGCTCCCCATCCGGAGAGGCTGGCATCCGTAGAGATGACAACCCAAGCTGGGGTATCCAACTCCACCCCTTTCTCCAGGTTGCGACGCAACAGCCACCAAGAGAGACTGCATCTGGGTTCCTGAAGAAGAGGCAACGGAATATGGAACTGCTCCGACACAGGACTCCACCTGGACAACAGCGCATGCTGTAAAGGTCTCAAGTGCGCAAAAGCCCAAGGCACCAGCTCTAATGTGGATGCCATGGAGCCCAGGACTTGGAGATAATCCCAGGCTATTGGCACCATCAAGCGAAGGCGGCCTTTCACCTGAGTCTGTAACTTCCGCACTCTGTCGCCAGGAAGACCTTGCCCTTTTGCGTGTTGAACCGCGCTCCTAGGTACACCAGGCATTGTGTGAGCACCAACTGGCTCTTCTGTAGATTGATGACCCAACCAAGAGGCCGTAGGGTGGTCATCACTCTCTGGAGAGAACTCTCGCGGTCCTCCCGAGACTTTGCACGGATGAGTCAATCATCCAGATATGGATGCACCAAGATCCCTTTGTTGTGCAGAGCTGCTGCTGCTACTACTACTATCACCTTGGTGAACGTGTGAGGAGCTGTGGCCAGCCCAAAGGGAAGAGGCCGAAACTGAAAATGCCGACCCAGTACCTTGAACCTCAGGAATCTTTGATGGTCCTGCCAGATCTGAATGTGTAAATAAGCCTCCATTAGATCTAAGGATGTGAGGAACTCCCATTTGCGCACCACTGCAAGGACTGTTTGGAGCATTTCCATGTGGAACTTGGGAACTCGTAGGCACCGGTTCACCTTCTGCATGTCGAGGATAGGACAAAAGGACCCTTCCTTCTTGGGAACCACGAAGTACACAGAGTACTGACCCTGGCCCTGCGACAAAGAAGGCACTGGACAAATGGTGCCGAGATAGAGTAATCTCTGGAGAGTCGCCCACACGGCCTTTCGCCTGCCGCGAGAAATCACCCGAGACTCTACAAAGGCGTCCTGAACTGGAAACAAGAAATCTAGAGCGTAACCGTGCTGAACTACCTCCAAGACTCACCTGTCTGAGGTAATCTTTTCCCACTCCTCATAGAAGGTGGGTAATCTGCCTCCTCCAGCTTCTACGTGGGAGTGGGGGCCCCTGGCCTCATTGGGGAGGCTTACCGCCTCCTGAGCCCTGACCTGTACCATTACTGGGAGTCCATCGACCTCCACGAAAGGACTCCAGACGACCAGAGGAACAGGTTTACCAGAATGAAAACGCAGAGAATCCCTAAAACGAGCTCATGAAGGAAAAACCTTCTTACTCCGTTTCCTATCTTCCGGTAACCTATTGCCCTTAGTCTCCCCCAACAGTTTCACCAACTGGTCCAAATCATCCCCAAACAGGAGTTTTCCCTTGAAGGGGAGATTATAAAACTGTGCATAAGAACATGCCATGCTGGGTCAGACCAAGGGTCCATCAAGCCCAGCATCCTGTTTCCAACAGAGGCCAAAACCAGGCCACAAGAACCTGGCAATTACCCAAACACTAAGAAGAACCCATGCTACCCCTTAGAGGACAAGTCAGCCAACCAGTTCAGTAACCATAAAAGCCTGCGAGCTGCCACAGAAGAAACCATATTACACGCAGAGGTATGAACCAAATCATATAGAACATCCACCAAATCATATAGCGCATCCAAATAAGCCACTCCCACTTCAAGGCAGGCCACTTGCAAGGGCAAAGAGTCGCCCATTGCTACCGCCTCAGCAACCTTCTGGACCCAAACACAGACAGGCCGCTGCATCATGCTGGCACACACCGTCACGCAAGGGGCCTAGCAAGGAGAACTCAAACAAACGCTTCAGCTGAATTTCCAGTTTGCGGTCCTGCATATCTTTCAAAGCAGCCACCTCAGCCACCGGGACTGTCGTCTTCTTGGTGATTGCCGAAACAGGTGCATCCACCCGCGGCACTTTCAGAAGGTCCAAGGGCTCCAGAGAGGGGGTAAAGTTTTGCCATTGCTTGGCCCACTTTCAAGCCAGAATCAGGAGAGTCCCACTCCTTTGTCATCAACTTCCTGATCTTCTTGGGCAGGGGAAAGGCAGTTGTCTGTCCTCGCAGACCATAGAGCACTGGATTGACTGCCTCACTATCCGACTCTTCCTGGGAGACCTTAACCCCCAACTCTTCTAAAACTTGGAGAATCAATGGGCGCAGCTCCTCCAGCTTGAACAGCCGGACAACTCGAGGGTCAACCCCCTCCGGGATTGGGAATCCATCCAAGGCCGGGTCATCCGTGTCATGATCTGATCCCTCCACAGACCTGGGAGATCCTGGGTCCGTCACCTGCATGTCTGGGGGGCCACCTTGAAATGCCCCATAGCGTCCCCACTGGAGGCCAGGTCACCCCATGCCTGTCGGAGCCCCAGGGGATCCTGAGAAGAACATTTGGATCCCCTGCTGGACGGGTCCACCGACCGCTCCACTGCCCTTTTAATTCCAGATCTTTGATTGGCCAAAAAGGCCCGATGAAGAAGCAGCACAAATTCAGGCGAGACGTCCACAGGCTGCTCCCCCACCCCCTACATGGGCTTGGGCTACAGTGTTGTCCGGAGACACTCAAACCAGCTCCATAGGGGAAGGGGAATTCCCCCGGCACCACGAGATCAGAAGCCTCGACTTCCGAGGCAGAGACAGGAGGCCCGGCCGAACAGAGGCCTAGCCTGAGTGGCCCCCTCACGAGGGGCCCTCCTCTCCTAACTCAAAGTTTACACAGAGGGAGCGCAAATCCAACCTGCTCCCTGCCACGCCACATGTGTGGCAGGTGGCCATCTTGGATTTTGGTGCTATGCAGCGAACCGCGGGAGAGCTCAGATGAAAACGGCACCCGCCAAAAAGGAGCAGTACTCGGCCACTCAGTGGACCAAAATGCCTGCGGACCAAGACTCCGGGGCCCGCAGCTGCCTGCCCCGAAAGCGTCACTCACACCGTGGGACGTGAGAAAGAACCAGTGCGCCCCGAAAGAGAAGAGGGAGCCCCCTTCCTTCAAAAAGCGAGCATGTCTGATGTCGCACCCGGCCGGAGTCCCAGGCTGCCGACCCTCACACCCCAGACACTTTCCGGTCTCCTCCTTGGGCAGTAGTACCCACTGTCCCGGCCAGGACCAGACTAAGTCCAGAGGGCTACCTGAGGAACTTCCTAGGTTCTCATTAAACCACTTACTTTTTTTTTTTTAAATAAAAACTTTAGCAACCTCAGCAGGACCAGAGGAAACCGGGGACAAAGTCGGAGGCCAAGGGAACCAGAAGCCTCTGGTTTGAAACACAGTCAGGGGTATCTAACCCCCCCCCCCCCCCCCCGGACGCCTGGCTCCACTGGTGCTTAATACCTCAGGGAGCAAAATCTTAGCTCAGCTAATCTAAACTAGCTACACTTTTTTTTTTTTTTAACTAAACCCTAGACTGCAGGTTTGCATTTCTACCATCTGCTGGAGTCAGAGAGATACAGGCCGATACTGAGGGACTGCAGGTGGCACTCTCTCTTATGTAGCAGTGTCCAAAACTTTTGTTCTCCAACTCCATCTGCTGGTAGGGATACGCAACCCACTGGCCTGGAATGATCTGAGTAATTACAGGAAAGGTTTTTTGCACATCACTCATGGATTGTCATGGCTGGTAAAAAGGGCTCAGAGGTGGTGGCAGCTCCATCCACTCGACCAAGGCCCAGGCCATGGGAAGAGAAATAGCGAAGACTGTGGGTGAAGGAAGGAGTTAGTACATGACAAGTGCTGTTTCTTTCCTGGTGAGGTAATTTGACTGAATTTTCATCTTCAAATCCCTGATCGCTATATAAATAATTTATTTAATTGGCTAAACGTGATTTTTCACCCATCTGATAAAGCTCAGAGTAGGTTACAATGTTGGCAGATAAGAACCATTTGGCCTAGTCTGCCTGGTTGCTCCTGCCTATGTTAGTCTAGCTGAGGATATTGCCTAGCTGTCAGCCCTAAGAGCTTGAATGCCTTCACAGTTCTAGCTGTAGCCGTCATCCTTCCTCACCACCACCTCCTCCCTCACACTGCTAAGGTTATCTTCTAGCTGTCAGCCATACTAACCTGCCTGCCACAGGACATCACTCCTCCTTTCTAGCTGAGAAGTACAATAATATCAGCCTGCGCTGGGGAACTTCCCACCTACCATGATTACATCCAAGAATATATAAAAACCCTGTTGCCATTTCCCGTTGGCTGACCTAGTCTCCCCTTTTTGGGAGCTTAATGGAGCTCTGCCATGGATCTGCACAGTGGCTTTGCTTTCTCCAGTTTTGGTCATTTACTGTTCCAGGTGATTGAGTAAACAGGTTTCCATAACTAATCCAAAACCTAGGTAACTCCTATAGCCTCCAATCTTTTTCCTATTGCTCCCCACCAGTTCATGCAACTGTATCTGTTCGCTTTATATTATATTTGCTCCAGTGGGAATGTTAATTTCAGCAAAGTATAACAAATGTACTCCTTTTGGTAATCAACGAATCCAATGTATTTTTAAACAAAACGTCAATTAACTTTGTTCTAAATTCAACTTATTTATTATTGGCCCCAAAAAGGATTATGTGAGCATTCACTGTTTTAGGTTTTTCATTTTCTTTTTCCTTATTTCAAGGACCTTCATAACACCCTGCGGGTAAAGAGTAATGCTACTCAGCTTTTTTACCGCATAGGGTCATTTTTAATCATTGGTCCATAATGTCCATACACAATATTTTGAGTATTTTTTTCTTTTTTTTGATAACTAAAAAACACTTTCACTAGCTTTGTTCAATATATATATATTTTTTAAAGTACTTCCCTTTTCAGGTGAATATTCAATTATCCAGTTCAGAGTTTAGTCCGACATGATCATGTTTCGCTGCCCGCTTCATCAGGAACACCTCCGGTATTACTAACTCTGTTTGGGGATTGTTCTTTTTTGCAGATAATCCTAAGAAAAGAGTTTTTATCACTACCATGCATTACAGAGACAATGTCTTCACTTAAAATTCATCACAAGCTTACCCTCCCGTGGCCGTCCTATTACTCATTGCGGCTCTGGATGTCTTTCAGACCTAAGGTGTTGCTAAGTGTTCTTTTATACGCATGCTCATTACTCTATTGATGAATGGCTGGTTCAAAAAACACTCACAGGGATTTTAAATCACAGCGTAATTTCACATAAAGATAGCCCATTCTATTTCGCAATTTAGTCTTTATGTGAAATTACGCTGTGATTTAAAATCCCTGTGAGTGTTTTTTGAACCAGCCATTCATCAATAGAGTAATGAGCATGCGTATAGAAGAACACTTAGCAACACCTTAGGTCTGAAAGACATCCAGAGCCGCAATGAGTAATAGGACGGCCACGGGAGGGTAAGCTTGTGATGAATTTTAAGTGAAGACATTGTCTCTGTAATGCATGGTAGTGATAAAAACTCTTTTCTTAGGATTATCTGCAAAGAAGAACAATCCCCAAACAGTGTTAGTAAGCGGGCAGCGAAACATGATCATGTCGGACTAAACTCTGAACTGGATAATTGAATATTCACCTGAAAAGGGAAGTACTTTAAAAAATATATATATATTGAACAAAGCTAGTGAAAGTGTTTTTTAGTTATCAAAAAAAAGAAAAAAAATACTCAAAATATTGTGTGTGGACATTATGGACCAATGATTAAAAATGTGGTAAAAAAGTTGAGTAGCATTACTCTTTACCTGCAGGGTGTTACGAAGGTCCTTGAAATAAGGAAAAAGAAAATGAAAAACATAAAACAGTGAATGCTCACATAATAATCCTTTTTGGGGCAAATAATAAATCAGTAGAATTTAGAACAAAGTTAATAATCGACGTTTTGTTTAAAAATTTCAGCAAAGGGCCACAGTTGCTTCCTGCTCAGATAGTGCTATGTACTCCTGTCATTGTGGAAATATACTTTATCCTGCAGTTGTTAACAGAACAGGCTAGCTTTACAACTGGAGCTTCAAGACATCCTCTAACATACATGGACCTCTGGACATGGGGGGGTAGCAGGGAAGTTAATTTCCAAAATAGGTCTTTGTTCCTTGGTCACTTACAGCGCACAATTCTATTACGATATCATTAAACATGAATGACTGAAGCTGACTTACAATTATTCAGATTATGTTAATATAAAAAAAAAAAAAGGCAGTAAGCAACACACATCCAATATCCCCTACTGTACCTGTGATGACAACTAACAGAGTCATAAATGTTTCTGCGCAGTCTGGGACCTTCATCTCATCGACATCGGTCATATCCTTGTACTGTGACATCCAGGCAGCCTCGGAAGAAAGCATGGAGTCCATTTTTTCAAGAGCAACTGATGTAACAGGCAGGAAAAATATGTTAACCACTAACACACAATGCCCAAATATAACCACTTAAATACATCCTTATATCTCTTATCCATTAACTGGTTTTACAAACAAGATCATCACTTGATCACATCATTACCTGAAAGCCATTTGATAAAGAAAATGAAGGATCAGGACAGACCGTGACACAAGCATGTTTGTGTGGGTTTTAATCTAAGAAAACGTTAGCTGGCTGAAGAGTAACCATATAAAAAAATATCACCTTGGAACAATGCATGGCAAAACAAATCCCACGTAAAGGAGAAGGCAGATTGCACGATGGTTTACTGTGGAATATTCCAACCAAGATCAAGGCAACCAACAAAAGGCAGTTCCAAAATTAGGAAGGAAAGAGCATACGGCATCCCACCAGAAAAGCTGCTACCACCTGCGTGTCTGATGTTTCTGCGTATCCAAAGCTGGTGACAAACACCTGCCCCCGACCGAAAATAATTAAAGGTCCTGCCCTGCTCTGTAAAGCTTTCTAGGTGTTCAAGGATTGAACTGAACACAGTTCATATGGATAATTTTGTTTTCTTGAAAAAGTTATGAACAGCTCGGCCAGCCTGGTGGCTCTGGGACAAGTGTTGTGCACCGTTATGCAGAAGGTCCCAGTTTTGATCCCCAGGATGGTTGGGCCTGGGGCAGTATTCACAGGAGCCCCAGGAGAGGGAAGTCAGTCATTGCTTAAGGGTGACACCCAGTGGCCAGACTGAGGCCCTATGATTATACGTTTCCAGAAAACACCCCAGCTCACGATGGTTACTGCAATGACCAGACTAAGTACAAGCAGGAGGGAGAGCAATATAAAAAGTTGAACCCAGTGAAATTTCCCAGAGGTCCCTTATTCACTGCCGTCCTTCCTTCCCCCTCCCTAGCATACTAACTCCTCTTCCAGCTAGACCCCAGTGCACTCTGAATCCCCGCCTCATCACCCAAGCCCAAGATATTTCCCCCCTCCCCCCAACTACATTCCAAAACTCTCAGCCCTCTCTCTCCCAGTCCACCTTCTCCCCGTCTCTCTTTCCCAACTCTTTTCCTTCTCCCGGTCTCCCCCCTTCTACCCTATTGCCTCGGTCTGGCTGCCCTGCAACTTGCTAGTGCAGGTCACCCACCTCCTGGCATCCTTCTATTCCAGCAGCATAGCAAGTCCTCAGCAGGAAGCGCATGCATACTCCGCCACCCATCAAGCCTACATCTCTGCGTTATCTTCCAAAGTACGCACATGTGCTGGTAAGTGGCTGTGCACGCCCACCAGTCACTATCTGGGGCCTAAGTGCACTTTAGATATAGATCGGGGAAAATAATTCCCTGGGTAATTGTGAATGACAGCTCAAGGCGCCAGATCCCTGCCCTGGTTCTGACTGAACTGGAAGCCGAAAGGAAACCCCCAGGTCCCAAAAAAGTGTTTTTAAATGTAATGTGCATTTCGTGCTTGAGAAGGATGTCAGATTGACAGCACTAGCAATGGAAATGTACCATTTATCAATCGAACAGTGATAAACACAGACTTCCTCACACTGCTGAGCCAAGGTGTCCCCTATCCATTTTGGAAGAGCTGCCTCCAAGGATGAGATGGTAGTTTACTCTGGCATGCCCATTCCATTCTGGTCTGAACTACTGAGATACTAACCTGGACCTCTCTTAGCAAACTGTGATCATTTTTACTAATAAGGATACCTGCCCACAAGAACTCAGCTGACACTATCAACTTCCTTCATACAGCCCATCTAATGGCTTTTGGATGGTGATGACCAGGGGTGGATTCCCTGCCCGGGCCGGCCCAGGAGATACCACATGGTCTGCCGAGCACGGCTCTGTCACAGCCGCGCTCGGCAGACCACGTGACTAGAGCGACCGGCCCACCGGGGGATGCCCAATCCCCCGATTAGGCAATCCGCCCCTGGTGATGACTTTGTTCCTATTGACCAGAGTCTGAGCTGAACCAGTGATCTAGAGGTGAAAGACTATGTATCCCTTCTCCAGTCAGTGTTCCAGGCTGTGCAGCCAATTTTCAATACTGAAACAAGTCCCTCTCCAAATACAAGGGTACCAGTAACATGCATTAGTCTAAATCAAGGCTGAAATCCCTTCTGTGATGTCTTACATTTCCTTTCTACTGTTAACCACTTCTGGAAAGAGATCTCCTCTGACAGAATGTGCATACAATTGGCTAAGCTGCCAAGATAGCCATGAGCAATGTGTAGTTCTCGCTCAAAGAGAAGTATCTCATCCACCAAATGACAAAAGAGGGCGTCATCATATAGCAGGCAAGGAATGTCAGTAGCCAGCTTCTCCAAGACGAGCGTCATCAAGCCACGGGAAAACTCCAACTGAAAGCAAACATGACAGAGGATCACAGGCCTGTACTTTAAAAGATAATCTCAGCATTTGTGCTAAATTTTTTAGATCTATACTCAGCCGCTCTGTGGCTTGTATAAATAACCAGATAAACTTATCCAGCTAACTTAACTTAAATATTCAGCGACACAGCTGCAACACTGAATACATCCAGCCATCTTAAAGTTAGTCAGACAAGTTTATTCAGTTAACTTTATGACAAATGTACAGGCCGACCAAAGTTAGCTGGATAACTTATCTGGCTAACTCAGTTCCTCTCCTGACTTATTCAGACAAATTTTAGCCAGATAAGTGGCCAGATATTTATTTAGTTGGATAACATCCAAGTTATTTATTATTTATTTATTTAAAGTCTCTTTTATACCGATGACCGTTCACACATCGCATCGGTTTACAATTAAACAGTAACAGATGGGCGGAAACCCTTACATATAACATTGTAAAACAGCGTAACTTTTGGGCGGGGCCCTTACATGTAACTGATAAAAAGGAGGCTAAAACTTGGAAGGGTATAGAGCTGACTATACTGGGCAGAGTCCATGTAGTCAATAAATAGATACAGCATAATCACTATATACATATAAGAACAAAACTATAAACAATAGATAATGACATAAATAGCCGATTCAAAAGTACCAAATCGAAGGGCATAATACAGATTCCACAGGGTCGAATTCCTTAGTCATATAGTAGGATTATTAGTTAAAAAGAGTTTTAGTAGAACAGGGGGGTTTAAGTAATGGCTGGTGAAATCTGGTAAGCTTGCTGGAAGAGCCATGTTTTCAGTTTTTTTTTGAAGGTAGGAGTGTATGTTTCCAGGCGTATATCAGAGGGCAGGGAGTTCCAAATAGATGGGCCGGCGAGAGAGAAAGCTCTGCTTATGGTGGAGGATAATTTAAAAGATTTGATAGGTTGGGCGCGTAGGGTTCCTTGGAGGGCTGTACGTGTTGGTCTATTCGAAGTACGGGGGAGGAGTGGGGGGTTAATCCAGTTAAGGTTAGAGTTCAGCAGACTTTTGTGGATGATAGAAAGGGCTTTATAGCGAATTCGGAAATGTATAGGGAGCCAGTGAAGTTCGATAAGTGTGGGGGTGATGTGATCTCTTTTTTTTGAATTAGTTAGAATCCTAGCGGCAGCATTTTGTAATAGTTGTAAGGGTTTAGTATGAGTAACGGGAATGCCTAGCAAAAGTGCATTACAATAGTCTACCTTAGATAAAATGATAGACTGGAGTACAGTGCGGAAATCAGAAAAGTGTAGCATAGGTCTAAGTTTTTTTATGGTTTGGAGCTTAAAATAGCATTCCTTGATGATGGATTTAATAAAGGGTTTGAAAGTAAGATGGTTATCAATAAGAACCCCAAGGTTGCGAACGTGTGATGGGAAAGATGTGGAAGAGTATGCAGGTGGGATGTCTGGGAGCGGGGGCCCATTTGATATGATTAAGAGTTCAGTCTTACTGGGATTTAGAGCTAGTTGCATGTCGTTTAGTAATGTTTTGATAGAGGAGAGACAGGATTCCCATTTAAGAAGAGCAGTTTGAAGAGAGTCCGAGAAAGGGAAAATGAGTTGCACATCGTCCGCATATATGAAATGCTTGATGTGGAGGTTAGTGAGGAGAGTAGTGAGGGGGAGCATGTATATATTAAAGAGGGTGGAAGAGAGGGAGGAACCTTGGGGAACACCTTGGGGCAGACTAATGGGGTCTGATTCATTGTTATCAACTAAAACAGTGAAGAGACGGTCCTGGAGATATGATCGTATCCAGGATAGGGCATTGCCAGTGATCCCGATACTCCTGAGGATGTCGAGGAGGACATCATGATTGACTGTATCGAATGCCGCTGAGATGTCAAGCATGGCAATCAAATAGGAGGAGCCTGAGTCAGTTCCTTTAATGAGGGTGTCATGTAGGGAGAGTAGTAGGGTTTCAGTACTTAAGTTACCAGTTAAATGCTTCTGAATATGGACCTCCATAAACCTAGGCTGCATTCTAACTTACTCAGGTCTGGAGTTAGCAGTGGATGAATCCCTCTCCTTGCAGGTTAATCTTTTATACATTTTAAAGAGTTTCTCAGCAGGCTGGTCAGCACAGTTGCCACCTTGGCAGGCTCTGAACTTGCTGATTTCAGATCATCACTAGGATTCCCTACTGCTCACAAGCTCTGTGTAGCTAATCACATATATAAGAAGCATTTACATATACTAACAATTAAAAACCCAGATGTATCAAATGAAATTAACAATTGAGCCAAGTCTTTGCTGATAAATCTATAAACCCGTTTTAGTTTTTGCTTGGATTCCATAGTGTTTATGAACAGCAGGGAATCCTTGTACTAGTACGACATCACAAAATTCAGAGCTGCATCTGGACAGACTTAAAACTGTGCTGCCCAGCCCTGCTATAAAGGAAAATTGGTTCTTACCTGCTATTTTTTGTTCCTGGAATACCACAGATCAGTCCAGACAAGTGGGTTTTGCATCCCTACCAGCAGATGGAGGCAGAGAATAAAAAACCCCAACTTTTCAGGCACTGCTACATAACAGAGTACCACCTGCAGTCCCTCAGTATTGACCTGAACCCAAGTCAATATGACCAATCCAAAAAACCCAAATAATTCTGGGTGAGCAGAGAATCAAAGTTGGAGTCCTTTGAAACTAGGGTCCCCACCTGTACAATGTTTGAAAATCTGCGTATGACTAAAAAACGGACTTAGCCACATCCAGAAGCAAGGAAGGTCTTTGAAAAAGTAACAGGGGATGGGCTTCTGGACTGATCGGTGGTATTCCAGGAACGAAAATTAGCAGGTAAGAACCAACATTTTCCTTTCCTGTTCATACCCCAGATGAGTCCAGACAAGTAGGATGTATACAAGTGGGAACTCAAAAGGCACGCATGCAAAACACTTTCCTCAAATGCAGACTCTTCTGGCGCATGCACATCCAGACGTAATGTTTGATAAAAGTATGAAGAGAAGACCTTGTTGCCGACCGACAATCTCCTGCGGAGAAACCAGTTGACAATCTGCCCAGGAGGTTGCCTGCACCCTAGCAGAATGCGCTCTCAACCCCTCTGGGACTGATCGACCCTTACAGATATAGGCTGAAAGTATTATCTCCAACCATCATGCAATTGTGCCCTTGAAAGCTTTATTTCCTATCTTTACTCCACTGAACAGCACAAAAATATGATTTGATCTGAGCACTGAAAGGCATTTGTCACCTTAAGATATTGCAAGAAAATCCAAACATCCAATAAGTGCAACTCCTTCGCAAGTGGAGTATTGGGCGTCAAATGCGGGAAAACGGCAGCTCCACCGTCTGGTTGAGATGAAATGAAGAAACAACCTTGGGCAAGGAGGAAGGGACCATATGTAACGATACACCATCCTCCAAAATGCTTAGGAGGGGGTCTCTACATGATCACGCTTGAAGCTCCGAAATCTTCCTAGCTGAGCAAATGGCTACCAAGAAAATGGTCTACAGGGTGAGATCCTTTAAGGAAGCCTTTCTAATCCTTTCAAAGGGAGGACCATAAAAAGATCTTGAAGGACCAGATTAAAGGTTCCACGCTGGACACATCCTCTGGATGGATGAACGCAAATGCTTTACCGCCTTCAGAAAAAGCACAACATCCGGATAAGACGCCAATGCTCTCCCCTGCAGCTTACAAGACAACCTAAGGCTGCCACTTGTACTCTGAGGAAATTATAGGCCAAACCCTTTGCTAAACCGCTTTGCAAAAAGGCCATGACCTGAGGAACACCTACGTGCAATGGCACCATGACTCAAACATTCTCCAAACCCAGATATAAGCCAAAGATGTGGAAGGCCTCCTCGCCTGAAGCAAAGTCGCAATCACTGGCTCAGAGTATCCTTTCATGCGAAAGTCTCCTTTCAAAAGTCAAGCTGCTAGACAAAAGCAATCCGCCCACTCTGAAAAGATGGGTCCCTGATATAACAGCCCGTGCAAGTGGGCTAAATGAATGGGACCATCTACAGTGAGATGAACCAGATCTGCAAACCACAGCCAGCACAGCCACTCTGGTGCCACGAGTATCACCCTGCTTAGATGATGTTCGATGTGATGCAGTATCTGGCCTATGAGAGGCCACAGGGGAAACACAGAGCGGAAGCTTCATCAGCCACGGTTGAACCAGGGCATCGATGCTCTTGGTGCTGTCTTCCCTCCAGCGACTGTAAAACAGATCTGCCTTTGTGTTTTCTTGAACAGCCATGAGGTCCAACTCTGGCCTGCCCCATCTGGCCTGTATAAGGGCAAAAGTCTCCGCTGACAACTCCCACTCCCCAGATCCAGCTGCTGTGTTGAGACAGTCTGCCTGCACATTGTCCACTCTGGCCATGTGAAACGCCATTACTCCCGCTAGATGCTTCGCCGTCCAAATAAACAACTCATGCATCTCCTGGGCCACCAGACAACTTCATTCCGCCTTGACAATTATTTCACCACCATTGTCACGTTGTCTGAGAACACATTCATACTATTCATCCCTAAATCAGTGGAAGAAAGGCTTTGCAAACCGCCCTCATTTCCAACTGGTTGACTGACTAGGATAGAGAGGAGCATCTGGGAAGTAGGATGGCGCTTTATGTTCGGGATGGCACAGAGACCAAAAAGATAAAGATCCTGCATGAGACTAAATGCACAATGAAATCTTTATGGGTAGAAATCCTGTGTGTGTTGGGGAAAAGTATATTGATAGGAGTATACTACCGTCCACCTGGCCAAGATGATGAGATGGACAGTGAAATGCTAAGAGAAATTAGGGAAGCTAACCAAATTGGTAGTGCAGTAATAATGGGAGATTTCAATTACACTAATATTGACTGGGTAAATGTAACATCAGGACATGCTAGAGAGAGAAAGTTCCTGGATGAAATAAATGACTTTTATGGAGCAATTGATTCAAGAACAGACGAGAGAGGGAAAATTTTAGATTTAATTCTTAGTGGAGCACTGGATTTGGTGAGAGAGGTAAACGGTGGAGGAGCTGCTTGGCAATAGTGATCATAATATGATCAAATTTGAATTAATGATAGGAAGGGGGACAATAAGTAAATCCACGGTTCTAGTGCTAAACTTTCAAAAGGGAAACTTTGATAAAATGCGAAAAATAGAAAAAAACTGAAAGGAGCAGCTACAAAGGTAAAAAGTGTGCAAGAGGCGTGGTCACTTAAAAAATGTCATCCTAAAAGCACTTCCACACATTAAGAAAGGTGGAAGGAAGGCTAAACGATTACCGGCATGGTTAAAAGGGGAGGTGAAAGAAGCTATTTTAGCCAAAAGATCTTCATTCAAAAACTGGAAGAAGGATCCAGCTCAAGAAAATAGGAAAAAGCATAAGCATTGGGAAGTTAAATGTAAAACATTAAAAACAGGCTATAAGAGAATTTGAAAAGAATTTGGCCGAAGAAGCAAAAACTAATAATAAAAATGTTGTTAAATATATATGAAACAGGAAGCCTGTGAGGGAGTCGGTTGGACCGTTAGATGATGGAAGGGATAAAGGGGCACTTAGGGAAGATAAGGCCATCGCGGAAAGACTAAATGAATTCTTTGCTTCAGCGTTTACTGTGGAGGATGTTGGGGAGATACCAGTTCCAGAGACAGTTTTCAAGGGTAAAGATTCAGATGAACTGATCCAAATCAGGTGAACCTGCAATATGCAGTGGGCCAGATTGACAAACTGAAGAGTAGCAAATCACCTGAATTAGCCATGTATTTGGGAGTCCCAAGTATAAGGGAAAAAAAATGTTTGTATGAGGTAGAGTGACTGTTTTTTTTTCCTACTCTCCTGTTGCCAAATTTTTCTGGCTAAGCACACTTGATAACACTGCTTTACCCAGACTGCTGTCTGAAGCTGTTAGCTGGTCAAGGCAGTAATGTGCGGTAAAGGTGTGAATTGTTGACCAAGTAGCCACTTTGCAGATGTCCTCTATGGGAACATTTCGTAGATGTGCCATGGAGGTCACCAAGGCTCACACCTGATGAGCAGCGACTGAACTGGGTTAAGGGCACATGTGCTGAGGAATGACAGAATTGAATGCAATTTGAGTGCCAGTTGGAGTTTGTCCTTTTGAAGACCACTACTCCCAGCGAGTTATGGTTGAACAAGATGAATAATTGTAAGGCTTGCCGATGAGGCCGAGTCCTTTGTTTATAGTAGCCTAAAGCTCTTTTATAGTCCAAGGTATGAAGAAGAGATTCTCTTCTGTTCCTGTGTGATTTTTTTTTGATAGAGGAAATCTGGTCCATGGCTCCCTCTCTCGCACACACTCCCCCCATACAGGCTCCCTCTCTCATACACACATACCCTCTAAGATGCCTCCTTTTGCCCCCCCCCCCCCCCCATACAGGCTCCCTCTCTCACGCACCCCCCATAAGGCTCCCTCTCTCTCAAACACCCTCACACAGGATATGTGTCTCTCTCACACACCCCTGCACATTGGCTGCCTCTTTTGCTCACCCCTACACAGACTCCCTCTCTCTCACATACATACACACACCCTCACATACATACACACACCCTCACATAAGCTCCTTCTCTCACAAACAAGCACCCTCACATACACACAATCCCTTTTTCACACACACCAGCTCCCACTCTCTCACATATATACACTCCTTCACAATCTCCTTAAATAGGCTCCCTCTCTCTGGCACCCATACCCACACACCTTCACACATGCTCATCACACCCCCTCAGACTCGCAGTCTTACACACACACACACACACACACACACTCTCTCACAGAGGCCTGCTCCATCTTTGCAGCAAGAGGGATGGCTTCCACTCGTGGCATGGCGGGACCCTCCAAATTCTGCACAGATTCTGCACAGGAGGGGAATTCCCACAGGACTAACTGTAGGATCAGCAATCCTCAGGGAAAATATCACAAGATCAATGAGTGCAAATATCTCATCCCTGCAAAACAGATGAATGTTGGAGATATCCTCTCCATCAGAAGGAACGTCCCCCTCTTCCATTGAGGCACAGCTGACAGTCAACATGGTCCTTGGGGAACTGCTGAATCTTTTTTAAATCCACCCACAGTACCGCATGGAGCAGTCTAAGATACTGACAGGCACCCAGCCCTCTGGCTAGGCCCTGGAAACAGGATCCTGGCCGGGGTGGTGGAGGAGTGGGGTGGAAACCTCTCCTCCTAAGCCCCTGGATTGCATAAAAGGCCTGATGCAAAAACTGAAAAAATTGTGGATAAACTCCCCAGAAGAGGAACTGAGAAAAAATACCCTTAACCTTCTGACCCTACAGGGATCTAACCACAGGAGGACCACAGCATCCTGAGATAACTCGGGGGAATATCACATGGCAGAAGAAACTGCCAAGGGAGAAGGATTCAAAATGGCGGTGCTGCCTGCCAAAAATGACACCATTGAGATGTCCCTAAGACCGCCCCCCCAAATGCAATATGGCAAGGCCCCAACTCCCCAATAGCACAGGAGCCTCTGAAACCTTTTTGGAGGTCTCAAAAGATTTAACCGGTGACTTCTCCACATGAACACAAGCAGCCTCTCTGCTGCAAACACCTCCCAGGAGCTCTCTGACTCAGAATTCACTTTTATTTTCTTTAGCGCCTCACAATAGACCAGCGAGGGGAAACAAGGAGAAGGTGGGGTATGGGGGACAGAAAGGCTGAAGGATCATCTCTTCAAAGATGTGGTACTTTTTTTGGTTCAAACCGTGCCTAGATAGAGGACCTCCAGGCTCGTCCAAGACCCTACAGGAACTGACAGCTTCAAGCGAGCTTGTTATCCTGGGAAGCCCAGTAGCCTGGCCTACAAAAATAAACTGCTCGAATCCCTCTAGAAGAAACAATCCTGTTGCACCACAAGTCATCCTACCATCTGCTGAAGACACAGAATACAGTGTTTCTCTGTGCTGCACCAACTCTATACAGTGGCATTGATGTCAGAGAAATTTGTGCTCTCTGCCTCCATCTGCTGGTAGGGGGGACATAACCCACCTGCCTAGACTTGGTATAACAGGATGGAAGGGATGATTCTACTGATTGTTTACTAGAACAATTCAAATGTTTTCTAGCATTTCACCCAGAAATCACTGCTAAATGTCCAATCAGCCCAGCTTACTTGATCTTTCTCTAGGGCTCCTAGAGTTGGAAGTTCTGCTAATATTAACAAGTGTAATGGGCACTTCACATTTGTGCTGGGTATCCATCCAATTACATTCTCCCACTATTTTGTACCAAGGGGAATGCTACCAACTCTGAGCCATTTTATAACTCTGCTCTGCACATGCTTACCCTAGCGTTCACCGAAGATCCGGTCTTGTCCAATATTGGCTGAATTCTCTCATCTAGAAACTTGGCATGGTTTCCAATCCACATGAGTATTTGAGTCAGGTACCACTCTGGCTAAAAGGGGAGAGACAGTCATAAATGAACAAAAATAGTGGTGACTTGCTTCAAAATGACAGCCTTTTAAACATGTTCAGGATTATTCCCCGTTTTAGACAATGAGCCCAGCAAATCAAACCCAGAGCTAAAAAGGGAACACTACATTTGTAGTGACACAGAGTGATTCATGAAATGCTTTTTTTCCAAAAGACATAGAATAAAAGCCTTGGTCAATCAGGCCCCTAATTAATTGCTCTGTGAAATCCTCACACTGCTGAGATTCTATCTTTATAAACTGGGCCCATTTACATTTGTATCTACGGCAAACTTCCTTAGTGAAAAGGCCTTAAAATAAAAACAATCTTCCATAAACTGGCCCTTTTTAAACAGCCCATCATTGAGCAAACAGCAAGGAATGTCACCCAGAATGCCATGCATTCCTAAAGTATGACTGCCAGAAACTGGCAGGGTATGACAAGAGATGGGATCACTAGACATATTCGCTGTGTCTTTTGTGCTTCCTCTAAGCATGTGCTGCTTGCCAGAGATAAGTTTGGAACTAGAAGAACAATATGACCCAGTTTGGCAGATTTTATGTTCTTAGATTTCAATTGAGCTGGAAGCCTAAAAGAACAGGAGAAAGATCTCAGGGCACAACCAACCAAAGGAAGAAGAAAAAAAACCCCTTACAAATATAAATCCAAACCTTGCTTAGAACATTTGTTTGTCTATGCCCTGTAAAATGGTATCTGAATCTCTTCTGAAGAGGAGATAGCATGATCTGCATAGGCAGGATAACTGGAGGGGACACAGGAAGAACATATTTCTCTGGTAGCTGTTTTGGCTTGGTAATTAGTTCATCTCTATTTCCAGGAGTTAAAGGAAAAATCAATTCAACGTAGTCCAGATTTCTCAATGGTCCTCTTTTAGATTCTTATCAGTCTTCTCTAAATTCCTTTCTGATTACTTGATTCCCCTTATTTTACCTTTCAAAAATGAAACACTGTTGTCAAAACAAAAATATACTGGCAAAACTTAAAATATTTCATTGCTTCTGGATGGGGAATGCATATCCTACTATTGAAGCCCTCTAAACTTGGCCACCTAAAAAGTTTAAATTCATAATGCAACATAATGTGCATGTCCCTTAAATTAGCAACAGTTTTTCATTGCAATATTCTTTATTATTTGCATTACTTATATCTCGGACATCAAAGCAACCTGCCAATCTAAGCGGTAACATACCAACAAACATTATCTCAGCAGATAACCGGTATTAGTTTTATATTTTTTTCTTGAGTATACAGTGCTGAACACCAACACTAAGGGAGAACAAGGTATACGATATAAAAACAAAGCATAAGTAATTTTATAACCTGGTTTATGTTGTTCAACATATCTTACGCCAACTAGTGGTGAAATGCTTGTGTCTGAATTCTGCCTCCGATGAGCCAGTTCAGATGGCTTTGCATACGTATAAAGCACAGATGAGGCTGTGTGACTGCACTGAAGTTGATGGACCTTGCAATACTCTCCAAGGGGGTCAAGATTTCTGCTTTCATCAGATGTCAAACACTGCAACTTCACATACAATTTCTAAACTCTGCATGTCCCATGCAGTGAGTAATACAGAGTTTAGCTTTCCACACATTTTCTTTCATAAAAGCAATTTAGTTTATAATCAGAAATTATAAGCTTTTCTAAAAGGCAAGGATTCACCCCTTCTACAATCACAGTTATGCAAAAGGTTCAGATCTGCTGGTTAATGCAATTGACTCTGAACCCATGATAAAAATAATTAATGTTTGTGAGTCACTTAGTCACTCAAAAAGTACATGTTGAAAGCATTCTGAGTGGTAACTTCAAAACTAAGTGACATCACTCATAAGAGGCTATCAGGATGTACCACTACTACATTATAGATTCTAGGGGGACAAAGGATCTTATTCAATACACATTTTTTCCATTGGCACAGACTAGGGGGAAAGTCCCTTTTTGAATAAGGTTCCAAGTAGTTAGAAGGTAGAAGACAGGCACACAAATTTCAAAAGCTACCCAAATCATTCACATAATTTGCTGTTTTTAATTCAATGGGCAACAGTCATGAAAGCCTTTTTTTTTTTAAACACAGAAAAGGGGTGGTTTCAAAGGCAAAAGCAAAGGAGATAACCCAACTGATTGAAGCCTTCAGCATATTCTACAGTCTCAGCTGATTTTATAATATTAAAAAAAAAAAATTCTTGTCATTGTGATGAAAAATAAATATGTTCATAACTAAGAAGGATACGAGGTTTGCAATTTCAGAAGCTGACAGAAGAGCACCTCCAGGTTATTGTACAACTCGGAAGTACTGGCAGGCGAAGACAAGGCAGAAGCCTGGGACTGCATCGGCCCGATGAACGGCCAGTGAAGTTGATTTAATATCTCTTCAAAATCACTGCAATAAAGAATTCACAACATATGAAATAGTACCAAGCAAACGAAAGACAAACAGACCAATCCACCAGCTTCTGTTGCATGCCCTACCTTGTTAGTTTGTCCTTAAGGATTTTATGCCAGAATTTTACAGTAGATCTCATAAATCTTAGCAGATGACAACAAGATGACTTCTGAAGTTTAATGTCCAGTTCTGCCATGGATACGAGGGTACTGGCTGCCTCAGAGACATTATTTGTCATCAGGTATTGCTGAATACTGTCACTAAAAAAAAAACAAAAAAAAGCATTTTAAAGCAGCAAATAGGTTTATTAAAAATGATTTAACTGCTCAATTATACAAGGTGCTTATATACATTTTTTTTAAAATAAACTAGTGATAAGCCTATTGCTTTGCAACAGATGTGGGAAGCCCCCTCCATCTTTTCTCTCATCCTTCGCTCCAACTGAACTGCTCAGTTGCACCCTCAGTCAATGAACTCCCAGAAACTCCCATGTTATATACAGATATAGATGTATATATAGAGAGGGACCCCATATGCATTATATATACATAAATCAAATATGTAATCTATTGAGAAATTACTACTTACCTGATAATTTTCTTTTTTTTAGTAAAGACAGGTGGATCTAGAACCAGTGGGTTACGCACCTCTACCAGCAGATGGAGACGGAGCAAAGCCGACATCACAGTATACATACCCCTGCAGCGACATCGGCCTGCCAGTATTCTCTGCAAAAGTCAACTGTGGATAGACTAGCAAAAACTTGATTAATAACAAATAACCATTCCAGCACTAGGCCAACAGCAAACACTGAGCTCAGACAAAGAACGTATGAACGCTGATCTAGGGACTGGAGTAACATTTACCAGTAACTCCTGGAAACCTGTCAGCCACGCAGGAGGACAATAGCACAACCCGCCGGCAGCTAAGGGCGGGAAGGTGGATCCACCTGTCTATACGAAACAAAAGGAAATTAATTGGGTAAATAGTAATTTCTCATTTCTTAGCATTCAGACAGGTGGATCCAGAACAAGTGGGATATACCCAAGCTACTCCTGAAAAGGGCGGGAGGCTGCCTGGGGTTCAATCAAAACCGCACGTGCAAATGCTGCAACCTCCTGGGCCAGCATATCCCGACGATAATACCTGGAAAAGGTGGGCAAGGAGGACCACATTGCAGCTTGGCAAATGTCAACGGGAGACAATCTAAAACTGCTAAGCCCTAGTGAAATGAGACCAATTTCTCCAAACAAGAGTGAGCCTTGTAAGGTCAGCCTTGAAGGTCGCATTGGTCGACCAATTTCTCAGCCATAACTAATGCCTGGCTTCTAGTACCAAAGCCACCCCTCTGGCTGAAGTGCAGACCAAATCACAGCCCACATCTGCCAAAAAGGCGGCTGCTGGCTCCATCACTACCCTGGAATTTACACCAGATTCATCAACTTCCTGAGAGGGAAGTAAACAGGAGTGAGCCACTAGGGAACAATAAGAAGCTATCTCCAAAGACATCGCCACTGTTTCAAATGCTTGCTTAAGCATGGCCTCAATCCTCCTATCGTGCACATCCTTCAAGGCCACTCCTCCCTCTACGGGAATAATCGTCCACTCGGCTAAGTTTCAGAAAACTTAAATTGCTCTCTTGCAGCTGGATCCAGGGGGTATAGACCTTCCAAGACTCATACCCCTTTTGAAATTAGTTTCCAGGGCACCCCACTTACGATCAATTACTTCTTGAATGACTGCCATACAGGGAAAAAACAAGAGGCTTTATGCAACAAAATCAAAATGGGATCTTTCTTTGGCTCAGACATGAATTCAGCTCCAGGGACTCCCAGCATCTTTAATGTCTGCGAAATCATCCCTATGAAAGGGCCATAACATAGTCCTATATGGTTCCAATCCTGGAGGAATTTTCCCATCCTTAAGGATCAGCTTCATCATCCGTGCCATCCAAGTCCCTATTGGGAAGACCAGCTGCCGATCTAGGTGGACTTCGATGCTTAACCGCAGCATCAGGCGTGCGGGAGGCCATCACGTGCGACTCTGACCTGACAAGACTGGTCAGGGCCGAGGACTGAACCTGAAGAAAGGACTCCAATCCCTGAAAAAAAACTCCACTCAAGAAAAGGCAGAAGGCTCCATGCCAAAACTAGGATGCACCTGTCCTGTGCCCAATGAGCTACTTTTCCCCGCTGACAAACCAGTTAGGGGAGTTCAAAAGTCAGGCATCCCTTCTGACACGTCTTTACCCAGACCCCAATCAGGCTGGGAAGAACCGGGCTTAGTAAAAATCAGACGAAGGCAATTCTCCCTGAGCCTCCAAGCAGCGCTGGCACAAGTTAGAGGGAAGGCCAGGCTGAGATGCCCGAATATGACAAGTAACCCAGAGGGCAAGCCGCTTAGGTTTCTCAGCTATAGGCGCCATCAGCCTGTCAGTACGCTTTAACAGGTGACTGAAAGGTGTGCATCCACCTGTATTTACACTGCAAAAAAATAAATAGGCATCCAAAATTTAGGTTGAAATACATACAGCAAAATTTAAACGTGCCGAGGGGACGCCCAAGAACTGCCGCTTAGACTGTGCACATAAGTAAGCATGCCCCACCAAACAGACACCGCTATCAACTGGACTTTCAAGCAGGTATCCGAATAGGCGTCCAAAAACTGGGCGCACAACTGACCGCACTCGCACGAACCAATGTCTTGAAGAGGAAAAGAAAATGCCTGAAAACACTGCCATGGCCTACCACACAGCGATAAGACTAAGAGCAGGGCCTAGCCAAAAAAAGGCTGCTCAACCCGCCAGACTGCCCACGTCCCCTTAAATCCCTCGGAGGTAGAAACGAATGCCGGATTGGTGTGCTGAGCACGGAGACAGCAGGAAGGAAGGAAGGAATCCCTGGTAAGCAGTATTGTTAGCTAACGATGCAGAGAAGGCCTTTGATTTGGTTCACTGGCCCTTCTTATTTATTTAGATGCTTTTGAACTATACCGACATTCATAGGACATATCATGCCGGTTTACAATCAACATTGAAGTACTGAGCAAGAAAGTTACAAAAAACAGGGAGGGGGAGAGGGAGCAGGAAGGAAAGGAGGAGAGGAGGGGGGCAAGGAGATAGCAAGCACGCAATCAGCGGGAAGGATAAAGTTAGTCATCAGTAAAGGGAGAGAGAAAATATAGGAACTGTTTTAACAACTGAGATATGCTAACAATTTATATATTTACACAATCGACATTTAGCTTCTTGTTTAAGGTGTTAAAGAAAATGGGCTTTGGACAATATTTCCAACACTGGGTGCGAGCACTCCGATTCCCCGCAGGCAAGGGTGAATGGGGGGGTATGGCTCTTGCTTTAATATACAGAGAGATACCAGACAAGGTTGCCCTCTCTCTCCTATGTTATGCACCCTGTTTTTGGAGCCCCTCGCCACCAGAGTGTGTGCCTCACCCAGGGTGGTAGGGGTCGAACTTTTAGGGATACACTGCAAAATGTCACTCTTTGCGGATGACGTTTTATTTACCTTGACACAACCTTATGGTTCCCTAGAAGCTGTGGTGGGGGAGCTGGAAGACTTTCATAGAGTAGTTGGATTTCGAGTTAACCATGATAAGTCTGAATTGCTGAATCTGACAGTCCCCCAATTAGAAGTAGACCGCATAGTGGCTGCTTTCCCCTTCCATTGGGCGAAACAGTCTATTAAATATCTGGGTGTCCAGATTGGAGCTCGGTTGAAGGCGTTATTAGATTATAACTATGCCCCCATCTGGAAAAAAGTGGAGCGAGACCTTCATAACTGGGGCAGAGAACATTTTTTGTGGATGGGTCGTATAGCGATCTTAAAAATGAATGTTTTACCTCGCTTACTATACTTATTCTCCACACTGCCTATACCGGTGCCCCAAGGCAACTCTTAAGGTGTGGCAAAAAAAGCTTGTTGACTACATCTGGAAAAGAAGGCCGCCAAGGATAGTACGTGCTGTCCTTTTCCTTCCCAGGAAAAGTGGGGGTAGAAGGGTCCCGAACCTAGTTTGGAATCAAGGTGCAGCACACTTGAGGGCTATTATTGATGCTTACAATAAGCAGGATACTAAACAATGGGGCCGGTTAGAGCAAGCCATGATAGGGGCTATGCCGCTGCAGGTGTTATTTTGGCAGCCCTAAGAAACTTGGTGGCCTCTAGATTTCCTACCAATTGCCCTTCAGACCACACTTACTTTATGGTCTCAATAGAGGGGTCAAATAGTGGGTTCTTTCAAATATTACCAGTTGTCTCATCTCTTTCATAACATCTGCTTCCCAGAAGGTCTTCCACAAATGGGTGAGTCAGGGTGTGGTAACCATTAGTCACTTCTGAAAGGAGGGAGACCTATTGTCCCCCCCATGATCTTCATGACAAATTCAAAGGGGGTATGCAAGCTTTTCTAGGTATTGCACAGGTCCGTCATTTCCTGCAAAAGCTTGGGGATACTAAAATAATCCGTACTGCCAAATCTTTGAGACGTATTGTGACCATGCTGGCAAGCTTAAGGGCGGGATTTCTAAACTATATACCCTCAATAACCAATCCCCTTATGTATTTACAAATATACGGGCCTGGGAGGCGGACATAGATGTTGCACTAACTGAGGAGGTTTGGGACATTGTGTTTCAGCAAATGGCTAAAAACGTTCTCTCTCTGCAGCTATTCAAGAACATTGCTATAAACTGTTCTAAGATAGTTACATACTATGTATCCCACTGTTCCTGATAAATGCTGGAGGCTATGTGGTCAGGTAGGATCGTATTTGCATATATGGTGGACATGCCATTTTGTGATCCCTTTTTGAGATACCGTGCACAGATGGCTGCGGGAAATTACTGACTTGGATATTCCAATGCATCCAGCACAGGTCTTGTTGACTCTCCCCCACGTGGACCTGCCTAAACCAACGCAATCATTTGTCACACAAATATATATTGCTGCCTGCTGTGAACTTGCTAAGGCATGGAAGTTGCCTACCGCACCATCCCTACCTGCGGTTATCAGCAGACTTCATTCGTGTTACCACATGGCACATCTCACTGCCATCCGGAAGGATAAGCTACCCGCTTTTCAACGGTCATAGGCTCCTTTTATCAAGTGGATCACTGTTCAATCAATCGGCAGGTAGCATATAGACTTTCTTCCGCCCATCTGGCTACCTTCGTATTCCTGCAGTCATGGACACGGAGTCACAAACACTAGGAGCCAAAGCTGGGACTTAATTGTTTTTTATTTTCCCAATATGCTCTACCAGCACGTCATCTTTCTGTAATCACTGATCCTATGGATACTTAGCCACTAAGTTTATTGTTGTAATAATGGTTATTCTTTTACATGGTTTACTGTTGCTGGTTGCAGAGAAGGGATGGGATTTCTTATGTGATATCTGTATTGGCCGCACTGTATGGTTGACATCTTGTGTTTATTTACCTTGGTCAATAAAAAAACCTTATATTAAAAAAAACAAACCCTATAATAAAAAAAAAAAACCAAAAAAAAAAAAAACCCCTAGTAAGAACATAAAAACTAATGCCCCTAGAGATATTAGTCCATTAGTTTAGTTTCAGTTTCATCAAATAGAGATCCATGAGAACTATTCCTCTTGTTAAAATAACCATATGTCACATTGCCTTTTAATTTGGTAGTTTTCTTGTATTTAGTTTTCTCATATGAAGTTATCTTCTACTATGTTAAACCCTTTCAATTATATGGATTTGTTATTACACTCTTAAGTTGGAAGGTTATCTGTAAAACACTGCTGCTAATTCCTATATCTATTTAGCGCTGTTATGAAATATTGTTGAATGTGAACAGATGTGATGTTACTAAATGAATGTCGGTATATAAAAACCACAAATAAATAAATAAAAAATAAATACTGGATCAGACCAAGGGTCCATCAAGCCCAGCATCCTGTTTCCAACAGTGGCTAATCCAGGCAAGTACCCAAACACTAAGTAGATCCCATGCTACTGATGCTAGTAATAGTAGTGGCTATTCCCTACGTCAACTTGATTAATAGCAGTCAATGGACTTCTCCTCCAAGAACTTATCCAAACCTTTTTTAAACCCAGCTACACTAATTGCACTAACTACATCCTATTGCAACAAATTGGAAAAATTACATACGTGATAATTTTGTTTTCCTTAGTATAGACAAATGGACTCAGGACCAGTGGATTTATGCTCCCCTGCCAGCAGATTGAGACGGAGTAAACTGATGTCACAGTATACATAACCCTGCAGTGACCCCAGCCTACCAGTATTCTCTTCAAAAGCAACTGTGGATAAACTAGCAAAAAACATGATTAAAAACAGGAAACCAAAACTGTACTCAACCAACCATAAACACTGAACTCAAAGGAAAATTCTAGGTACCCCAAGCTAGGGACTGGATGAACACTTATCAGCAATCCCTTGGGACCCAGAGCCCCACAGGAGGATTATTGACACACTCATGTGGCAGCTGAGGGTGGAAGCTGAGTCCATCTGTCTACACTAAGGGAAACAATATCATCAGGTAAGAATTTCTCCATTTCCTAGCGTGACAGTGGTCAGCCTCCCACCCAACAGGGTGGGAGGCTGACCACTGTCCATTCAACATCACATGTGCAAAGGCTGTATCCTCCCAGGCTTGCACATCCAGACGATAAAACTTGGAAAAAGGGTCTATGGAGGACCTTGTTGCAACATGGCAGATACTGATGGGAGACACAGACTAACCTGCCTGAACCCTAGTGGAATGAGCCCTAACCTGAGTAGGCAACGGCTTTCCAGCATTCGATACGCGGCCTTGACCACCTCCTTAATCCAACGAGCTATGGCAGCCCGCGAATCCAAAGCGCACTGCTTACTCCGGCCATGGAGAACATTCAGGCTAACAGTCTTTCAAAAAGATTCAGAGACCTCCAGATACCACACAACAAGACGCTTAACATTCAAGGAGTGCAAAAGGCGAAACTCCTCTACATCCCTGCCCTTATCCAGGGATAGCAAAGTAATGGACTGATTAAATGAAAGCCAGAGACTACCTTGGGCAAGAAGGATGGAACAGTATGCAGCTTTAACGCCCCCGGAGTTACCTGAAGGAATGGCTCCTGGCAAGACTATGCCTGCAGGTCAGAAATCCGACACGCAAAACATATAGCCACCAGGAACACAGTCTTCAAAGTCAAAAACTATAAGTAAAAGGCTGTGCAGTGGTTAGAACATAGAGCCCACCAAAAATTCCAGCACCAAATTAAAACTCCACAATGGAACTGGTAACCTCAAAGGAGGCCTAAGGTGCTTCACTCCCTTAAAAAAAAACAAAAAAACGGATGAGATGACAAGGAAACACCATTCACCAGGCCTCTAAAACATACAACAGCCACAACCTGCACCTTCAAGGAAATAAGGGTCAAGCCATTATTCAATCCATCCTGCAAAAAAAAAATAAAAAAAAAAAATCCAGAATGAGAGGGATATTAACTGAATGAGGAAGAACACCCTACTCTTCACACCAGGCCTCAAAAACTCTCCAAACCCACATACAAGCTTTGCTTCTCACAAACTCTGTAGTGATTGCTGAAGGCACGCAAAAAGAGCACCTGCATTAGGCTCTGGCTGGAAATGGGTGGATTGGGGGGGGGGGGGGGGGGGGGGAAAGAGCGTCAGGTACCTACAAACGGTGGCCAAGAGCTCTTGAGCTTAACCTCTCAGGCCAGCATGGCAATATACAGAGCAAAAGGCCTATACTTATTGGGGGTCATTTGGCAACAGCCCACAAACAAGACAGCAAATATGCAGATATATTAGACCAGTTTTTAATACAAACTATTATATACGCAAGGATGTTTTGAAAGTTATCCTACCACAACTACCTACTACACCATTCATCCATTATGCGCACACAAATTTTACAGGCATTCTTTTGAAAATACAAAAACCATATGTGCCTAAGTCCAAACCCCTCCTCAGCCTTGGCTCCAGGAACACCTCTGTTCAGTCCAGGTAAACTTTTAAGTGTACAGGTCAAGTATGTGGACTTTTAGCCACAGATCAGGTGGGCAGTTTTTTATTGGTTTTTTTTAAACAGGCCACGGCCACAGGTAAATAACTGATTTAGGAGGCTGATGTTCTAAGCTGTGATAATGACCTATATGTGCCTATTAATTAACATACGGAAATGAGCCCATGCTAACCGCACACAAATCAGTTAGGAGAAATAGCATGCATTATATTTCTTGCAATATGCAATCATTATTAAAAAAACACTTTATTACTTCTTGAGGTGTAGTAACATTTTTTGCATGAAAGGTTCTGTGCTGTCATTCGTGCAATTTATTGCGCATTATTTTGCTATGTGAACACAAATGAGCTGATTTACATAATTATGCAGTTCATTACCTGGTTTTGCATAGATTTTATGACAATGTTTCCAATAGCTAAGTAATGTGTGATAAATTGGCAAAGAACACATGCACAATTTCACAAATGGAAAAGTGTGCATTATTGGTTGATTTGTCACACATTAATGCACTTTAGTGTCAAACTACTATTGGCTTTACTAAGCTCTTTTGCCCATAGACAAAAGTTTTTGCTCTGAAGACCGGTCTTAAAGACGACACTAATATCTTTAAATCTGAGACAAATCACTCCTCCCCACAATACCTTAGCTCTTCAATTTGTGAAATCAATTTTAGGTAGGAAAGGTGTCGTTCAGCCTCTTCTATTTGGACAATCAATGCACCAAGATCCTTCATCCAGAGCTGAGTGGTCAACAGGTGGCTGCTGATTGAACTGGACAGAAGCGTTTCTTCCTCCATGAGTTGACTTAGAAATTGTTTGGAATCTTCTGCGTTCTTTAAAGCATTCTGAATCCTCTTAGGGACCTCTGATGAAACTGTAAGAACCTAACAGGGAAGTGAAGCAATTCTGATCAAATAGTTGTTCCAAAGAGATTTTCTTTTTTGGTACATTGCATAAGCAGCCATTTTATTACTGGCATTCATTTTTATATTGAAAAACATAAAAATGTGTGACCACTTCTCTAGACATAATAAAACTAAAACTGCAGGCATCAGCTAAAGGGATGCCTTCCATACAAAGAACCTAAGTACATAAGATGTGCCATGCTGGTTAAGACCAAAGTTCCATCAAGTGCAGCATCTTGTTTTCAACAGTAGCCAATCCAAGTCATTAGGCAGGACATGGTAGATACCAAAGAGTAGATCCAATGCCTTCTTGCTCACTCCCAAGGATCAGCAGTGAGCTTCCCCAGAGTTCATCTCAAAATGTGTGAAGTGCATAGCTCTGTCTGACTACAGTAATATGAGTTCCTCAAGCCAGATTCCCCTGCTTATCAAGAGAGGTTCTTCTCTGGTGTATTTCTTAAGTGGTACACAATATAAGGTGGGGACAGCTGTGTGCTACAATGGGGTCTGCGGTCAGTTGGAAAAAAGATATTGATGGATGCAACCTCAGGGGAAGATGCCATTCTATCTCTTGGCCAGTGAAGAAACTCAGCAATGTCAAAGGCAGGTGAGGAAAGAAAAACAAACAAGTCTTGGTCTTCAGGGCAAATATGTGAACAAGGCAGAGAGAGGCTGAAAGAACAGAGATGACAAAGGCATGCAGATGTTACAGTTTGGTCTCCATTAAATATTTAATGAGACTTTTTAATCGCATTGCCTCCAACTAACTCAGGGTGATTTACAACAAAATAACAGATACAAAATGAAAACAGAATTATATCATCATAACAAAATGTTTAACCCAATCAAGTCTCAACCTACCCTAAAGTTCATATAAAATGAAACATAACCACTCTCAACTCCCTAGACAACCTATTAATAATTATAACTACTGTTCAGGTCATAATCTCTAATTCTTACCCTTTTTTCATTTGCCATTCAAATCCTCTCATCATATAAATCCCCTTCCCAAACTACTAGTCACTCCTTATTGACAGCCTCAAATCTATCAAAATTACCACCCTTCTAATCCTCCTCTGGATATACCTGCTGGAAAAAACAGGTCCTTCTTTGTTATACATTATATTATCAGAAATACTGTTCTTTACCTGGGCTAGAGGACCACCCAAGAGTAACCATTACAGGTGTGAGTATAAACTTTAATTGCATAAAGCCTCCCAATATATTACACTAGGAGCTATGGGAATGCCCCAAAAAGGTCTGTCTCAGCCATAAGAAAAAGCCACATGCTTGGCCAGGGTTGGGTTTCCTTATATCCATCATGCTGAAAGGGAAAGATATACCATGAATAAACTTTTATAATCACAAAAAGATTTTAAGAGATAGTGACCCGGCACCCCACCCCAGGTGGAAGCTGCTTGAGGGGCAGTTACAACCACCTCTTGGAAAGCCTGCCCCTGAGAGGAGAGAGGGTAAATTGTCTTGCCAAAGTTCATCATGACACTCAAGTTCACTCCAGCCAGACAAGGATTTACAATAAACTATTTTGTAATGGGTAAGATAACAATGTAACTGGTCAGTTATTTAATAGCTAAATTAAATGTCAGTAACAATCATATTCTATCACGTTAATTTTTCTATTGAGAAGAACACCCTGGCATTCTTTAGATTTATTTATCATTAATGTTTGTATCTGGCTGGTAAATAACAGCTGCATACTTACTTGTTCTTCTAGTTGCCTTTTCTCTTCTGATATATCCTCTATGAGCTTACCAAGTTTCTTCAATGCCTTCAGATCGTTTCCTAGTTCTCTTTCCACGAATTCGGCGACATAAAGAGGAATGTCACAGCTATTGGGATTGACGCATTCCCCGATAACTTGATGGCCCTCGTCCTTACAAATACCATTTGCATTGACCGCCTCTCCCCCTATGGTATCCATGAGCGCAAAACGCCCTGGACCCCAGCTGCTCCGTCACCACCTTACGGGCAAACAGCTTTCCCGAGACCCAGCGCAAGCACCCACTGACACAGATATAAACCCCGCTCCCCTCTAATCAAAAGCCTGGCATCGGCTCTTCGCCGGAAGCACCATCTAGAGCCGTCGCGGCGGCTCGCTAGATATCCTGCAGTGTTGCCAACCTCGCTTATTTACCGCGAGATTGGGCTTCTTTCCTAGTCATTCGCGTTTTTTTTTTCCGATTCTCTGGTTGCTTTTCATTGGGTTATTTTTGCTGCCAGTCGCGGTTTTTTGGGCTTGTTGGGCGGGACTTGTGCTCCGATGTTACAGTGATTGGCTGCTGCTGCTGCGATGAAGCCTGTCCATAGCAGGCACACCCTATCCCTATATTGCAGCAGTAAGCCAATCAGAGCAGGATTCAAATAGTGAGCTGCAAGCCTTGGTGATGGATACCTCGCGAACACATTTTTGCTGGCAGACCTGGAACGGGATGGCCAGCAGCAGGGCATTGGAGGGCAACAGCAAAGGAATCTTCAGACTGTGCAGCTACAGCCAGGTATCAGGAGGAGAGGAATTAGTATGTTGAGAGGGGGGAATGAGAGTGTGGGGGGCCAGAGATGTGCTCGGAGGGGGGTGGGGAGAGGGGAATGAATGAGAGTGTGGGGGGGCCAGAGATGTGCTCGGAGGGGGGTGGGAGAGGGGAATGAATGAGAGTGTGGGGGGCCAGAGATGTGCTCGGAGGGGAGTGGGGAGAGGGGAATGAATGAGAGTGTGGGGGGCCAGAGATGTGCTCGGAGGGGAGAGGGGAATGAATGAGAGTGTGGGGGGCCAGAGATGTGCTCGGAGGGGGGTGGGGAGAGGAGAATGAATGAGAGTGTGGGGGGCCAGAGATGTGCTCGGAGGGGGGTGGGGAGAGGAGAATGAATGAGAGTGTGGGGGGCCAGAGATGTGCTCGGAGGGGGGTGGGGAGAGGAGAATGAATGAGAGTGTGGGGGGCCAGAGATGTGCTCGGAGGGGGGTGGGGAGAGGAGAATGAATGAGAGTGTGGGGGGCCAGAGATGTGCTCGGAGGGGGGTGGGGAGAGGAGAATGAATGAGAGTGTGGGGGGCCAGAGATGTGCTCGGAGGGGGGTGGGGAGAGGAGAATGAATGAGAGTGTGGGGGGCCAGAGATGTGCTCGGAGGGGGGTGGGGAGAGGAGAATGAATGAGAGTGTGGGGGGCCAGGGATGTGCTCGGAGAGGGCAATGAGTGAGCGTGTGGGGGCCAGGGATGTGCTCGGAGAGGGCAATGAGTGAGCGTGTGGGGGCCAGGGATGTGGTCGGAGAGGGGTGGGGAGAGGAGAATGAATGAGAGTGTGGGGGGCCAGAGATGTGCTCGGAGGGGGGTGGGGAGAGGAGAATGAATGAGAGTGTGGGGGGCCAGGGATGTGCTCGGAGGGGGGTGGGGAGAGGAGAATGAATGAGAGTGTGGGGGGCCAGAGATGTGCTCGGAGGGGGGTGGGGAGAGGAGAATGAATGAGAGTGTGGGGGGCCAGAGATGTGCTCGGAGGGGGGTGGGGAGAGGAGAATGAATGAGAGTGTGGGGGGCCAGAGATGTGCTCGGAGGGGGGTGGGGAGAGGAGAATGAATGAGAGTGTGGGGGGCCAGAGATGTGCTCGGAGGGGGGTGGGGAGAGGAGAATGAATGAGAGTGTGGGGGGCCAGAGATGTGCTCGGAGGGGGGTGGGGAGAGGAGAATGAATGAGAGTGTGGGGGGCCAGGGATGTGCTCGGAGAGGGGAATGAGTGAGCGTGTGGGGGCCAGGGATGTGCTCGGAGAGGGCAGTGAGTGAGCGTGTGGGGGCCAGGGATGTGCTCGGAGAGGGCAATGAGTGAGCGTGTGGGGGCCAGGGATGTGCTCGGAGAGGGCAATGAGTGAGCGTGTGGGGGCCAGGGATGTGCTCGGAGAGGGGAATGAGTGAGCGTGTGGGGGCCAGGGATGTGCCCAGAGAGGGGAATGAGTGTGAGGGGCTGGTATCTTATTTCCTAGCGTGTAGCAGATGGACTCAGGACCAATGGGTATAGTGTACTCCTGTTAGCAGTTGGAGACGAATCAGATTTCAATCTGATGTCAGCCCCTAGTACATATACCCCTGCAGGAAGTGCAGCTCCTCAGTATTTTCCGTCTCCAAAGCAGTTAAGGACTATCTGCACGCTCTCTGAGCGTTAGAACCAAAATTCAAGGAAAAACCCAAATTTAAGAAGAGAAGTTTACCTGAAGACTAGCCCCGCTCTCCTGCGGTGATACCCTCGGGTCCCTCCCCCAGTTGAGATTCCCAAGGTGATTTCCGTGGTCCCTCAGAGGTGAGCCTCGGTCCGGTGGCCGAATCGCAGCAGGGACTTAACCCCCGATTTCGGGCACCACTGAGAGGCAGCGGGTGCATTCCTCGAGCGCGGCGGTGAAGGTATTTGCCCTCTCCCCCCCGCAGCCGGAGACCGCCCGGGACGAAACCAGGAAGCGCCGAAGACAAGGTAAGGTAGAAATCTTCTATGTAAACAGTCTCCGAGGATCGAAGAGGAGCACAGGCCGCCGATCGGAGCCAGTGCCGCCAGGTTGATCCGCCCTAGCAGGGCTAGGCCCCGGCTGTTCCCAAGGGTCTACCCACATGGAGACCCTCCGAGGAAGTCGCCATATTGCCCGCAAGCTCGCTGTCGCCATCTTGACCCGACTCGCCTCGCCGTTCAACTCGAGCGCACAAATTGAGCTAGGCGCACAAGTCCCTTGTGCGCATAAACTTAGGCACACATAATACCTCACGTGCATAAGTTGCGAGCACGGAACAAGGCGCATATCTGCGGCTAGGCGCACATCTCGGCGCATATGAGGCGCACTGGAGTGCACAAGAGCTCACGCTGCCACAGTCATGGCACCTCCAGAGTCGAGCCACACCGAACCATGAGATGCTTCTTCACAAAGGATGAGCTCCCGGACCTAGTATCCCAATGTCTAACGGAACTCGCTATCCTGGGCCAAGGGCCCTCAGGGGAACCTAGAATGGAACCCCCTGCTGGAGGGCCTTCGTCAGACGTCTCGCCGTTTTCCTCTCTTATAGGCGGCACAACAGCTAATTGACCTAGTGTGGAATGCTCCAGAGTCCTCATTCAAAGGGGGGTCGAGCACTGTCGGCCATGTATCCCCTGGACCCAGTGACCAAAGAACTCCTGGCGTGCCCTAGGGTGAACGCCATGGTCTGCGCGGTCGCTAAGCGCACTACCATCCCAGTGGAGGGAGGAGCGGCACTCAAGGACGCTCATGCCCGGCGCCTAGAAGCCTTGCTAAAGCAGTCATTCGAGGTTGCAGCTCTGTCACCATGGTGCCTGCTGCACCATGGTGACTCGTGCCTGCCTATCTCAAGCCAGGAACAGCACCCCGGGAGAGGACATGGAATCAACTCTGTCCTTTCTCACCGATGCGGCTTCCGATCTAGTGCGTACAACAGCCAGAGGAGTCTCGTCCACTGTGGCAGCCAGAAGACAGCTCTGGCTCTGAAATTGGTTGGCGGACGCCTCTTCCAAGACGTGTCTAACAAAGATGCCCTTCAAAGGATCCCTCCTCTTCGGCAGCGAACTAGAGAAACTGGTCACAAATGGGGTGACTCCCCATTACTGCGCCTGCCGGAAGACAAGACGAAGAGAAACCAGCGTCCCTTCCACAGATCCGCCAGAGGCAGAAGCTCACAGCGCTTCAACCCTTTCAAAAGCAACTATCGAGCACCCCGCCCTACGGGCAGGAACCAGTCCTTTCGGAACAAGCACACCAAGAGAGGAACCAGCGCGGGTGCAGGCTCCGGCCGCACCCCACAATGAGAATCAGCCAACCCATCCAAGGGAAGATGCTATAGGGGCAGACTAGCCTTATTCTACCGCAGATGGGTCGAGATAACTAGGGACAAATGGGTCCTGGCCATCATCCGGGAGGGGTACTACCTGGACTTCATTCGAACTCCCCCCGACAAATTCGTGGAATCTCCCTGCCACGACCCCCTCAAGAGGGCGGCAGTGGAAGCTACACTGAACAGGCTTCTGACCCTCGAGGCCATAACCCCGGTGCCTATACAGGAAATGAATACTGGACATTACTCCATGTACTTCATCGTACCCAAGAAAGAGAGCACATTCAGGCCCATCCTGGACCTCAAGTCGGTCAACCGCCACCTAAGGGTTCCCCGCTTCTGCATGGAAACCTTATGATCCGTCATACGGGCAATACAACCAGGAGAGTTCCTCACATCCCTGGATCTGTCGGAGGCCTACTTACACATCCCAATGTATCAGGAACACCAGCGCTTCCTACGCTTCAAGGTCCTGAATCGTCACTATCAGTTCCGGGCACTACCCTTCGGGTTAGCCACAGCACCCCGGACGTTCACCAAGGTAATAGTAATGGTGGCGGCAACACTCAGGAAGGAGGGAATCCTCGTTCATTCCTACCTGGATGATTGGCTGATCAGGGCGAAGTCACCGGAGGAAAGCCACCAAGCAACCAACAGAGTCATAGCACTACTGGAAAGCCTAGGATGGGTGGTCAACATAAACAAAAGCTCCCTACAGCCCGCACAGTCGCTGGAATACCTAGGAGTCCAATTCGACACCAAGGAAGACAAGGTCAGCCTGACCCCCGCGAGGAGGTCAAAGCTGCGGGGCCGGCTTCAGACCTTGCTGAGCGTTCCTCGTCCCACAGCATGGGATTACCTGCAAGTCCTCGGACTGGCATCCACGCTGGAAGTAGTGCCATGGGCGTGAGCACACATGAGACCTCTACAGCGCTCACTTCTAACGCGGTGGAGTCCACGGTCCCAGAACTACACCGTACGCCTTCCACTCCCGGGCAGCATCCGGACCCAGCTACGGTGGTGGCTGCAGAACAGCCACCTGAGCCGGGGATCAAGCCTATCCTCCCCAACCTGGACCCTGCTCACCACAGATGCCAGCCTACACGGATGGGGAGCACACTGCGAAGAGCTGACCGCCCAAGGGCAGTGGAACGCAGAAGAGGCGGGATGGAACATCAACCGCCTAGAAGCGTGGGCAGCCAGATTAGCCTGCCTGTGGTTTGCCCACAGACTTCGAGGCAAAGCGGTCAGAGTGATGTCGGACAACGCCACAACGCTGGCCTACATCAACCGACAGGGCGGAACCAGAAGCCAACAGGTGTCCCTAGAAATAGACCTCCTGATGGCATGGGCGGAAGCAAATCTCCAGGAGATCTCGGCCGTCCACATTGCCGGGAAAGACAACATCGCGGCAGACTTCCTCAACAGAGAAAGTCTAAACCGAGGAGAATGGAAACTGTCACCCACAGCCTTCCAAATGATAGTGAATCGGTGGGGGATCCCAAACATGGACCACCTGGCAAGCAGATCCAACGCTCAAGGACCCAGATACTTCAGCCGCAGATGGGACCCGCAGTCCCAGGGGATCGATGCCCTGGCCTCCGGGGACCCTTCTATACGCCTTCCCGTCGTGGCCCTTGCTGGGCACAATTATTCACAAGATATAGCGACATAGGGGACTAGTTCTCCTGGTGGCCCCGGATTGGCCAAGAAGACCCTGGTATGCAGACATGAGAAGACTGCTGGCAGGGAACCCACTACCCCTGCTGCCGCACAGAGACCTGCTCCAACAAGGCCCGATCCTTCACGAGGACCCGACTCAATTCTCGCTTACAGTCTGGCCATTGAGAGGGCTCTTACTAAGGAAGAGCGGATACTCGGGGGCAGGAATAGATACTCTCCTCCGAGCACGCAAGTTCTCCACATCTCTAACGTACATAAGGATTTGGAGAGTCTTCAAGGCCTGGTGCGAAGACCACAACGTCAAGCCACGCCCCTCCAGAATTCCCGTGATCCTGGAATTCTTACAGAATGGGCTACAGAAGGGTCTGTCCCTCAATTCAATCAAGGTACAGATAGCAGCATTGTCATGCTATGGCTCCAGGAGCAAGGGCAACAGCATAGCCTCGCACCCGGATGTATCACGCTTCCTGAAAGGAGTCAAACACATTCGCCCACCTCTAAGGTGGACGGTACCTCTGTGGAACCTCAACCTTGTCTTGGAGTTCCTAGCAGGTATCCGCCTTCAGACCCCTCCGAGGCCTATCTCTCCGTCTGTTAACCTTAAAGACAGTGTTCTTGCTGGCCGTGTATTCGGCCCGCCGCATCTCGGAGCTACAAGCACTGTCCTGCCGTGAACCGTTCTTCAGATTCACCCCGGGGTCCATCCAACTACGCACAGTTCCCTCCTTCCTCCCCAAAGTGGTCTCACACTTCCACCTCAACCAAACCATCGCACTACCAACGATGGACGGCGTGAAGAACTCGGGGAAAAGACCGTAGCCTATGTCACCTCGACATCGGCAGACTCCTAGCCAGATATTTGGAAAGTTTGGAACCGGTACGAAAGACAGACCACCTTTTCGTCCTTCACAGCGGAAAGAGGCAAGGGGAAGCGGCCTCGCGGGCAACCATTGCCCGCTGGATCAAAGAAGTCATTAAGGCGACCTACGTAGAAGCAGGAAAACCACCACCTCTACAAGTCAAGGCCCATTCAACCAGAGCCCAGGCGGTGTCCTGAGCAGAGACTAGAATGCTGTCACCTGCTGACATCTGCAGAGCGGCAACGTGGTCCTCTATCCACACTTTCTCCAGATTCTACCGTCTGACCGTCTGGATACTCAGGAGGACACGGCATTTGCAAGGACAATTCTAAGTGGACCACGGGCAGCCTCCCACCCGATTCGGGAGTAGCTTTTATACATCCCATTGGTCCTGAGTCCATCTGCTACACGCTAGGAAATGGAGAAATTACTTACCTGATAATTTCGTTTTTCTTAGTATAGACAGATGGACTCAGCATTCCACCCTGGGCTGCCCTGAGGCATTGTGCCAATGAGTTACGGGTAAGCCATGTCTTTATTTACCTAAGACGTCCACCCTGCCCGGTGTCGACGCTTTCCGGTTGAGTACACTGGCGGTCTCCAGCTATAGTCAACCAATCAGTTCAAGTTAATCAAGTTTAATCGAGTTTAAACGTTCTAACAAGTTAGTTTGATTAACTTCATATTATGGTTAACTTATCAGTCAGTCACATATATATCCACAACGCTTTTCAAGGAAGAATACTGAGGAGCTGCACTTCCTGCAGGGGTATGTGTACTAGGGCAGTGATGGCTAATCTGTGATACGCGTGTCAGAGGTGACACGCCGAGACTTTTTGCTGACACGCGCAGCGTTTCGTGGACTATCGGGAATTTTTTTTTTAATCTGCTGCGCCGACCCTTTAAAACTAGTTTTTTGGTATTTCCCCCCCAATGCCCCCGGGCGCAGCGACAGGCAGATAGGCAGGGCCGCGGCCCGAAGAAAAAGATCACGTTTAAACGCGCTGATGCTCCTACTCCTTCCTGCCTGTGCGGCCCCGGAAGTAAATGTTGCCGGAGCCACGTGGGCTGGAAGGAGGTGAAGCATCGGCGCGTGCAGAAGAGGAGCAGCGCTTGCGTTTACGGGCAGCCACGAATCCCAAGTCGCAGCGGCCCGAGAAGAGGAAGAGGCCTGGTAGCAGGGCTGCCGCACAGCCCATCCTGCGACGACCCGCGAAGAGGAGGCCCAGAGGTGAGAGAGAGGCTGAGGGTCTGTAGAGGGTGTGTGTGTGTGCGTGTATGAGATGAGTTGAGAGATTGTGTGTGAGAGTGAGGACTTGAATGTTTGCAGAGACAGCATGTGCTTGAGCAAGACAGCATGTGGGAGTGAGAGAGAGCCTGTGTGTGTGAGTCAGACAGCATGTGCCAGTGAGAGCCTGTGTGTGTGAGAGAGAGAGAAGAGCATGTGAGAATGAGAACCTGTGTGTTTGAGGGAAGAAGATGGAGAGAAAAGAAACAGAAAAAAAGACAATATAAAAGGAATTGGCCAAAAAAATAAGAAAGGGAAGGTGGAAAAAAATAAAGGAAAGGTGGGAAAAAAAGCCTGTGACCAACCAATTAGAAAATGAAGATCAGACAGCAAAGGTAAAAAACAAAATAAATTACTTTTTAGTGATTGGCACATGTAATCTTTGGGAATGTGCAAGAATAGCACTTTCTCTATGCGGATCTCACAATGTACAAGATCAGCATGGAGAAAGTGGAAGCCCACGGGGCCTGCACAGAGGAGGCAGCAGAACGGGCTTCAGTGTCAGTAGCAGCAATCGGCATCTCCCCAATAGCCATGCGGCAGCAGTGACAGTGGCAGCAGAGGAACGAGAGAGGCTTTGAGGTTGCTGGCAAAAGAGAGGGGGGTCTGCCTTTAGTGTGTGCATGTGAATGAATGGGACTCTGCATGGGTGCCTGCGTGAGAATGAATTGGTGCCTGCCTGGAGGATGGAGCGGGAGTGGTGTGAAAATGAATGGGAGCCTGACTGGGGTTGTGTGTGTGTGTGAGGGAACCAGTGAGTGTGAGAGCATGAGTGTGTATGTGAAAATCCAGGGGAGTGAGAGTTTGGTGGGGGGTGGAGGGGGAGAGAGTGTTTTAATTGAAGATTTAGCCAATGAAATTCAGCAAAAAAAAGTCACTAAGCAGGTAAGGTAAATAATTATTTGTTTTTGCTTTATTAATAAATACAGAACATATATTAAAATTATAACTTTTTGTTATTAATATTAGAGCTACAAATATCACAAAATTATGGATTTTTCTAGAAGTGACACACCACCCGAGTTATGCTCTGTTTTTTTATGAATTTTGACACACTGAGCGCAAAAGGTTGGCCATCACTGTACTAGGGGCTGACAGATTGAAATCTGATCCGTCTCCAGCTGCTAACAGGAGTACACTATACCCATTGGTCCTGAGTCCATCTGTCTACGCTAAGGAAAACGAAATTTTCAGGTAAGTAATTTCTCCAATTTGTTCTACTCCACTTGATTTCATCTATTATTTTTTTTTCTCATTTCTTCCCTGTAGCTGATCACCTTTTATAAAAAAAACAAAACAAAACCCCTTATTTTGACAAAAAGAAAGCTTGTCCATACCTGCTGACTACAGGTAGAAAAATGTGACATGGAAACTTGTAATGCTATTTTTCTTATTTTTCTACACCACTTTTGCTTTCCTCTAATTTTGCTTTTTTTTTTTTCTTTCATTTCTTCTCCCTGTAGAAGATCACCTCTGTAAGAAAGCCAGTCTATACCTACTGTTTCCGTCCTTGGCTGCTACACTACTAAATGGTTTTGATCTACTATGGCTACAGTAAAGAACTGGGCTAAATACAGTAAAAAGTACTGCAAAGCATGGGAAGAGGAACGTGAACTAAAAGCATGGATTCAGCCTGTTTTCAGCAATGAGAATAAGGCTACGGGCAAATTTTGTAAGTGTGACATTCGTGCACATCATGCAGACTTTCTGCAACATGCTAAAACAGAGAAACATGCAAAAAGCTAAGCTCCTTTGTCATCTATGCGACACACAGACATTGGTGTTTCAATTTCACGTGTTTTGGGCTTTTTTTGGGCTTGTTTTTTTGGAAAAAAGTGCTTGTTCTTTCATGAAAACCTGGCAACCCTGATCCTGGGACTTGTAGTCCTACGCACACTCTCTCCCTCTTAGATCGTCTCAGAAAGTAGCGCGCCATCTAGTGAATAAGTTCGCCTGTAGTGATCGCTGCGAATCAACTGCCGGTGGCGAATGGTAAACGTTGAAAAGTGCCGCTGTCCAGCGCCTTACCTACCTACATCTGTACCAATAACCGCAAGCAAATTATTTTATTTATTTATTTTAAGTTTTTCTATACCGGCATTCGCGATGAGAATCGCATCTTGCCGGTTTACAATTAACAAGAGGTGCAGGAACACAAAATAATAATATTTAAATGATACAAATAAACATTAACAGGTGCTGATAAGACGATTGCAGTTACAATAAAACAAGGTAATTACCCAACTCACTTTCACGACTACAGAACAGTATTGCAATCAATAATCTTCGCTAAATTAGATTATTGCAACTCTATTCTACTAGGTCTCCCATCATCCCACACAAAACCCCTGCAGATGGTTCAAAACACAGCAGCGAGAATATTAACAAACACACAGAGAAGAGACTTTGATTTATAAAAGATTTTAAGCTTAGCCTGTTATCAATGATAGCTTCTAGGTCTCTTACTTGTGAGATTTTTAAGTTGGGTGGAGGATTTGTGTAGATGTTACTGTTTTCAGAGGAAATTAGAAGGAGTTCGCTTTTTGAGGAATTTAGAATTAGGTTTAGACTGGAGAGGAGTCCGTCGATTTTTTTGAAGACATGTTTCCCAGAATTCTAGAGTTTTTGTGTAGGATTCTTTGAGGGAGATGACGATCTGGACATCATCCAGATCTTTTTTTTTTTTTTATCCAGATAAAAAATTATGTTTGGCTGGCAGACGGTAAATAGCAACAGATATTACAGTTTTGACAAATATCAGCTATCGGAAAGCACATGTTCAGAAGAAAAGAGAATTCTCTGTAGACAAACCGTACAGAAAGACACGCAAGTGGGTGACGTCATTCATCGTGCGTTGCAGAAAAAGGTGCCCTCGTCTGAAAGTGCTGGATAAACGTTCAGCGCATGTCCCCCATAATGCGCCTCTTCCTGTTCTACTGCCATTGGGTGATGTTACGTCAATCTATTGATCTGCAGTACCAGTCGATATGCAAAAGTTACTCTCTTCATAACTGCAAAGACTTCGGCACATTCTAGATCGAAGCGCTCAGTGCCTCCCAATGATGCTGAATCTCCTTCAGCTGAGAACAGGTGAGGAGAGGAGAGACTGGATCAAAGAAAAACATCTCTGCCGTCTACTTCCTATTCCAGCCTCGACTGCTGGTGCACCCCTCCAGGCCAGCAAGGGAGTAAAGAAAAGCCACTCTGCTTTCAAAGCCCCCCTCCCTCCCTGTTATTCAGACACATGAAGGGAGAGGTGAATATGGAACAGATAGAGAAGAACAAAGAAGGCTGTGCCTTAGCCTTCTGCTCTGTTGCTCTTTGTTTGGGGGAGGGAGGAGATGACAGGAGCACTAGTGCCTAGAGGCAGCAACATCCTAAATCCCATCACTGGCCACACAGTGCAATTCTAATGCAGCTACTGCTTCAATCAGTGCAGCAATGATGAAGTCTGGCAGATCATTTGATGCCATCCAACTACTTTCATCGAAATACTCAAAGCATTCATTCCATCAAGTTTCAGATCTCCGTGGCCATTCCATCAATACAATTGTATACAGCAGGAGAGAGTGTAAGATTAACCCTCCCCCTCATAAGAACAAAAGAAGTTGCCATACTGGGACAAAGCAAGGGTCCATCAAGCCCAGCATTCTGTTTCCAACAGCGGCCAATCCAGGTTACAATTAGCTGGCAAGTACCAAAACATTAAATAGATCCCATGCCAGTAATAGCAGTGGCTATTCCTTAAGTCATCTTGATTAATAGCAGTTTATGGACTTCTCCAGGAACTTAATCAAACCTTTTAAAAACCCAGATACACTAACTACCCTAACCACATCCTCCCACAACAAATTCCAGAGCTTAATTGTGCATTGAGTGAAACATAATTTTCTCCAATTTATTTTAAATATGCTACTTGCTAACTTCATGGAGTACGCCCTAGTCCTTCTAATATCTGAAAGAATAAATCAAAGATTCACATTTACCTGTTCTAGACTTCTCATGATTTTATAGACATAAGAAAATGCCATACTGGGTCAGACCAAGGGTCCATCAAGCCCAGCATCCTGTTTCCAACAGTGGCCAATCCAAGCCATAAGAATCTGGCAAGTACCCAAAAACTAAGTCTATTCCATGTTACCATCGCTAATGGCAGTGGCTATTCTCTAAGTGAACTTAATAGCAGGTAATGGACTTCTCCTCCAAGAACTTATCCAATCCTTTTTTAAACACAGCTATACTAACTGCACTAACCGCATCCTCTGGCAACAAATTCCAGAGTTTAATTGTGCGTTGAGTAAAAAAGAACTTTCTCCGATTAGTTTTAAATGTGCCCCATGCTAACTTCATGGAGTGCCCCCTAGTCTTTCTATTATCCGAAAGAGTAAATAACCGATTCACATCTACCCGTTCTAGACCTCTCATAATTTTAAACATCTCTATCATATCCCCCCTCAGCCGTCTCTTCTCCAAGCTGAAAAGTCCTAACCTCTTTAGTCTTTCCTCATAGGGGAGCTGTTCCATTCCCCTTATCATTTTGGTCGCCCTTCTCTGTACCTTCTCCATCACAATTATATCTTTTTTGAGATGCGGCGACCAGAATTGTACACAGTATTCAAGGTGCGGTCTCGCCATGGAGCAATACAGAGGCATTATGACATTTTCCGTTTTGTTCACCATTCCCTTTCTAATAATTCCCAACATTGTTTGCTTTTTTGACTGCCGCAGCACACTGAACTGACGATTTCAAAGTGTTATCCACTATGACGCCTAGATCTCTTTCTTGGGTTGTAGCACCTTATATGGAACCTAACATTGTGTAATTATAGCATGGGTTATTTTTCCCTATATGCATCACCTTGCACTTATCCACATTTAAATTTCATCTGCCATTTGGATGCCCAATTTTCCAGTCTCACAAGGTCTTCCTCCCTCAGCATGGCGTCCACCTAGTCAAAATGATGAACAGACAGTGAAATGATAAGAGAAATTTGGGAAGCTAATCAAATTGGTAGTGCAGTAATAATGGAAGATTTCTATTACCCCAATATTAACTGGGTAAGTGAAATATCAGGTCATGCTAGAGAGAGTTCCTGGATGCAATAAATGACAGTTCCCTGTACGTACCAGGATCAGTCCAGACTGCTGGGTTATGCCTCCCCTCCAGCAGATGGAGTCAGAGAAACTGAAAAGGCACCTCCCATATACCCTGGTGTGCCACCTGCGATCCCCCAGTATATCTCTGACTCCAGCAGATTGAGAGGCATAACCTGCGGTCCTGATCCTTCTTAAATTTATCAATTGGTGCACAGGTTTGCTCCTAACTCCTCTGACTAGATCAATTGTTAGCCTTTGGGAAGACAGCTAGATACTGTTTATATAAAAAAAAAAAAAAGGGATTGTATTTATTTGTATTTGAATTTATTTCTCTCACGGCGCTGGCAAAGCTGAGGCATATTTGTGGCAGGCCAGGTAGGGCAGTGCCCTAAAGACTGGTTCCCGGAGCTTAGGTACCTGAGTGGCCGGGGGGGGGGGGGGAGAAATTACTGGTGGGCCGGTCACTCTTCCCCCTCCTAAGTCTTATGCCAGAGATTTGATTCTCTAAAGGGGGGTTGTGCTGCGGCTATATTTATATATTTGAGCTGGCTGGTTTCTTGTAAAAAAAAAAAAAAAAAAAAGTAAAAACAGAAGAAGGGAAAAACAAGCAAAGGATTCTCATAGCCCGTCGGTGACGGGTTAGAGTTGGGTTCCTATTCCCTCAGCCCCGGCCTGCCGTGCTTTGGCCCCAGGGCTCCGGAGCGGGTGGACTCTCCACTCAGCGTGTCCGGTTTATTTTCGCATGCTTTTCTCTGTAGCGGCTGCTTTTGAGCTGCGCGCCTTGGCTTGTCTGGCCTGTGCAGGCTCGGCAGCCCGGCTTTCTCCGGAGGGTCTCTGCTCCTGGTGTTTTCCCGGGGGCGAGGGACCCTCCCGACGGCTGGGATCAGCCCGCGGGCTTCCTCTCTCGCGGCCACGGGAGCCGTAAAGAAGTTCGGCGATTAGGGGGCAGAGGCCTGGCCCGCCCCCACTTGACGGCGAGGTGGCGGCCATTTTGGACGCGCCGAACGCGCCGGCAATGGACACTGATTCAGCGTCGAAGGAGGGAGACATCCCTCCGGCTTCTCCACCGGCATTAAGCCTGCAGCACCAGTGTGCCCAAGACTCCTCAGCGATTCCTCGGGGGACTCTTAAGAGGCCACAGCCCTTTTCATCTAGATTTGGGCCTCTAATGCACAAAGCCTACCTAGAGGCAGAGGCTGACTGGCAGGAGTCCCCCCTCCCCCCTCCTAAGCTTTTTGAGCCGACACCAGACCAGGGAAAGGTGGGAACCCGCCTTCCTCGCCCTGCTGTGGATCCAGATCCTGTGATTCCCGAGGTTACAGACCCTTACCATCAGGATATGGGAGGGGATATAGACAGCATATCACTGTAGAGGGGGATGATTCTCAGATCCTTAGGCTTTTCAGCAAGGATGAGTTAGATCCCTTAATTCCGCAGGATTTAAAGGCCCCCCACAAACTTTCCCATTTAACCATAAGCTTTTTCAATTCGTATCCAAGGAATGGGATTTTCCTGAGGCATCATTAAGAGTCAGCAGGGCTATAAAAAAAAACAAAAACTGTACCCTTTTCCAAGCAATTCTTTAGATCTCCTTAAGGTCCCCAAGGTAGACTCGGCCGTCTCAGCTGTTATTAAGCATACTACTATTCTGGTGACCGGCGGGAAGGCGCTGAAAGATCTTCAAGATAGGACATTGGAGATCTTACTGAAGCGCATTTTTGAGGTGTCTGCGCTTGGCGTCTGAGCCGTGGTCTGTAGCAGCCTTATGCAGAGGGCTACTCTCTGCTGGGTTCCACAGTTGCTAACCGCCCAGGAGCTTCCTCCTGACGAGGCAGAGCAGGCTAACCGCATGGAATCCGCGGTCGCCTACACAGCGGATGCATTGTACGATCTTCTACGGACTTCTGCGCGCACCATGGCATCCGCGGTTTCAGCCAGGCGGCTCTTGTGGCTAAGACACTGGTCGGCGGATGCCTTTTCCAAATCTCGATTGGGTTAGTTTCCTTTTAGGGGAAAATTGCTGTTTAGGGATGAACTCTTTAAGGATTTGGGGGACAACGGGGTATACACACTTCCTGAGGACAAGCCCAAGCAATTTCGCTCTTTCGGCACCTTCGGAGGCTGTTTTCGCGGTCAACGCCGCTTTCGTGCCGGGAGAGGTTTGTCCTTCAAGCAGAGGCAATCATCATCCCGAGCATAGACCTGGTCTCATCCCTTTCGAGGCAGGAGGCCTCAGTGTTCCTGAGCTTTCCATGCCTTTACCCCCCATAAGCCTTCACAGTGGGGGGACGCCGATCCGTTCCTCTGATCGGAGGCCGGTTGTCCCGCCTTTAGGAGGAATGGGTCAAGAAAACGTCAGACCAATGGGTCCTAAATATTATAAGGCAAGGTTACGCTTTGGATTTTGCTCGGCCATTTCGCGATCTCTTTATAGTTCCCCCTTGCGGTCCTCCGGACAAACAACTGATAATTGCTCAGACACTGTCTCGGCTGCAGGCAGTGGGACAGTGGTTCCAGTTCCACCACCCGAGCACAGGACCGGTCGTTACTCCATCCATTTTATAGTCCCCAAGAAGGCGGGTACCTTTCGACCGATTCTGGACCTCAAGCAGGTCAACTGAGCGTTACGAGCACCGCGTTTTCGGATGGAGACGCTGAGGTCGGTCATTGCTGCCATCCACAAGGGCGAGTATTTGGCTTCTTTGGATTTAACAGAGGCTTATCTACACATCGGAATTCGTGCAAGCCATCAGAGGTTGCTTCGGTTCAACATCCTGGGAGAGCATTATCAGTTTTACGCCCTGCCCTTCGGCTTGGCAATGGCTCCCAGAGTGTTTACCAAGGTGATGGTTGTAGTTGCAGCTTCCCTCCGACGTCGGGGGATTTTGGTCTATCCCTATCTGGACGATTGGCTCATCCGGGCGAAGTTGAAAGCACTCTGCGAGATAGCAGTACAGTCAGTGTTGGTCAGCCCGCAATCCTTGGGATGGGTAGTGAATTTTGCCAAAAGCCATCTGATACCGTCTCAGGAGTTGGAATTTCTAGGAGCCCGGTTAGACACGGTGGTTGGCAAGATGTTCCTTCCCCGTCAGCGTATGATCAATTTAATGTTTCAAATCTGGAGCCTCCTGGCTCTTCCTTTGCCCACGACATGGGATTATTTGCAAGTGCTTGGACATATGGCGTCTACCCTGGAGAGGGCACTGCTTTCCCGCTGGGGCCACAAGTCTGAGATCTATGCCCCGCCCTTACCCTTGATGGAGCCTGCCCGGTCCAGCCTCAGTTGGTGGTTGGTACCGGGTCATCTTCTTCATGGAGTGGACCTGGAATGACCACCGTGGATAATCATTACGACCGATGCCAGTCTGACAGGTTGGGGGGCGGTCTATCAATCCAAATCTGCTCAGGAGAGGTGGTCCCCTCGACAGACCAAGTGGTCCATCGATCGATTGGAAACCAGGGCGGTACGCTTGGCCCTACAACATTTTCTCCCCTTGGTCCACCACAGAGCAGTAATAATTCTTTCCGACAATGCGACAACAGTGGCCTACATGAACAGACAAGGGGGTACCAGGAGTCGTCCGATAGCGTCCGCAGCGGATCTGTTGATGGACTGGGTGGAACGTCACCTGGGCCGTCTTGCGGCCTCCCACATCACGGGCGTGGACAACATTCAGGCGGATTTTCTCAGTATACGGCGATTAGAACCCGGAGAGTGGCAGCTGTCACCCGAAGTAATGAAACTCATTATTCGATGTTGGGGGACCCCGCGCCTGGACTTAATGGCGACTCGGAGCAATGCCACAGTGGCTCGTTTCTTCAGTCGAAGGAGAGAACACTGGTCCGAAGGAGTAGATGCTCTGGTGCTTCCGTGGCCCCCAACAATTCTTCTGTATGTATTCCCTCCTTGGCCCCTGGTGGGGAAAGTTCTGAGGTTCATAGACTCTCATCAGGGGCTGGTTATCCTAGTGGCCAAGGAGACCGTGGTTTGCAGATCTAGTCACCCTAGCGGGTGACGGCCCATTGCGTCTGAGCCATATATCAACCCTGCTGCGACAAGGCCCCGTATCGCTCGATCAGGTGGATTGTTTTGGTATAGCAGCTTGGCTTATAAGAGGAGGCAACTCAGACGAAAAGGTTATCTGGAGGCCATAATTACTACTGTCCTCAGAGCTCCCAAGACCTCTACTTCACAGGCATATGTCAGGGTATGGCAGGTTTTTGAGTCATGGTGCGATGGGTTGAAGGTGTCCCCGCAAAGGTCCACGATAGTGCATATTTTGTCATTTTTGCAGGAAGGGTTGAAAAAGGGGCTCGCTTATAATTCCCTTCGGGTCCAGGTTGCAGCCTTGGGCTGTTTGCATGGTAAGATTGAGGATTCTACCATTGCGCAGCATTCAGATGTTGTTCGTCTTTTATGCAGAGGCAAGCATTTACGCCCTCTGGTACGGTCACTTTGTCCATTCTGGAGTTTGAATTTGGTACTCCGTGGTCTCTCGCTTCCCCGTTTGAGCCCATTAAGTGAGCCACTTTGAAAGGTTTAACTCTCAAGACGGTTTTTCTCTTGGCTATTTGTTCAGCGCATCTGGTTTTCCGAGATACAAGCATTATCGTGCCGGGAACCGTTTCTACGAATCACAGATTCGGGAGTATCGCTGAGGACGGTACCTTTCCTTTCTGCCGAAGGTGGTCTCGTCGTTTCACGTCAACCAGTCGGTGGATTTACCCTCCTTTTCTGAGGAGGACATCAGTTCTTCCCTCTGGTCACGACTTGCAACGACTGGATGTTCACAGAATACTGATACGATACCTGGAAGTCACGAATAATTTTCGTACTTCGGCTCATCTTTTTGTTTTATGGTATGGTCCAAAGAAGGGATCTAAGGCTTCCAAAACTACCATTGCTCGTTGGCTCAAGGATGCTATTGCTTCTACTTACATCTATCACGGATGAGCGGCATCATGGGCGGAAAGTTACTGTGTTTCGCCCCAGGAAATTGGTAGAGCAGCTACCTGGAAGTCTTTGCAAACGTTTGCTAAACACTACCGGTTGGATGTTCGGGATCCAACTGCAGGTTCCTTTGGCAGTGGTGTGCTTCAAGCGGGATTTTCTATGTCCCACCCCATTTAAGGCGGCTTGGGTACATCCCAGCAGTCTGGACTGATCCTGGTACGTACAGGGAAAGGAAAATAAGTTTCTTACCTGATAATTTTCGTTCCTGTAGTACCAAGGATCAGTCCAGACGCCCGCCCAACGTGTATTCGTCCCGCTTGTCTGCTTCTGTGTAATTTCTCTTTTGACAGATTTTTGTCAGAGCAATTTGCTAGATGTTTCATTGTCTTTTAATCAACAGTTCATTCTTACTGCAGTAGTTTCATGTTTTCAGTGGTTATTCTTTTCACTTGATCTAGTCAGTGGTTGTTATATATTATATTTCTTCTGCTTTGATATTGATTATACTGAGGGATCGGAAGTGGCACACCAGGGTATATAGGAGGTGCCTTTTCAGTTTCTCTCTAACTCCATCTGCTGGAGGGGAGGCATAACCCAGCAGTCTGGACTGATCCTTGGTACTACAGGAACGAAAATTATCAGGTAAGAAACTAATTTTCCTTTTTATTGAGCAATTGGTTCCGGAGCAATTTTATTTCTAATTCGCAGTGAAGCACAGGATTTGGTGAGAGAGGTATTGGTGGGGGGCTGGTTGGTAATAGTGAGCATTATATTATTAAATTTGAATTAATGACTGGAAGGAGGATAGTAAGTAAATCCATGGCTCTAGCACTAAACTTTCAAAAGAGAAACTTTGATAAAATGAGAAAAATAATTTTAAAAAAATGAAATGTACCGCTACAAAGGTTAAGACTGTACAACAGGTGTGGACATTGTTAAAAAAATATCATCTTAGAAGCACAATCTAGATGTATTCCATGCATTAAAGTGGAAGGCTAAGAGAGAATTTGAAAAAAAAAGTTGGCCATAGAGGCAAAAAATTCATAATAAAAACTTTAAAAAATATATCCAAAGTAGAAAGCCTGCAAGGGAGTCGGTTGGACCGGTAGATGATTAAGGGGTTAAAGGGACACTTAGGGAACATAAGGCCATCACCGAAAGACTAAACAAATTCTTTGCTTTGCTGTTTACTGAAGAGGATGTTGGGGAGATACCCATTCTGGGGACAGCTTTAAAGGGTGACAATTCAGATGAACTGAAGCAAATCACGGTGAACCTGAAAGATGTAGTAGGCCAGATTGACAAACTGAAGTGTAGTAAATCACCTGTACTGGATGGTGTACATCTCAGAGTTCTAAAATAGGTCTGAAATTTCATTTTTGAATTATTACAATTTGCAACCTATCATTAAAATCATCCATTGTACCTAAAGACTGGAAGGTGGCCAATGTAACCCCAATATTTAATAAGGGTTCCAGGGTGATCTGGGAAACTATAGACCGGTGAGCCTGACTTCAGTGCCGTGAAAAATTGTGGAAACTGTTATAAAGAATAAAATCACAAAACATTTATGTAGACATGGTTTAATGGGACACAGCCAGCATGGATTTACCGAAGGGAAGTCTTGCCTCACAAATCTATATTTTTTGAAGGGGTGAATAAACATATGGACAAAGGTGAATCGGTAGATGTGGTGTATTTGGATTTTCAGAAGGTGTTTGACAAAATCCCTCATGAGAGGCTTCTAAGAAAACTAAAATGTCATGGGATAGTAAGGGATGTCCTTTTTTGGATTGCAAACTGGTTAAAAGACTGGAAACAGAGTAGGAATAAATGGCCTGTTTTCACAATGGAAAAATGTAAACAGTGGAGTGCCTCAGGGATCTGTACTTGGACTGGTGCTTTAATATATTTTATCTTCAAGGACCTTTTTATCAGTTGAACTATCACTTCTAAACCATGGCCTCTCATTTGTATCCTTTCCCTGGTATTATGCATTTGAACTTCAAACTTTTTTTCAGTGGTTTCTGAGGGCCTTACGGATTAAACTATTTTTCTCTACAAGCTCCAATACTCCGGCTACCTCAGTAATTGCAAGAAGATCTGTTTGGAGAGCCCCAGGTCCTACTGATCGTTCCTGAATATCATTTGAAAGATTAGTGTTTTATGTTCTTTTGAATCACAATACCAGCAATGTTTCTCTAATTGTCTAAAGTAGATCGTCAGGATATGCTGTCGTTGAAACCTGCTGATAAGGTGGTGTTCTTGTAATTTTGGATCATGCAGCTTATATAGTAAAGATGGAGCAGCACTTGGCTAACTAATTCTATTATCAACTTCTCACTATTGATCCCACCCCTGAACTTGTCACTTTAATTGCAACTGTGTTAGCAGTTAGCCTCCAAAGAGGTAATTGGATTACCTCTTTGGAGGCTAACTTTCTCTGCCGTGTGCCAGTATTCAACATTCTACCCAAGTTACACAAATCCTTAAACACCCCCATGCTAGACCCATTGTATCTGGGATTGGCTCTTTGTTGGATCCTCTGTCACATTTTCTGGATATCTTTCTTTTTATAGACCTTTATTTATAAATTTTTCTGATCAGTTAACAAGCATATACTTGGCAAGAAATGATATACAGAGAGAGAGAACTTTTTTTTACATATTATTCAATACATAATAAAGCAAATATCATATCCCTAACATTGGATCTCTGTAATATCCTGTCAGACCACATAGTTAAGGGGATTGCAATTGCAAATTTGGGAGAAGTATATTAAACTATAAATAACTAGGAATAAACCACAATAGCTAGTGTTACTTATTCTTTTCTATGGTCTGTTTACTCGGAGCTGGTTCTAGGGATTGGAGAACTTGGATTTACTTTACTATTCAAAAAGGAATTTAACTGAAGGGGGTCAAAAAGAACATATTTAACCCCAGCATGCTTAATCACACACTTGCAAGGATAATATAACCAAAAAGAAGCGCCCAAGCCAATAACAGCCGGACGCATCATTAGGAAACATTTTCTTTTAGCTTGTGTTGATTTTGCAATATCTGGAAATAAATGAAATTTTTTTTCCCAGAAACAGTATATCTCTTTTCCTAAAAAACATTTTAAGAACAAACTCCCTATTTGAGTCCAGAGCTAATGAAACAATTGAAGTTGAAGTTTTCACTTCTTCTATTGAAGTTTCTAGAAACGAAGAGAGATGTGAAGTATCTATAATGGGAGATACTGCCAGCTTTGTATTCAATTGCATAGATGACTTTATCGGCAAGTAATAAGCTTTAGAAATAGGTGGTAACATTTCTTCTTTTATTAGAAGTACTTGCAGGAAATATCTGCGAAGCATCTCTATCGGGGACACTAATTTTTTCTTAGGAAAATTCAACATCCTAAGGTTACAGCGACGTATTCTGTTTTCCAGCTTATTTTGTAAGAATGTATGGCCTGTTACAATCGTGTCCACAGATTTTTGCATGTTAATTTCCTTAGTTTCCAAAGTTTCATTCTGAACTTCCATTTCTAAGATTTGAGATTTTATAGAATTAACTTGACCAGTTAATTCTTGTTGTTGAGAAATAAAAGAAGATAGCTGGCTTATAAGATTTGTAATTGCCTCCCATATATTTTCTAAAGTTATTTGTGAAGGCTTTGAGATCTTGAGATTTATTACCTCAATTCCAAGTTGTGAAGATGTTGTTTGTAGCTCATTTGTTGTTTCAAATCCAGCTCTCTGTCCGGCTCACTGTCCCAGCAATTTGCCCTTCCATCGCGGCTCCACCTGACGCTGAGGTAGCCGGGTGCCTCTGATCATCTGTATGCAACGGACGAGGGCTGATCACGTCAGCGCTGTCCGCGGGGAGGCCAGGTTGAGAATAGACCCGACTTGGCTCCGGCGATAGCGATGATTCCATGACCGGACCAGGCTGCGTTGGAACACCACATGCCTCACTGCCCATGGACTTCACTACGGAGCTGGTTTCGGGGTTCTGGACAATGTGCTGATCCATCGGTCCAGTAACAGGCAACATTTCACTCACTTCAGGATATGTTTTTGCCTTACCCTTCCATTTTCCCATAATGGTTTAGAAATTACTTGAAGTATGCAACTCTTATAGAAATATTTGAGGAGAGCCGGAGCTCCCGACACTGGCGTGCGACCATCTTGGAATTCCGCGTGTGCTAGATGGTCCTGGATATCTTTCTTAAACTATTAATTCCTTCTATCCTGGCCTATATCCGTGACTCAGGCAACTTTATTACACTTCAAGAAATTATTTTACCTTCCTGTGCTTTTGGTCATGCTTGATATTGAGGTGCTTTATACTAATATCCCACAGCAGGAAGCCATTGATATTGTTGAAGAAGCTCTTAATGTTATGGTTATTGGTGAATGGGTGGATCCTTGGACACTGTGGCAACTGACCACGCCCACGGGGGGCAGTCCCGTGAGGGACCACAGTGTCAGGCTAAACTCCGGACAGACAAACAGATTGAATCTTTTATTAAACGATATATGAACCACCAGAGGTGGCAGTAATGAGTAGTAGTTGTAGAGCCCGGCTGGGCACGTCTCCCACAGGACGCTGGAACAGCAGATCCTCTGTAGGCAGTGCTGTAGTGGAAAAGAGACTGAGAGTTATGAGCACACAGTAGAATTAGTATTCAGAGTCCCAAGTCGAATGGGAGAGCAGGCCCTCGAGGAGCGAGTACCTGATCCCTTAGAGCAAAGAGACTCAGTAGCGTTGTACTCACTAGCAGTAGCAGAGATTCCACTAGACGAGAGGTCTGGCACCGTAGCAGAGGGCAGGCCCTCGAGGAGCGAGTACCTGGTTCTGGCGAAGCATACTATAGAGAGAGTTGTTTTCTGTACTCACAGATGGTGACTATAGTTAGTTCTTCTAAGTAGAAGGTAGAGGTTGCAGGAAGTGACACAGGGAACATGGGCCCTCAAGGAGCGAGTACCGGTTTCCTGATAGCACCTGAAAGAAGCAGAGAGGCCCCCGAGGAGCGGGTATCCCGTTAGCGACCCCGAAGGGTAGTAAGAGTTCCAGGAGAGCTGGAGTGGCAGAGTAGCTTAGGAACGGAGAGCGAATCCCATCCGTATGAATTCCGTTGCTAACTCAATGAGCTAGCAAATGTAGTAGGCAGATATACCCTGGAGTCATGACATCAGAACAGGGGGACACCCCTGAGGGTCATGCCAATGTCGAAATAAATATGAGGGTGGCATGCGCGCGCCCTAGAGGTACCTTGAAGGAGAATGGCGGGAGGCAGCACCATAGCCGGTCCGGGGACACCAGAGAGGTCAGCAAGCAGATGCCACTGTGGCCATCAGTCCAAGGTGAGCGGGAGGAGCAGCAAGTAGAGAGGTATAGGCGGGGCGAAGCCATCAAAGACTGACGGATGCAACAGTACCCACCTTCAAAGGACTGCCTCCAGCCCTTTTATCAGGGTTAGGTTTGTGAGGATGCATCTGATGAAACTGAAGAATCATCTCTTTGTCCAGGATATTTGCCATAGTCTCCCAAGAATTTTCTTCGGGGCCATAACCGTCCCAAGATAGAAGGTATTCCCAAGCTTTTCCACGTCTTCTTACATGCAGAATAGCTTCAACCTTATATTCAAGGTCTTCTTCTGTGGTAATAGAAGTTGGTTCTGAAGACTTGGGTGAGAACTTACTGAGAATGAGAGGTTTCAAAAGTGAAACGTGGAATGTGTTGTGGATTTTCAATCCAGGCGGTAGCTTCAGATTGTACGTAATGTTGCCAAGACATCGGAGAATTGGAAACGGTCCAACATAGCGTGGAGCAAATAAGAGAAGGTGGTAACTTTAGTCTCAAGTGCTTAGTTAATAGCCAGACTTTGTCATCAGGTTGAAATACAGGTGCTTTAGAATGATGAGCGTTGTATGATTTCTTTGCTCGTTCACCCGCTTTGGTTAGCATGTCTTTAGTCTGAATCCATAATTGATGGATATCATCAGCAATGGATTGAGCTGCTGGGGACGACACTGAGAGAGTTAGTGGAAGTGGTGGTGAAGGTAGTCGTCCATAAACCACTTCGAATGGTGTTGATCCAGTGGATGACGCTGGATGTGAGATAATGGCAAATTCTGCCCATGGCAACAGTTCAGCCCAGTTATTCTGATGGCAACTCACATAGGCACGAATGAACTGTTTTAGGGTCCTATTCATCCTCTCAGTTTGGCCATTTGGGCATGATAGGCAGTTGTATAATCCAGAGAGATGTCAAATCGCTTGCACAAAGCCTTCCAGAATTTTGCCGTGAATTGCGATCCTCTATCCGAGACAATGTGCTTCGGTAGGCCATGTAGGCAAAAGATGTGGACAATGAAGAGCTTAGCAAGCTCCAAGGCTGAGGGTAAGACAGGCAGTGCCACGAAATGGGCCATCTTACTGAAATGGTCAACCGTTACCCAGATAGTATTCATTCCTCCAGAAGGAGGCAGATCAACTACAAAGTCTGTAGCAATGTGAGTCCATGGCTCCTCCGGAACTGGCAGCGGTTGCAGCAATCCCCAGGGCTGACCAGAAGTAGGCTTATGTTTGGCACAGTTGGAGCATGTCGCTACATAGGAGTACGTGTCCTCCTTGATAGGCCACCAATAATACTTCTGTAATTTCAGCAAGGTACGGCGTTGACCAGGATAGCCAGCCAGCTTGGAATCATGAGCCCAGTGTAAAAGTTTTTTTCTTCTGAGATTCTTCGGTACAATCGTTTTACCGGCAGGCACGGAATGGGTAGCCGCCAAGATGACTTTCTTCGGGTTGATGATATGCTGTGGTTCTTCAGGAACATCCTCAGAGAGGAAAGAGCGAGACAGGGCATCTGCTCTGGTATTCTTGTCTCCGGGACGGTATTTGAGCACAAAGTCAAAGCGATTAAAAAAACAAGGACCATCTGGCTTGTCTGTGGTTAAGACGTTGCGCATGACTGAGATATTCTAGATTCTTATGGTCTGAGAATACGATAATTTGATGTTGGGCGCCATCGAGCCAAGGCTGCCATTCCTCGAATGCTATCTTAATAACCAGGAGCTCTTTATCTCTGATCCCATAGTTCTTCTCTGCAGGAGAAAAGCGCTGTGAGAAAAAGGCTTTAGAATCTCCAGTTTGGCTCAACACGGCCTCTACTCCAACATCTGAAGCGTTAACCTCCACGATGAAGGATCTGTTGGGGTCCGGGTGACGCATACATGGCTTGGTGGTAAAGGCAGTCTTTAATTTCTCGAATGCGGAAATGGCCTCAGCAGACCACTTTGAAGCGTTGGCCCCTTTCCGTGTCATTGCAGTTAAGGGCACTATTAAAGAAGAATAGTTCTTTATAAAGCTTCTATAGTAGCTTGTAAACCCCCAAAATCATCTCAGGGCCTTCAGACTGGGGGGTTGAGACCAATTCTTGATACTCTCTAATTTTTGGGGATCCATCTGGAAGCCTTGTTTCGATCGATATAGCCAAGAAAAGGCACAGATTCCTTGTGAAACTCACATTTCGACAATTTGGTGTAGAGACGGTGTTCTCGAAGTCTCAGTAATACTTGTTTGACATCTGCTAGATGAGTAGGCATATCTCGTGAAAAGATCAAGATGTCATCTAGGTAGACAACGACACATTTGTACAGAAGGTCCCGCAGAATGTCGTTCATCATGTTCTGAAACACGGCGGGGGTGTTGCACAGGCCGAAAGGCATCACCAAATATTCGAAATGGCCGTCTCAAGTGTTGAAAGCTGTTTTCCACTCTTCGCCGTCGTGAATGCGAACCAAGTTATAGGCTCCCTTCAGGTCCAGTTTTGAGAATATCTTGGCTCCTTGCAGTCGATCAAACAGCTTCGAGATCACAGGTAAGGGGTATCTGTCTTTGATCGTGATCTCATTCAGACCTCAATAATCGATACAAGGACGCAGTGTACCGTCCTTCTTCCCCACGAAGAAGCAGCCTGCGCCCGCAGGAGACTTAGATGGTCTAATGAAACCCTTTTGCAAATTCTCCTCAATATACTCAGACATGGCTTTATTCTCCACCACCGACAGGGGGTAGACACATCCTTTAGGAGGTTCAGCATTAGGTTTCAGTCTTATGGCACAGTCATAAGTTCTATGTGGCGGAAGGATGTCAGCAGCTTCTTTGGAGAAGACATCATGAAATGATGCATACTGAGGCGGCAGTTCTGGCATCACTGGAGTAGAAGGCATACAGAGAATATGAGTAACCTCCTTTAGGAATTTGCCATGGCATTCTGGGCCCCAACGGGAGAGTTCCAACGTAGCCCAATTGAATTGTGGCATATGCAGCTGCAACCAGGATAACCCCAGAACGATAGGGTGCATGGCCTTCTCTAACACAAAGAAGGAAATCAATTTGGTATGGAGAGCGTCGTTGTGGAGGGATACCGGTTTGGTACAACAGGTAACAGCACCCGGTAAAGGCTCTCCATGTATAGATGATAAGAGTAGTGGAGTCTTCATAGTGGTGAGGGGAATCCTCAAGGGTTCCACTAAACGTTGAAGAATAAAATTACCTCCTGCCCCTGGAGTCCACCAGGGCAAGAGTCTGAAACCCCAACGGTCCGCAGATCAGAGAGACAGGGAGAGAGAGTGGAGGAGAGGGCGTAGTGAGGCCTAAGAAGAGTCCTCCTGCAGGACTTAGGCCTGTTTGTTTCCCGGACATATTGGGCATGTTTGGACTGCATGACCAGCTTGTCCACAGTACATGCACAATCCATTCCTCTTCTGAAGTCTTCTCACTTTGGGTGTAAGGTAACTGCGACCAAGTTGCATCGGTTCTTCCTCACTGGCAACAGGAGTCAATGGAACCATCCTGAGTGCAGGTTTAGCACGAACTTCCTTCTGAACAGGCCCTTTACAAGGCTTGAGCTCTAGCACCTTATCACGAAGCAGATGATCAATTCTAGTAGCCAAGGCCACTAGCTCATCCAGCGAGTCAGGTGTTTCATGAGCAGCCAGCTCGTCCTTCAGGCGGGAATCCAAACCTTTGAAGAAGAGAGTTTTCAGGCATCTAAGGTCCCAATGTAATTCAGTCGCAAGAGTCTTGAACTCTATAGCAAAATCAGCCAGAGGTCGGTTGCCTTGCTTCAAGTCCACCAATGTAGAACCAGCAACAGTATACCGGGCAGGATCATCAAAAACAGATTTAAATAAGTCCATAAATCCGTCAATATCCTGAAGTATAGGGTCTTTGCGTTCCCACACCGAGGAAGCCCAAGTCGGAGCCCTTCCATCCAGGTAGGATAGAATATAACTAGTCTTGGCGTAGGCTGTGGGGAAGTAAGTAGGTTGCAATGCAAAATGCATACAACACTGGTTTAAGAAGCCTCTTGTTCTGTGAATCTCTCCAGAAAAACATACTGGAGCAGCAAGAGGCACGATAGTCTTTATAGTTACTTCAGGTAACTGACCTTCATTGCTGGATATAGAACCTTGATTCTTCTGTGCTTGCAGCTGATGAAACGCAGTGGTTAATTTCTCCAATGTGTCTTGTTGTTCGGCAACGTGCAAGGCCAGGCTAAACTCCGGACAGACAAACAGATTGAATCTTTTATTAAACAATATATGAACCACCAGACGTGGCAATAGTGAGTAGCTGGACACGTCTCTCACAGGACGCTGGAACACCGGATCCTCTGTAGGCAGTGCTGTGTGGAATAGAGACAGAGTTATAAGCACACAGTAGAATTAGTATTCAGAATCCCAAGTAGAATGGGAGAGCTCTGAGACAGGGAGAGCAGGCCCTCGGAGGAGCGAGTACCTGATCCCTTAGAGCAGAGAGACTCAGTAGCTTTGCTACTCGCTGGTAGTAGCAGAGATTCCACTAGATGAGAGGTCTGGCACCGGAGTAGGGGGCAGGCCCTCGAGGAGCGAGTACCTGGTTCCGGTGAAGCAGTACTATAGAGAAAGATGTTTTTTGTACTCACAGATGGTGACTGTAGTTAGTTCTTCCAAGTAGAAGGTAGAGGTTGCAGGCAGCGACACAGGGAACATGGGCCCTCGAGGAATGAGTACTGGTTTCCTGATAGCACCTGAAAGAAGCAGAGAGGCTCCCGAGGAGTGGGGCCCCATTAGTGACCCCGAAGGGTAGTAAGAGTTCCAGGAGAGCTGGAGTGGCAGAGTAGCTTGGGAATGGAGAGCGAATCCCATCTGTATGAATTCCGTTGCTAACTCAACGAGCTAGCAAATGTAGTAGTAGGCAGATATACCCTAGAGTCGTGACATCAGAACAGGAGGATGCCCCTGAGGTTCGTGCCAATGTGGAAATAAAGATGAGGGAGGTGTGCGCACGCCCTAGAGGTACCTTGAAGGGGAATGGCGGGAGGCAGCACCATAGCCAGACGGGGACACCGGAGAGGTCGGCAAGCAGACGCTGCAGCAGCCATCAATCCCAGGTGAGTGGGAGGAGCCGCAAGTAGAGAGGTATAGGCGGGGCGAAGCCGTCAAAGACCGAAGGACGCAACACTCAATAATTGCTAGCATGATCCAAGAAAACAAACCTTTAATCTTGTTGACTTCACTCGTAAAGCTTTGACAAGGAACTTCTTTATCTTTAATAATGTACTTTATCAGCAGGTTAAATGTACAGCCATGGGGAATACCATGGCCCCCGACATTGGATATCTGTATGTTGCTGAATTTGAAACCCTGTTTCTATACACTTCTCCTTTTAGGCCTTTTATTCTTGCCTGGTATAGATACATTGATGATATTTTTGTATTTTGGTCTGGAAATGACATGCAATTTTATGTTTCTTGACTGGCTTAACTCATATATAATTCTAACCTCCATTTTTCAGAACATCTTGATCATGAAGAAATATCTTTTCTTGTAATGAAAATTTCTCTTAGAGAAGTTAGCTTTTCCACTACTCTCTCTCTAGAAAACCTACAGATAAGAACATTCTTCTTGCTTATAATAGCTGTCAGCCTTGTTCACTATGTGATAACATCTCAGTTGTTCAGTTCTTTCACTTAAGAAGACTCTGCTCAACTAGAGCCGAATTTCTAGCACAGGCCCACCGGATGTCTGAGCATTTCCACAAACACGGCTATCCTACTTGTATTAAACTTGCTTTCAGAAGTGCCTTATTTGTAAATCATGATTTACTGTTTCAGAACACTGCTGATAGCTCAGATACGGTCACCTGCGTACAGTGTGTAAGATTATTTGTCAGTACTGGACCTGTCAATCGCCTATACCAGCTTTCCAGAAACATCTCCGTTTCACGTTTTGCCGTGGACAGAATATCTGGGATCTCCTGCTATCATCTGAATATCGCCTACCTTTAATTGACAAAACTCTTCTGGCTAGACACATTCCACTTTCACTAACAGTATTTAACAATTCTGTTTCGGTCTATGTATACCCTTTACGGTTCTCCTCTGATTGCTCAATAAAGGGGGTTGTTTATGTTGTTCGATGCCCCTATGCCCTTCTCGATGTTGGCAAGACGTTCCAGATGATTCGTACTCGCATATATGAGCACAGCTCCCGTTTATGTCTTGGATGGGAAAATGCCTCTTTGGTTTCACATATAATTATATTTATATTTTTGTATCTTGTCTATTTTATATTCTCTATTTATATAATTTTTTCTGATAACAATCTTCTCAATTTTGTTCTTTTCTGGGATTTTTTTTTTTTATTTTGTTTCCATCCTTGTCTCTTTTGCTAGAATTTTCTGCGAACGGCACGACATCTTCACACCGGCTCTCCGTGGCTCTTACTATTGCGCTGCCTGTTCTGCTGCCACTTTGGCTAATCATATTTTACATTGTTTATGACTGCTTTCTACCGTAATTCACGGACGTCCCCCACATCATGTGACCTAGAATTTGGTGCACTATTTGCATCAGCATTATTTAATGCAGCAGCATTATCAACACGTTCTGAATACTATTCTTGGAAGTTTCAGTTTAAGGTTTCACTGAGGTAGAAATGCTTTTTGTGGAATATGGCCCTTCCCCCTTCTTGATTTATCTTTCAGTTGAGTGTTTGTGACGGCAGTTTCCCTTATGACTGTGGTGGTATGTTTTCTTGATATAGACTATAATAATCATAGGTTGATTCACTATTTACTATATATTCCTATGGATAAAATGCTGTAGTAATGTGGACTGCTTTCTTATGTAAACTTTGTCAACATATTTATATATTCTGAGCCCTTCTATATCGCTACTAGTAATTTTTATCTTGTCATCATCACCTCTTTCACTTGGTTTATGACAGTGTACAAGCTTAAGCAATTTCCTGTGTTTTACTTCTATTTTTATGTATCTCACTATACTGATACCCTTCCTTTGTTTATGTGTCCTTGTATTTGGCATGTTGCCTGTATAGCCTTCTTTTAATATGATAGTGCTGGCAGCTAAATTATTTTTGCTGGTTATATACAATTAATGCTGTTTTTGTGTTATATGAGGGCTCCTTTGTATAATATGTTCTTCTAGTTGAGGATTGTCGTTAGTGCCATGTTATGTCCATATTTATGTTTTACTTCTTTATTTGCAGATCTGGTCCCTCCCGACAGAGTTAACGAAACTCAGTCCACTTTATTGTTTCTATAAAGCATACTTTTTGAACAGTCTATAAATTCTGTGGATTTGAACTATCTACCAAATCATTATATGTGAATGTGATTATAAAGGTGATTTGGTTCTCCACCTACTTTGCCTAGCATCTTATCTATGACATCAGGACATCCAAGTCTTCCCTTACCTGGATGACATTTTTTATTTTTAAATTTTTTTTAATGAATTTTTATTGATGCATAAAGGGCATAATACAATAACAATAAAATATTTAAAACATAGAAATGCGTCAGTTTCTTTTCCTACCCTCCCAGTATTCACCCCCCCCCCCCCCAGGCAACATCACGCATAAATTTACACAAAAGAACAAATAAGCAATTGAGGAAGACCCCTCGCTGCCACCATCAACAGCTGTAATATGCATAGTCAACAGCTCGGATATGCGAAACAGAGACAGGTATTCCATAAGACAAAAATGACAAGAAATTGAGTCCTAACCCTAAGTGAAAAGACTCCCTCAGCCAGTTGTAGAGAACTGGTATACTTCATCAGTCAGGAGTTTCATGTTCAGTCTGAGTACATAGAGTCCACTAGTCCTGAGGCTGATGCGACCGAGAAGCACGCCACTGTAAGTAGGGGTTCCAGACTTGGTAGAAAGTTTTTAGCTGCTTGTGCTTTTCCGCCGTGAGTTTATTCAGGGTACATATTTGATCTGTCCTACTCTGTACTGCAGCCAAATTTGGCCCGATCTTATCTTTCCATAAACGTGCAATTTCCAGTCTTACAGCTATGCATACTTGGACACATAGGTCCGGTGCCACTGTGGTTTCACCTCTGCCCATATCATTCAGCAAAGCTCCTTCTACTTTGAGATAGACGGTGTGTGCAAGTACCTCTGATAACCAACATTCCACTTTCTGCCAAAGGGATTTGATACAATCCCCTTCCCACCACATATGCAAAAACGATCCCTTGGTATCACACCCTCTCCAACATTTGCCATCAGAGTTAGGTAGCATTTTCCCCAGCCTTTCCGGGGTAATATACCAGCGGTACAACAGTTTATACCAGTTTTCTATAAGGGCTGAGGATACTGAAGCTTTACTAATGTGAAGATATATTCGATCCCATTCAGTTGCGAGTATTTCCAGTTTGAGATCAGCACTCCATGCTTTAACATAGCTGGGACTAGCCAAAATTCTAATATTTAATAGCTTATAAATCTTTGATAAGAGCCCCCTCGTTCTATGAGGACTAGAACAAAAACCTTCAAATAGAGTTTTTCCTCTCAGTAAGTCCGCCGGTACTCCATTCGTGAGACAAAAATGCGTCAACTGCTTATAAGTGAAAAATTCCGTAGCCGGCAAGCAGACGGTCTCTTGTAGAGAAGCGTAAGATATTAGTTTATCGCCTCCCCAAATATGCTCCAGTCTAGTGATAGACCTTTCTTTCCAAGCATGGAATGCTGATGCTGGGAGACCCGGTCTAAAATCAGTATTATAATATAAACTGGTCAAATAGAAATAGTTCTTAGTTCCCACTAATTTAGCTTTCCATGTGGCCCACACTGACAGGGTATGTCTGGTAGTGGGCAGCAAGTCTTGGCATTCCCTCCACGTTCGACGAGGCTGCCAGGGCATTGCAGCTAACTTCATCTCGGGCACCCTACATTGCTCAATGGTTACCCAATGTTTCTGGGTACGTTCCTCATGCCACTCAATAATGGGTCTGTCTTGACTGGCAACATAATACCATTGAAAATTGGGCACACTAAGTCCCCCCTCTGATTTTGACTGATATAGTACCTGTCTACTAATCCGTGGCGGACGCCTTCTCCAGATAAAACTGAATATGCATCGTTGCCACAGTTTTAGTGCTGCATTAGCGATAGCTATGGGTAATGACTGAAAGATATAATAACTTAGGGAGAATATGGATAATCTATGCCATTTATCCAGATCAAAAAATATTTTCTTAATGAGCAGTGGATAATTGCAATCATAAATATCTCTCGGATGGCTAGTGAGAAAAACACCCAAATATTTAAGTTTTTTGTGTGCCCAGCGAAAGGGGTGAAGAGGCTGTAAAAATTGCACTGTGGCAGCGGAGCAAGTGAGATTGAGTATCTCCGATTTCTCCCAATTGACTCGATAGCCAGATGCCTCACTAAACTGCCTTATTTCTTGTTCAGTTGCCATTAATGAAGTGTTGAGGATCTGTTACTGTAAATATGTCGTCAGCAAAAAGGCAAAGTTTATGTAGAGAGTCGCCCGCCTGCAATCCAAATATATTTGGATTATTGCGGATTTTAATTGCTAGAGGTTCTAAAAATATAGCGAAGAGAATGGGCGAAAGAGGGCACCTCTGCCTCGTCCCCCTCCCTACTTCAAAACTATCAGAGTACCCCCTGTTGATTTTAAGGCACGCTTTTGGTTTGTCATATAATTTAAGCAGCCATTCACAAAAGTACGGGCCAAACCCCATTTTGCGCAGTACCCCAAACAAGAAAGGCCAGTACACCATATTGAATGCCTTTTCTGCGTGCACATCTCAAAATAAAAAAAAAAGGGGGGGGGGGCAGGGCAAGGGTGTGGACAAGAGATGTGCATGTAAATACATGCCTGAGCTCATGCCCAGGTCCAACAGTGCATAAGTTTACTTCTGCTATGGAAGAGGTTTAAGTTTAAAAACATAAGAAGCAGCCATAACTGAGGTGGATTTAAGGGTCTGGGGTAATGAGGGGGCGTGCGAACTATCAAAGCAGAGGGGTTTGGAGGATCTAGCTGTTGAATGTGCGAACTGATGGACAAACTGGTGAGACTGGGAATAGCGTGGACGTGCATCCTTTTTAAAATTCCTGACTTACACAGTAGAAGCAGGATTTACGCACATAGGCGCGTGCCCACTTAAAATTGGGCACACATTTATTTTATTTAGATTTTTATATTCCGCTTTTCGGCACTTCAAAGTCTACATCAAAGCAGAATACATGCAGGTACTATAAGTATTTCCCTATCCCCACAGGGTTTACAATCTAATTTTGTACCCGAGGCAAAGGAGGGTAAAGTGACATCCAAGGTCACAAGGCATGACCTCAGGATTTCAACTCTGGTTTCACTGGCTCATAGCCCACTGTTCTAACCACTAGGCTACTCCTCCACTCAGGCTGTTTGAATATATGCACGCATATTCGCATGGAAATTATAAAATGGCTGTGTTTCTGGGCGCGTGCCAACGCACACATGCCAAAGAGCACCTATGTGCTGGTTTGAAAGTTTCTTTCTCTGGCTGTAGACCTCTGAAATAAAAGAATCAAGGCACTTGTTTTATATTAGGTTAATCTCTGCAGCTCCTAGGCAGGATCAGTTGGTGAATCAACACTCAAGCCATCAAATCAATGTGTAAGGCATCGGATTTCGCAATGTGATAATTGTAGAGTTGAAATGTACCTTTGCCTCACATCATGCTGGAACTAAAATTTGCCTTGTTTGAAAACCTTGCCAAACATACTGTTTTTGAAATTTCTACCATTTTTCGAACACGAGTGAGACTTTTGCCCTCCAATATAGTTTAGCAATACAAGCATGAGAATATTCATGTTCACTGTAGAGGTAATTTTCAAAAGGATTTATGCACATAAATGGGTTTTTGAAAATCATTTTTATATACTTAGCTACTTTGAAAATTGACTCCACAGGGCTGAATTGTCAAAAGACTTTTCCTTCAAAAATATGCTTTTGAAAATTGCTATAATATGCTACTTTATTGTGCATAATTTCTTTAAACATTGCTTCTTAAGTTTCTTGTCTTATGCAGTGTGTTGAACTGAGTCTCCTCAGCTAACAAAACTGGCTTGTGGGAAAGTTTTCTTTAAAGCTTCTTGGATGCTGGTTTGAAAATGCAATAAATTTATTTGCAGCTGCAGGTTTCCTGTAAATCATGGACATGTATCTGGTGTGATCCTTTTTGAGAAGGATAGCCAAGAATGGAGTTTGTGTCTCTACTGTTAGCTAAGATTTCAAATTCTTGTCTTTAGAGTTCAACCACTGATGGAGAAATCCAAGAGTTATGTTTACCTTTCCATACTAAGATAGTGTTGATATACCTCTTCCACACAAAGAACTCTTCTTTAAAAGCTGTGATAAGAATACTGCTCTCAAAGTCTGCCTCAGTTTTGACTTTCAAGAAAAAATTTTGTACACCTTTTTTCTTATTTACACAATTTATTAACACCAGGTAGCACATATATAAGGGGGCCTGTTAGCCATTTTTAGAAGTTATACAAGAACAAAATGTAACCAGTGCTATTTTAGAATGGCTTTGAAATGGAGAAATTACTTACCTGATAATTTCATTTTCCTTAGTGTAGACAGATGGACTCAGAACCAATGGGATATAGTGTACTCGTGCTAGCAGTTGGAGACGGATCAGATTTCAATCTGACGTCAGCCCCTAGTACATATACCCCTGCAGGAAGTGCAGATCCTCAGTATTCTTCCTTGCAAAGCATTGTGGATATATGTTTGACTGACCCATTGGTTAATTTGATTAACTTGTATAACTTCGTAACTATATAAACGTTATAACTTGATTAACTGGATTAATTTGAACTTGTCAATTGAGTATAGCTGGAGAGCGCCAGGGAGCTCAACCGGAAAGTGTCGACACCCAGCCGGGTGGAGACCTAGGTAAACGAAAAGGAGGCTTATCCTTGAATCATTTGCAATACCATGCGTGACGGCAGCCAAGGGCGGGCTGCTGAGTCCATCTGTCTACACTAAGGAAAAAGAAATTATCAGGTAAGTAATTTCTCCATTTCCTAGCGTGTAGCAGATGGACTCAGAACCAATGGGATGTATAAAAGCTACTTCCGAACCGGGTGGGAGGCTGCCTGTGACCCACTCAGTATTGCCCTTGCAAAGGCCATGTCCTCCCGGGCCTGAACATCCAGACGGTAGAATCTGGAGAAGGTATGGATGGAGGACCATGTCGCCGCCCTGCAAATCTCGGCAGGTGACATCATTCTTGTTTCTGCCCAGGATGCTGCCTGGGCTCTGGTCGAATGGGCCTTGATCTGTAGAGGCGGAGGTTTCCCTGCTTCTACTTAGGCCGCCTTGATGACTTCCTTGAGCCATCGGGCTATGGTTGCCCACGAGGCTGCTTCCCCTAGTCTTTTCCCGCTGTGAAGGACGAAAAGGTGGTCCGTCTTCCATACGGGTTCTGACATTTCCAGGTATCTAGAAAGGATTCTGCCAACGTTGAGGTGACGCAGACCACGGGCTTCTTCCGAATTCTTCAGGGCTCCCGCCGACGGGAGCAAGATGGTCTGGTTCAGATGGAAGTGGGAGACCACTTTGGGAAGGAATGACTGTGAATGATTGCGCCCAAGAGGGGCCATGGTGGGAAGGCCTGCACCAGGTCATCGATCCCTTGGGATTGTAGATCCCGCTTGCGGCTGAAATATCTGGGTATTTGGGCGTTGGTTCTGTTCGCCAGAAGGTCCATTTCTGGTGTTCCCCACTGGTTTACTATCATCGGGAAGGCTACGGGAGACAGTTTCCATTCTCCTGGGTCTAGACTTTCTCTGCTGAGGAAGTCCGCCATGATGTTGTCCTTCCCGGCGATGTGGGCGGCGGAGATCTCCTGTAGATTTGCTTCCGCCCATGCCATCAGTGGGTTTATCTCCAGTGACACCTGTTGGCTTCTGGTTCCCCCTTGTCTGTTGATGTAGGCAACCGTTGTAGCTTTGTCTCAGAGTCTTTGGGCGAACCGCAGGCAGGCGAGTCTGACTGCCCGCGCTTCTAGGCGATTGATGTTCCATCCTGCCTCTTATGTGTTCCTCTGCCCTTGGGCGGTTAATTCCTCGCAGTATGCTCCCCATCCCAGTAGGCTGGCATCTGTAGTTAGCAGAGTCCAGATTGGGGATGATAGTCTTGAGCCTCTGTTCATGTGGCTGGGCTGCAGCCACCAGTGTAGTTTGGTCCGAACTGTGCCCGGGAGGGCTAAGCGTACGGTGTAGTTGTGTGACCGTGGGTTCCAACGGGACAGCAGTGAGTGTTGTAGAGGCCTCATGTGGGCCCTCGCCCAGGGGACCACTTCCAGTGTGGATGCCATCAGCCCTAGGGCCTGCAGGTAATCCCATGCCGAGAGGCGAGGGTCGCTCATCAAGGATTGCAACCGGTTCCACAGTTTTGATCTCCTTGTGGGAGTCAGGCTGACTTTGTCTTCCTTGGTGTCGAAGTGGACCCCCAGGTACTCCAACGATTGTGAGGGCTGCAGGGAACTCTTGTTCAATAGAGACTTGACTCTGTTGGTTGATTGGATGCTTTCCTCTGGTGACTTTGCCCTGATCAGCCAGTCGTCCAAGTAAGGATGTACGAGGACTCCTTCCTTCCGCAGTATTGCCACCACTACCACTATCACCTTGGTCAACGTCCGTGGTGCTGTGGATAGCCCGAAGGGTAGGGCCCGGAACTGGTAGTGATGGCCCAGGATCTTGAAACGTAGGTAACGCTGGTGTTCCTGATGAATTGGGATGTGCAGGTACGCCTCTGACAGATCCAGGGAGGTGAGGAACTCTCCCGGCTGTATTGCCTTTATTACGGATCTCAGGGTTTCCATGCGGAAGCGGGGGACCTTCAGATATCGGTTTACGGATTTGAGGTCCAGTATTGGTCGGAACGTTCCCTCTTTCTTGGGAACGAGAAAATATATGGAATAATGACCAGAGTTTCTCTCCTGAGGAGGCACCGGAGCTATGGCCTCTAGGTTCAGTAGCCTGGCCAGTGTAACTTCCACTGCTGCCTTTTTGGTGGGGTCGTGGCAGGGGGACTCCACAAACTTGTCCGGGGGGGTGCGAATGAAGTCCAGGTAGTACCCTTCCTGGATGATGGCTAGGACCCACTTGTCCGAAGTTATCTCGACCCATCTTTGGTAGAATAGGGCCAGTCTGCCCCCTATGGCTTCCCTTGGATGGGTCGGCTGATTCTCATTGCGGAGCGCTGCCGGGCCCTGAGCCTGAGCTGTTTCCCCTCTTGTTGTGCTTGTTCTGAAAGGACTGGTTCCTGCCCGGAGGGCGGGGCAGCTGCTAACTGCTCCTGTAAGGGTTGAAGCGCTGCGAGCTTCTGCTCCTGGAGGCCCTGGAAGGCTGTCGTTGGGCTCTCCTTGACTTGTCTTCCGGAAGGCACAGTTCTGGGGATTCGCCCCATTTGCCCGCCATCTTTTCTAAATCGCTGCCGAACAGAAGTGTTCCTTTGAAGGGCATTCTTGTAAGGCGTGTTTTGGAAGATGGGTTGGCCGACCATCTTCTGAGCCAGAGCTGTCTCCTGGCTGCCACTGCCGATGATACTCCTCTGGCCGCTGTGCGTACGAGGTCTGAGGCTACATCCGTTAGAAAGGATAGCGCTGGGTCCAGGATATCTCCCGGGGTGCCGTTCCTGGCCTGGGATAAGCAGGCACGTGTCACCACGGTGCAGCAGACCGCAATTTGAAGAGACATAGCGGCCACGTCAAATGACTGTTTAAGCATGGCTTCTAGCCGCCGGTCATGCGTGTCCTTGAGTGTTGCTCCTCCCTCTACCAGAATTGGTGGTGCGCTTGGAGACTGCGCAGACCATGGCATGCACTCTAGGGCAAGTGAGCATGTCTTTGGTTGCTGGATCCAGGGGGTACAAGCTGGCCAAGGCCCGCCCCCCCTTTAAAAGCAGACTCTGGGGTGTTCCATTCCAGGTCAATTAGCTGTTGAGTGGCTCGCAAGAGTGGGAAATGACGGGAGGTCTGTCGAAGGCCTTCCAGAAATGGGTTCTCCTCTGAATCCCCCTGGGTTTCTGAATCCGGAATGGCCAGTTCCGCCAGGCATTGGGAGACCATATCCGGAAGCTCCTCCCTTGTGAAGAACAGTCTCATGGTTCGGTGGGGTTCTGTCCCCGGGGGGAGTTCTCCTTCTTCTAAGGGCTCGACTTCTTCTTCTGAGATGTCTGTACCCCCGAAGGTGGGACTACTTGGTGGTAAAAGCCTATGCCTAGGTCTTGAGGGGCCTGGAGCATAGGGGTCTTCCTGCGACGTATGTGGTTGGTCCGCCCGGGGATCCGTTTGCATTGGGACAAAGGCGTGAATCCCCTTGAAGAGTTCCACCCAAGAGATAGATGAGGGGTCCACATTGAGTGGCGCTGCTTCTCTGGGAGCCTCCGGCTGAGAGGGAGTCCCGCTGGGGGTTGCTAGCTCCAGGGAGCCCCCTGAAGAGCTAGTCCCCGGCCCTGGGCGAGACTGAGCCTGTGGTGGAGCTCCCAGGGCCTCCTCACATTGGGCACATAAGGCATCGGCTTCCTGGCTCTGGGCGGCCCTGAGGTGGCATGCTGAGCAGAGGCCTAGGGCTTTTACTTCAGTTATTGGAGGTGTCAAGGTTGCCTGCGCGTACATGTTTCGCCGCGTATCTGAGCGCTTAAGCCGGGATGTGCGGGCGGGTAGTCGAGTGCGCGTAGTCCGTGCGACTGGGCCTTGTGCGCGCCACTTATGCGTCCAAGAGTTCTTGTGCGTATAACTTACGCGTAGAAATAGGTTTGTGCGCACAGGTAAATTTTGTGCGTTTGGCCGGGCGGCGATGTGAACGGTGACCATGCGGGCAAGATGGCGACGGCGACCATGCGGGCAAGATGGCAACTACCTCGGAGGGTCTCCACGTGGGAAGGCCCTTGGATATGCCGGGGTCTGGCCCTGCTAGGGCGAATGAACCCGGTGGTGCTGGCTTCGGCCGATGGCCTGTGCTAGTCCTCAATCCTCGGAGACCGGCACAAGTAAAGATTTCTACCTTACCTTATATCTTCGGCGCTTCCCAGTCTCGACCCGGGCGGTGTCCGGCTGCGGGTGGAGCGGGCAACTACCTTCACTGCCGCTTTTGAGGGTGCACCCGCTGCCTTTAAGCCGCGCCCAAACTCGTCTCGCTTGGGGGCTAAGTCCTCGCCGCGAACGGCTCCGGACCGAGGCTGCCTCTATGCCGCGCCCGAGCCCTTCTCACTCGGGGGCTAGGTCCCTGCCGCGATTCGGCCACCGGACCGAGGCTCTTACCTCCGAGGGACCACGGAAATCACCTCGGGGAAACTCAACTGGGGGAGGGACCCGAGGGTATCACCGCAGGAGTGCGGGGCTAGTCTTCAGGTAGGAATTTTCTTTAAAATTTGGTAGAATGCTCAGCGAGCATGAGATAGCTCCTAACTGCTTTGGAGACGGAAAATACTGGGGATCTGCACTTCCTGCAGGGGTATATGTACTAGGGGCTGACGTCAGATTGAAATCTGATCCATCTCCAACTGCTAGCACGAGTACACTATATCCCATTGGTTCTGAGTCCATCTGCTACGCGCTAGGAAATATACATTTATTGTGTCGCTCCCCCCAGCAACTACCCTCACTTTACCTTTGAAGGAAAAAAAAAAAAAAAAAAAAAGAGGCAGGGGTTGGATTTAGCATGGTTTTGAGTTTCTAATAATAATCCTATAATTTATTTAAAAAACTGGTGCTGTTCTGGATTTGTTTCCATAAATCAGTAAGATTCTTCTTCCTTCTTTAGTAAGCTTCCAGCTCAAACCAAAACTGGCTTCAAATGGGGCTATGGCTCCATGATCTTTCATTCATAGCTGCCTTGAGTTCGGTCAGTTCTATTCCCTCTCCCCTCTAATTTAACCCAGCTATTCCAACGACAGAGAACACCAAGAAGCACAAGCCATATTTCCTCTTCAGAACTCAGTGCAAATTCCTGCTGAATCCAGCAAGTCTGTATCCCTCTGAGATGATAGCCGGAACTCCCTAGCCCTTGGGACTGCAATCGTCCAGCACAGCATCCCTACTTCTGCCAGCCCAAGCAGCACTATTTAGATCCAGGAGCTGAGCCAGTCTCACACACAGGCCCCCCATCGCACCTGCTTCTTTTAAATCAATCCTGGGGCTGGCCCTATCGGAAGTCCTCAGTTGAATTCCTCAGTCAAATCTTTCATTTCCAGTGTTGGCTGGGGATGGGGCTGCTGCAAAAGCAGCAGATCTGAACTCCTGCTGCAGAATGTCAGTCCTCACTCAAGGGTGACACCTAGTGGAAAATATTAAAAGTGTACCACCAAACATCCAAATCTTTGTGTAGTAGTAGATGAACTAATGTAGATAAATGTATTCCAAAAATGGTTGGTATCAATATTCCTCTAAAGGATATTGTAAAAACAGCTGTGCAATTGGATATAGATTTGGCTGTCTCAAATATTAACTTTAGTTCACAATTTATGATCTATGGTATATTTGTAGAGTACAACCATTTTTAGAGAAACAAGATGCTCGCCCATTCACTCCCTTATCTTGAGAGGACTGAGTATTGTAATATACTACCCCCAAGATGTTCCTATTACTATGTTAAAACTTGCTCAGAATTCAGTTGCTAATTGTCTAAAAAAGTCTGATCATGTCACCGAGATATTGGAGAAACCAGATTATGCAGAGGATAAGTTTAAAGAGGTCAGCCGATTTATCTGGCAAATGTGATGGTTCAGTACAAACCAACCAGAAATCTTTGTTCCCTAGCGGATGGAATTATTGAGGGTTCCATCTTCTCAAGAGGTTAGACTGGAATACACTAGTTGTGTAATACATTTACTATACAGATAAGGAGGAGAGTCAAATTATTTTAAATTTATAAAGGCAAATAAAATGGAGAAATTACTTACCAGATAATTTCATTTTCCTTAGTGTAGACAGATGGACTCAGGACCAATGGGTTATGCTCCCCTGCCACCAGATGGAGATAGAGCAAGCTGACATCACAGTATATAAAGGCCTGCAGTGACCCCAGCCTGCCACTATTCTCTTCAAAAGCAACTGTAGACAGTCTAGCAAAAAACTTGATTAAAAAACATTCCCTGCCAGACGTAAAGAGTTTTAATCTTATTACCAGTTGTTAGCCCCCTCTCAACTCCCCTATCTTAATTTGTCAATATGTAATCAGTTAATATGCTCTGTTTAATTCCAGTTGTTAAAACCCCCTCTAACTCCCTACCTTGCTTCTCGTTATAATATAATCAGTTAATATGCTCTGTTTAATGTATTCTGTTATCACTGTAAACCGTGGTGAAGGCTTGCTCCAAACTACGGTATATAAAAACCGTCAAAATAAATGATTAAAAACAGGTAACCAGAACTGTACTCAACCAACCATAACACTGAACTCATGTAAGATTCTAGGTACCTCAAGCTTGGGACTGGATGAACATTTACCAGTAATCCCTTGGGACCCAGAGCCCCACAGGAGGAGTATTGATATACTCATGCGGCAGCCGAGGGTGGGAAGCTGAGTCCATCTGTTTACACTAAGGAAAACGAAATTATCAGGTAAGCAATTTCTCCATTTCCTAGCATGTAGACAGATGGCCTCAGGACCAGAGAGATGTACCAAAAAGCTACTCCCCAACAGGGTGGGAGGCTGCCTGCAGTCCAGTCAAAACCGCAAATGCAAAGGCTGCATCCTCCCGGGCCTGCACATCTAGACAATAAAACATGGAAAAAGTGTGTAAGAAGGATCACACTGCAGCTCGGTAGATATCGAAGGAAGACAATAGACTAACCTCCGCCCACGACACTGCTTGAGCCTTGGTTGAATGATCCTAACCTGAGTAAGCAATGGTTTTCCAGCATCCACATAAGTGACCATGACCACCTCCTTAATCCAACGAGCTATGGTAGCCCGCAATGCCGGAGCGCCCTGCTTACTCCCATCATGGAGAACAAAACAGGTGATCCATTTTTCGAAAAGACTCAGATGTCCAGATGCCACACGACAAGATGCTTAACATCCAACAAGCACAAAAGGCGAAACTCCTCCACATCCCTGACCTTATCAAGGAGATGGACTGATTGAAATGAAAGTCTGAGATTATCTTGGGCAAGAAGGATGGAACAGTATGCAGCTGTAATGGCTCCAGGGACCCACAAAGGAACAGCTCCTGGTAAGACTAGGGCTGCAGCTCAGAAAACTGACTTGCAGAACATATCCACCAAAACACTCCACCAAACCCACTCCCCTACACCTGTATTGCCAACATTCCAGGCCCATCAATTATACAGTAAATAATTATAAGGTTCTTCATGATTTTTCAAGATCCGAAGGTTAGATCCCATAACTTAGCCATGAAAGCATAATTAGTTTGCCTCTTACGCCCCACCATACCTTAACACATAACTTATTTTTGTATCTATAGAATGACATCCTTTAACAGCTTATAGACCATTATTTATATTGTTTTGACTGATTGTAACCCTAAGATGTTATATTGTTAGTTCAGTTAACCGCTTTTCTTGGTTTTCTCTTGATTATAAAATTATTTTGTATTTTGTTATATCTGTAAACCGTTGTGAAGGCCAGTTCCAAACAGCGGTATATACAAGCCTACAAATAAATAAATATAGCCATCAGAAACACAGTCTTCAAGGTCAACAACTGTAAGGAAAGGCTACACAGTGGCCCACCAAAAAGTTCAGCATGAAATTAAGACTCCACAATGGAAGCGGTAATCCTCAAGGAAGTTCTAAGATGCTTTACTCCTTCAAACAATGGGCTACATCAGGATGAGACGACAAAAAAACACCATTCAACAGGCCTCTGAAACAGCCAACAGCCACAACATGTACCTTCAAGGAAGTAAGGGCCAAGCCTTTATTCAGTCCACCCTGCAAAAAATCCAGAATGAGAGAGATCTTAACTGAACGAGGAAGAACACCCTGTTGCTCACACCAGGCCACAAAAAGACTCCAAACTCACACATAAGCCAAGGAAGTGGAGAACTTGCGAGCACGGAGTAAAGCGGCAATCACCACAGAGGAATAACCATGCTTTAACAGGTGAGCCCCCTCAAGGGCCAAACTGTAAAACAGAATTGAGTCGGATCGTCGTGAAGAACAGGTTCCTGCTATAACGGATCCATGTGCAGCTATAGAAGAAGGGGGGCCTCCACCAGGAGTCATCCCAAATCCGCATACCACAGACAACTGGGCCAGTCCGGCGCCACCAGGCCTTCAATCTTGCGAATTGTCCTGCCCAGCAAAGGACATGGAGGAAAGGCATAACGCAATCTGTCTTCCGGCCAGACCTGTACTAGAGTATCTATTCCCAGGGACCACAGACCTCACCTGCGACCGTACAAGCGAGGAACCTTCGTTTTTCCAGAAGTCGCCAGCCGGTCTAGAAATGGAAGGCCCCAGTGATCCACAATCACATGAAACACCTTGGCTGACAACACCCTCTCTCCTGGGTCCAGACTCTCACTGCTAAGGAAGTCCACTCTTACATGGTCTTTTCCTGCAATGTGAGAGGCCAAGATCATCTGCAGTTGACCTTCTGTCCATTCCATCAGCTGGTCTATTTCCTGGGACACTTGCTGGCTCTTGGTTTCTCCCTGGCGATAGATATAGGCTACCATCGTCGTGTTGTGAGGCATCACGTGACCCACTTGATTCCGCAACATGTGGCTGAACTGTAAGCATGCCAACCATACCGCCTAGGCCTCCAGGTGATTGATGTTCCAGCGGGACTCCTCGGCATTCCAACACCCCTGGGCAGTTAACTCCAGACAGTGAGTCCCCCAACTGTGGAGACACACATCTGTTGAAAGTAACAACCAGGCTGGAAAGGACAAGTGAACTCCCCTTCTCAGATGATCCTCCTGCAACCACCACTGGAGGGGAGAGAAGATCTCCATCGGCAAGTGGAGCCGACCCGCATAATCCTGAAACTGTGGGTTCCAACGAGATAGCAGAGAGCGCTGAAGAGGACACATATGCACTCTTGCCCACAGCACCACTTCCAGGGTAGCTACCAACAAGCTGAGTACCTGCAAGTAGGACCACCCTGTCGGGTGTATGGTATTCAACTGAGGCACTTGAGACATCAATCTCTGGATCCAAATGTCCGGTAGGAAAACTCTGTCCTTGTCCCATGTTGAACCAGAACCCCAGATACTCCAAGGACTGGAATGAATGAAGATTGCTCTTGGTCAGGTTTACCACCCAATTGAGCTGCTGCAATAAGGAGATCACCTTGTGTGTCACCTGGCAGCTCTCTTCCTGAGACCGGGCTCGAATCAGCCAGTCGTGCAAATATAGGTGCACCAGAATTCCTTCTTTTTGCAAGGCTGCTGCTACTACCACCATAATCTTGGAAAATGTTCTGGGAGTGGTGGCTAGAGCAAAAGGCAGTGCCTGAAACTGAAAATGACACCCCAGCATCGCAAAGCATAGAAAGCGGAGTTCCAATCGGATGGGAATATGAAGGTAAACCTCTGACATATACAAGAAGGTCAAAAATTCTCGACTGCACCGCCATTATCAGAGCGTAAGGTTTCCATCCAAAAATGATTCACCTTCAAGTGACAATTGACCCTCTTGAGATCCAAGATGGGATCCTTCTTAGACACAATAAAATAAATGGAATATCATCCCATACTTTTGTGAGATGTGGGCTCCGCAACCATAACCCTCAGTCTGAAGAGCCTTTAAAGCGTAAACTCCACTGCCTTCTTCTTCTGCGGGGAGTTGCAAGGGGACACCATGAACACATCCCGAGGAATATTGCGAAGTTCCAGTGCATACCCTGCATATCACCTCCAGGACCCACTGGTCCGACGTGATCTCGACCCACCTCTGATAAAAGAGAGAGTCGTCCACCTATTTTCTGTTCCGGAAAGTGGGTCGGCAAACCTTCATTGGGAAGCTTGGGAAGGTCCACTACCCGAGCCCACTCCTCTCTTGGGCTTGGTGATGAAAGGTCTGAGACCTACCAAAAGCAGAGACCGCTGAAAGTCATGCCTCCGTAGGGACAAAAATGCCTAGAACCCCGGAAACGACACCCTCATACCAAAGGGGTGCTGTAACTGTTTTTTATCCTCTGGCAACCAAGGCACTGGAGACTCGCCCCACTTACTGGCCCGTTTCTCCAACTTGCTCTCAAACAAGAGCAAGCCTTTAAAGGGCATCTTGGTAAGACTGGCTTTGGAAGCTACATCAGCTGACCAATTTCGCAACCAGAGTTGACGCCTGGCCGTTACCACTGAAGCCACTCCTTTGGCCGAGGTCCGGACCAAATCACAGTCTGTATCTGCTAAAAAAGAGGCAGGAGGCCTCATAACTGCTCTGGAATTCCCTCCACACTCATCAACCTCCTGAGAGAGAAGCAGACAAGATCTCACCACTAGGGTGCAACAAGAGGCAATCTGTAAATTCAATGCCACTATCTCAAAGGCTTGCTTAAGAATAGCCTCAATCCTTCTATAATGTACATCCTTCAAGGCCGCTCCTCCCTCTATGGGGATAGTCATCCGCTTAGAAACTGCACATACCAGAGCATCCACTTTGGTAAAATACAATCGCTCTCTCACATCTGCTGTCTGATCCCCTTTGAAATTTGCCTCTGGGGCATCCCATTCCAGATCAATCAATTCCTGAATGGTATCCATCACAGGGAAAAAACAAGAGGCTTTATGCAAGGAAACCAAAATGGGATTCTTCCTAGGTTCAGACATAGCATCTGAAGAGGGGACACCCAGCTGTTTCAAGGTTGGCAGTTCATCTCTTTGAAAGAACCACCACAATGTTCAATATGGTTCCAGCCCTGGAGGAATTTCCCCATTTTCCAGGGAATCAGGATTAACTTAATCATCAGTGCTATCCGGATTCCTGTCGGGAACACCCGCAGGGAGCCGGGGCAAACCCTGGCGCTTAAGCTTATGACTGGAAGAGGGAGGAGCCAGTGGCTGAGGGTCCGATAGGACAGAAATGGGGGAAGTGGAGGACTGTGCCTGAAGAAAGGCTTGTGAACCTTGAAAAAATTCCACCCATGAAAAAGCATCTGGGTCCAGACCAAGCCCAGAAGGAATTGGAGCTGATCCCACATAACTGCTCTCGACAGTGGAGGAGCCAGTCAAGGGAGAACCAAGATCTGGTGCGCCCCCCCCCCCAGTCAAGGCTGTCATCAGAATGGGAAGAGCCAGGCTTAGCAAAATCTGAGGAAGACAACTCTCCCTGAGCGTCGGAGCAGTGCTGACAGATTAGAAGCCAGGTCAGGCTGAAAAGCCCTAATATGATCAACAACACAAAAGGAAGACGCTTAGGCTTCTTGCTTACCAGCGCCATCGCTGTGGTAAACGTGTGTCAGAATGGCTCATACTAAAAAATGAAATGCACTCAAAAACTAAGTGCCTAGAAGAAAGTGTGGTTAGGTGCACGAACAACTTGTGCGCCAAGTTAAGCACATAAAAAAAAAGTGTGCGCATAAAAAGCGTGCCCAAAAACAGAGTGCACAATGCATGCGCAAAGCCAAAGCACTGGACATCCCAACAGCCTATAGAGGGCAGCAGAACACGTACAAGAGCACACAAAAATGGCTGCAGCGGCCTACCACATGGCATGCAAGAAGAAAGCCCAAGTGCGGGGCACAGCCCACCGGGGGCTGCTCAACCCGCCAGGCTGCCCAGGTCCCCAAACCCAACAGGAGCGGGAACGAACGTTGGTACGGCCTGCCGAGAACAGAGAGCAGAGGAAGCCCTGAAACCCTTCTGTATCTGATTCAGGGTAAAACTCTCTCTTTTTTTTAAACCTTACCTGAGCTCAGCGCTTACCGGCTGAGTACAGAGACAGTCTCTGGCTGTGGGAGGAGAGGGCATCTGCTATCCCCGCCGCGCTCGGCCTCCTGCACCTGCTGCCTTTCAGCTGAACTAGCAGCTAATTCTACACCAGGAAACTCAGCTACCAGACCAAGGGACACCTCTGAGGGGCCATGGAAATCGCACCAGGAATTCTCGACTGGGGGAGGGATCACCAGAGAGTCGTGCTTTCTTTTCCTGGATTTAGAATTTCAAATTTCTCCTTCTAAAAAGCTTGGAAAAATCCCTATAGGGAGATGCATGTCTACCATCTGCTGGAGACCGAAAATACTGGCAGGCTGGGGTCACAGCAGGGCTATATGTACTGCAATGTCAGCCTGCTCAGTCTCCATCTGCTGGCAGGGGAGCATAAACCCACTGGTCCTGAGTCCATCTGTCTACACTCTAGGAAAGAAGGCTTTTAAGCAAGCTTTTAAAGATTGGGATTTGCTGATCTGATTGTTCTATGCTTATAAATAGTATACTTCTTTGTGAGAAAAACAGCTGTATTTTATTAGTATTTATTCTATAAGGATATAAATGTTTAGTGATAACCCTTTTGCTTAATAGGAAAGGTGGCATTTAACAAAACTGAATAAACTAAACTAGTGGCCGCTGGCCAAGGACTGTTATACACATGACCTGACTGGGTACAGAGGGAATGATTGAAGGCTCATGGCACCAGTTCCCAAGCCTTGGATCCGATTGACCTGGAGACCCACAGGAACAGGAAAAAAAATGCTGGGTCAGAAAGAGAATCCTGCATTGGATAAGGAGGCAAATTTTCTCTTTTTAACAATTCCATAATGTACCGTGCCCAAAACCTAGTTCCTGCCTCAATGCAAATAAGGAGACTGTTGTTAGGGGCTTTTTGACACACACACACAAAAAAAATTTTTTTTTACAAAAAACCATAACACCATATCCCACTCTTAAAACATTACCCTTACCCCTTTTGGATTTTTTCCCCAAAGGAAGTGGAAAGCAGGACTTGCCAGCTTTTACTTCATTTTTCATCACTTATTTTGTAAAGTAAAGTAATATTCAATATAAAATATCCCTTACTAAAATTCAGATTGCTTGATAAAAATAGCTGTACATGTTTAGAACACAAACTGTAAAAAGCACTCAAAGCTCTCCAAATCAACAGTGCATTACTTGTGGAAATGCCAGTGTCTTTCTAGGCCAACATCTTCTAACCATTTATTTTATCTAGGTACAAATGTTTGAACACGTTTAGTAACCTCTCATTCTAAATAGCTTTTCCAAGCTGGCCTGTTTCTTGTAAGATGTTTTAGTCCTTATGGCCGATGGATATTTTTAAACATGTTTCACATCCGCTCTGTCTGCTGTTACTGCTGTCCCAATACAACCTTGGCATTTCAATATAGCCAGTGAGCCAACCATGCTGAAACTCTCATGCAACATAAAGCGTCACACCCTTCAGGGAGGAAAAACGATATCCTCTGAGAGCTTGCTCCTTCAGTAATGGTTTGCAAAAGTGAGAACTGTAGCAGCTCTCTTGAGCTAGGACCCATTAGGAGACAAGCACATGAGGGCTTGCTCTCTGATGAAGCCAAGCAGGTGTGGAACTGATCCATAAAAATTACCGACAACATTAGAAAGATGGCTAATGCACTGGTCTTAAGACTAAGACCAATTCTGCAGCACAGGAAAACTGGAGCAAGAGTCTTCTGTCTGACGGGGTAAGCAAGGGTTGGTGCAGTACAGAGGCAATGCGCTCTATCCCAGCACCCATGCATCAACCCCTTCCAGCCAAAGGAACACCGCCAAGGGCAAGTCTCAGAGGGAACATCAGTCTGGCCCAGCATGTGCATCATCCAGATATGCTGTGTGAGGGTGACGGTCTAATAAAGAAGAAAACAGCGGCAAGAGAGAAACAGACGGCTATTTTAACTCTGAAGCGCATACAGTTGATTCGAATCCCTCTTTGGGAAACATTTCTAACAGGTCAGAATTTGGATGCTCTTGTGTCTCTTAGGCTCTAAAATTTCTTCACCACATACCATTTGATTTTCTGTCTGTACTTAGCTAATAATATTGCATGTTTATAGTGGTTCATGCATCACAAATTCTCTGGCTGCATACCAGTTTCAAAATAAAGTCAGAATATTTAGAGATTTCATCTTTTTCAGAAAGTGTTTCTGTAAACCACTGTAAAAGTTTTTCAACTAAAACCAAACATAAAATTTTAAATTTCAATTATAAAAAAAGCATCTTTTTTTCCCTTTACATGGGATAGTTAATTACAGATTCCAGAACGAAACGCTTTAAAATTCTTCCAAAATGGATCCAAGAGAATGGATTCAATTCAGCCATACGGTGTTTAGCTGGGTTTGGTTCTTGATACTTGTATCCATTTTCAGCACTTCACGAATAGCCATTGTAGCGTAAGTGGAGGGAGGCAGAGAGAACTCCATCTTCAGAGCTTGGTATTTTCCCTCTGTTACCAAGTCAAATAAGATAAAAGCAACTCATTAATATTAAAATACAATGCAATTCTTTTGAACTCACTGAAAACTGCACAAAAATAAAGTAAGCCAAGCAGGAGAATGATCAGAAAAGTTTCATTTTCAGGTGTTAGACAATATGTATGTAATTCTGCTACTCATCTAAGCTGCCCATTTGTGTACAGCTGAATACTAACAGCCACAGGATCCTGTTGCTGATACGGGTTAAATATTTTACTGCTCTTTGTGCAACTTCACCTTGCACTTTCACTGAACTCCAAAGAGAGAACTCAGAAGGTATGGAATCTGAAGGTTCATGGAAGCTCTGGAATTTGTTGCCAGAGGATGTGGTTAGTGTAGCTGGGTTCAAAATTCTTGGAGGAGAAGTCCATTAACGGCTATTAATCAAGTTTGGTTAGGGAATAGCCACTGCTATTAATTGCATCAGTAGCATGGGATCTTCTTAGTGTTTGGGTAATTGCCAGGTTGTATCCTGGATTGGCCACTGTTGGAAACAGGATGCTGGACTTGATGGACCCTTGGTCTGACCCAGCATGGCAATTTCTTATGTTCTTATGAAATGTGTGATGTGATTTGCTACATCACATTAGTATGAATGTGTGTGGGTGTAACTGGTAGTATTCTTCCACAACATGGCTGCCGCCAAGGACTCAAGGAAATTATGATAAAACAATCAGAGGAAACATAAGCCTTTATGGTCAACTTTAGCCTTTTGGAAAGGCTGACTGCTAAAAAAATAGCTTTCTTCCCCATGCCTGCCGCTTGTTTAGGCTAATATGAATGCTGCAGTCTCTTTCTGTATTCTTTCTACATTGCAAAGAGGAAGGGAAGAAGGGGGTAACACATGATTAATCCTTCTGCTTATACTACCAAGTTTAAATAAAATTGAAGGTTTTATTCCATATATGTTAATAGTTTGTGTCAGTGCTTTATCTAATAAAGAACGTTCCTTAAACTGGTATCAAGCTTCCTTTGACATCTTTGTCACTGGTGGCAATATAATATTAGTATATATTTTTATCACAGAAGTAGTAGTTCCAGAGGACTATAACACTCGCCCCCCCCCCATATAATAAGAACTCAGGCACTTATTTCCTAAGTTACGTGAAAGCTCATTTCATGCATTAAAAGATCTGAAAAGATAGCTCAACACATGTAGAAACAGTATCTACACTCTTTTAGATATTTCCTTTTCTACTTCACGTTATAGCAGAGTTGTTGAATGCTCACCTTTGGCAAAAATGGGCAATGGCTTTCCTTCCAGCTTGTCCACGTCCGTATGAACTAATGGAATTTTTGGATCCTCATATGCAATAAGCTCCCTATATAAACATACACAGGATTTAAGCTTTCTTCAAAAAAGGTCAGATTCAACAACCACTACAAGTATGAAGGCAAAAATCACAGAATCACTACAGCTACAACTTCCTAGATCCTAAGTCCGATATCCACAGAAGTGGTCAACTTATGTCCTAGAGAGCCATAAAGAGAAAAACAATATGTATAAAAAGAATCTAGGCATCTAAATTTGAATGTCTGTATGCAAATTAATGGCTATTCATGATGGATATCATTAAAAAAAACCCAAAACAAAACCCTAAACTTATTTTGCTCCTCTTATTTCAAGAACTGGTACTGATCATTCCTTCAAATATTACTATCCTAGGATATAATTTATTTTAAATTTTTTCATACCGTTCCTTTTGATATATGATAGTCCTGAGCAGTGTACAATACATCAACATACATCATGATTTCTGATTTTGAGTCTTTACATTTATAAGGCAATCTCTTAGTCTTGCCATTCTTCACCTACCTAACAGAGGAGACATCTGCTAACAAGAAGTAACATTTTATCTAGCGTTTGAGTCCCAATGCATTTTCTATGGCAAAATTCCACACTTTGCCCTTTTATATGCCTTTGCAAACTAAAATGATTTAATGTCCAGTCAACAATCTAGAATCTACAATCTGACTGAGCTAGGCCCTGCCATTCAAATGTTATAAAAGGATGCATACGTACAAAGACAGAAACATAACATGCACAGACTTCAGTATGATCTGATCAGCCTCTCACATTGTATCGAACTAAGGCTAAAAAGGCGAACTATCTGTGCTTAGGCCCCAGGAGCAGATAGAATGACTGCCAGTTGCAAAGAAAACCCTCGGAAGCAGTGTCTTTTTCAGCTTTTGGCCAGAAGAAGGCAGTTTATATAGTGCACTGTCCAGTCCCAGGGACACAAACTGGCTTGGGTTTCAGGATGAATATTCATTGGGGATATTTTGGAGATTTGATTAAAGAATAAAGTTCATTTGCAGAATTTGGTTCCACTGAAAACCAGATTTGGCTGTAGTCGTGCATTATTGTAGAGGAGAAGGAATAAGGAGCAAAACTGAAAGGATCACTGTTCTCTCAATTAGTAATAAATACTCCCAAATAAAGTTGTAAAATCAGCTTACATCTGAAAAAAAAAAAAATTAAACTACTGCACCAATCCAATGGGAAAAAAATCACTGAACAGCAGAGGATATCTTAGATTAAATGTATGAAAACAGATTCAGAAAAACTAAATGTGCTGTAATTTACATTACTTTGGCACTGTTGATTCATAAAGGGGAGGTCCTCTGTCGTTATAGTAAAGTCCATTCTCTTGAACTGTTGCATTTGTTAAACAAATGCACGCACGCATTTCAGTGATTTATTAAAAGTGTCTTAAAATGAACAGATATCTGCAATCCTCCTTTAATGTGAAAAATATTATAGACAAAATAACTACTGAAAATAAAGTTTTATGGACCAGCAAATTGTGTTTCTAGTGTGTAGGACAATTATGTGCAGTGCACCTGTCTCCAAAGGCCATGTGTGTAAGTAGTAGGAAGTAATGGGACAAAAGGGAAGATCACATCTGCTTATGCAAATAAAAAACAAACAAACATGCTTATTAATCGGAAACAGCAGCTGAAGTGGTACAAATATCTCCGGCCCACACTCCACCTCAGGTACAAACTTAGAGTGTGAGCCCTCTGGGGACAGAGAAATGACTACAGTACCTGAATATGTAATCCCCTCTGAAGTGCCAAAAAGTGGAATATAAAAATTAAATAAACATACGGTTAAACAGAAACTTTGTGTCTTGTATGTATCTGAAGCTGCAGATACTTGTGTAGGAAGAAGAAAAATTTTAAGTAAAGAATCACACAGCGACCTTCTGTTCTGATGTACTACTCACCAGCTGACATTCTGAGGTCGAATGATGATCTTCCTGTACGCGCCAGCTAATGAGTACTCTCGAATTTTGTGTTTCATGTTGTTGATGTCCAGATTGTCAGCTGCAAGCATTTCTCCATATACATCGCCAACTGAAATAACCAAACTGATAAATAAGCAGGCAAGCACTATCAAATAAACCAGGCCTTGTTTGACGAAGTCAGGAATTCCATTTGTAAATGCTGCAGGACTTTTACAAAACTGCATGAATGTATAACACAGCCAGCTGAATGGAGTTTTATGAAAAAATTAAAAAAAATATCCTCTTGGCTTTATTAAACTAGCCTGCACATGCAACTGAAATTTATCAAAGATAAAAGACATTAGCTATAAACAGAAAGCAATCTAGTGACCAAAATGACCTGATCTCTACATGTTCCTGTTTATAAAGTTCAATTCTCGATACATGTTTACTTAAAATTAGAAAGGATGAAACAGCGCCATCAAAATCATTGCACTATTTCCAGAGACACAAATGCTTCTGTTCGGCATCATCAGGGGAAAGGAAAAAGCATTTGGGGAGCTGTGGCAATGAAAAGTCAGCCTTTGAGGCCGGCCCAGTTCCCCTCTCAGAAGAACCCTGAAGGGGTACTGTAGGTAGTGACTGGGAGAGGGGAAACAGACAGTATATATATTTTTTTAAATTCTTATTCCATCTTTCAGACACTTCAAAGCGGATTACATTCAGATACAGTAGGTATTTCTTCATCCCCCGAGGGCTAACAATCTTAAAGAGCCATTCATCATTTTGCCATAAGGACTTAATGCCTGCTTTAGGGCCCTAATGCGTTGTAATTACCGCAACCCCCCCCCCCCCCCCGTTAATATGCAAATTATGCATTAGTTATTCATGTGGGAAGAGTTAGGGCAGAGTTTATGGTAATGTTCAGCAGTTAACAACAAATGCGGTAGAATAATGTGTGCGATAACACACTCAGAGTACAGTTAAATTTACTTTTCTTTCCAACTTTCAGCACTCCTAATGACACCAGATTGTTACAGGTGCATACTATGCTGTACGTACCTGTTGTGATGTATCTAGGCCTAAAAATAGCTTTACAGGATACAAGACTAATGGAGAGGCAAGATACTCAAACCCTTTACTGCTGGTAGCCAATAGCAGAGGGCTGGTAGAGTTTAGCTAAGGTTTTAACACATAATTATTGTATTTCTAATCATGTAAAATCAAGATTTTAAGAGACTTACTTTTATGCTTTGGATAAATAACATCAAACCCAGGCAATGGCATAACAACATCATGGATGGTATAGTTGTTCACATTGGCCTCTTCAACTGGAACAGCAGTAGCTGCAATTATACAGTTTTATATGTTAAAACAAAATAGAACATAGATATATTTTTCCTTAAAAACATCTATGACTAGATTATTCCTCAAAAGTATACATAAAGGAGACCATTTTACAAATAAAACCCTTTCTGCATTAGCCTGAGCCTGAGCAGATGCTCGGATGTGCTCTGCACACAGGCACAGTCTGGTTCTGACAGGGTAAAGAAACCAGCAGTATTCATGTATGCAGCAGTGGAGAGTTACAGAAGGATAAATGATTACCTCCTAATTTACTTTCTTGGAGTCCTGTTAGACCAGTCATTACATATGGGATTTCCCTCCTCCATGACTGACACAGAGAGAACACACCTCTTTTTATACCTGAGAGTAAGGTCATTAAGGGGTGTGGTCCTAGACCAGTTCCAGTAGCCTACTGCCCAAGTGCTGTGAGCTCTCTTTAGAGGACTCCAGGTACACCCCTGGCCTCACCAACTCCATCCAGAAGCAGGGCACATATCTCTTCCCCCCCCCCCCCTTTTTTTTTTTTAACCATACACTATTGAGCAGGTGCCAAGACTTCTCTCTTGTAGGGGCTTCTAAAGTCAAAGCCCTGGAGGATTTCCTCACCAGGTTGTTCTTAGACCCTGTCCAGAATGCTAAAGCTGTTTCCATCCAGACCCTATTGAATCCAATACTCGGTGGCTTGGGAGGCTTGCAGTTGCATTGCCTTAAAAGGCCTGTTTCAGGGTTGCCTCCAATATTCTGTCCTGGCCTCAGTGCTGACTTCCCCTTCTACTATAATGACGTTCCCTGTACGTACCCGGATCAGTCCAGGACAGCTGGGTTTTGCCTCCCCTCCAGCAGATGGAGACAGAAAAAAGACTTTGCGGACTCTGTCCTATACCCCTGAGGTGCCACCTAGTGACTGCCAGTATTTTTCTGTCTCCAGCAGATGGTGGAGGTGCAAAGCAGTGTCTGGTGTTAGTGTTTGGATTTGTCTGACTTTGATTTCTTGGTAGTGGTTACTTTTCAGTGGGAAGTTTAGGTCAGGATCCCTTTAAATAAATAATAATAAAAAAAAAAGCAAACAAATAGGATAGTTGAATTAGACTCCCAGGGGGTTGGCAGGTCCTGGTGGGACCATCCCCCCTGGTACTTGAGGCTAAAGAGCAGAGGATTGGGAACCCTGGAACTACCGGGGATGGGGGTGATACCGGGGGTCCTGGCTCACTCACCCTCACCGACGCAGCCTGGCGCTGTCCCTGTCAGTCTTGTGCTGAATCCTCCGAGACGGGCCTTCCCCGCCTGACAGGGGGGAAGGCCTCAATCAGCCAGGGAAAAAAAAAAAAATGTACAAAGTTGTGTTTTCTTGTCTTGGGCTCTCTAGCCTAGCGAATGCTCCATTTTTGCGGCCCGTTTTCAGCCGGGGAAATCTGTGCCTTCACTGTGGTTCTTTTTTCGGGTAGGCTGATAAATCGAGGCTAGGGATATGCCTCGTGGTGCTGCCTGCAGTGCGCGTGCAGCTTTCCCGCGCTGGCATATGCACCAGCTGTCTGTCAGGCGGGGAAGGCCCGTCTCGGAGGATTCAGCACAAGACTGACAGGGACAGCGCCAGGCTGCGTCGGGAGCCTGAGAGGCCTGATTGGCTGCGGCAGAGCTCGGATCCCTTCCTGCTTAGTGCAGGAATGGAAGCTTTGTTGCTAAACATGAGGGATCAGGAACGATCAGGAGCTGGCAGTGCAGGGAGAGGGGTCCCCTCCTCCACTGAGGCCGGCTGCCCCTGGGGGGTGGGGGGCAATGCTCCAGATGCTCAAGTTGATTTCTCGGAGGAGGGGCGGGACAACAACTCGGATGGGTCTTCCTCCTCGTTCTCAGACTAATTTGTTATGGTGATGCACAAGTTCTTCAAGGTCCGCAAGGCGGCAAAGGGATCGCGTACTAAGTTGCCCCGGCAACCCTCTGCAACCACAGGAGCTGGGAGAGGGTCCTCTTCACGCAAATGCTTCATGTCATCCGGGGGCAGAGATGGTCTCAAGGCAAAGCGCCTGCTCCGGTCCAGTTCAGCGGATACTTTTCAGACGGATATGTCAGATGAGGATCAGTCTCTTCCACAAGCTCCTGGAGAGGGGCAGGATCTGGATCCGGATCTTCACCTTCAGCCGGTCATACCAGATGGTATTCCAATGGTGGAGGGAGATGATCCAAAGGTGGTGGCGCCTGTTCCAGAGGGACAAACTGGGGCCTCTGATACCAGTCAGTCATTCTGGAGGAGCTCGGTATTGAAGTTCCTCCTGAGGATTCCAGGTTCGGAGCTATGGATCCGGTCATGGTGGGCCTCCGGGGTCCGGCTCGATCCTTTCCGTTTCATATGTCGGTCACGGATCTCTTGTTTAAGGAGTGGGACACTCCAGATCTTGGATTGAAAGTGGGAAGAGCTATGGACAAATTGTACCCGCTTCCGGAGGCGGCCTTGGATCTCCTCAAGATTCCCAAGGTGGATGACGCCGTTTCAGCGGTCACAAAGAAGACCACCATTCCTGTCACGAGGTCAATGTGCTGAAGGATTTGCAGGACCGTAAGTTAGAGCTGCAGCTAAAGAAGATTTTTGAGGTTTTGGCCCTTGGGGTCAGAGCTGCTTTGTGCAGCAGTTTTGCATAGAGGCCTAGTCTCTGCTGGATTAGGATTGGCAGGATGAGGCGTCCCTCTCAGATGTGGCAGCGCTGCGTGCTAGCAGTCTGGAGGCGGCGGTGGCATATAGCGTGAATGCCCTGTATGATCTTCTGCGGACTTTGGGCAGGACAATGGTCGCAGCGGTCTCCGCCCGCAGGCTCAGGAATTGGTTGGCAGATGTATCATCTAAAGCACAGCTGAGTTCGTTACCATTCCTGCACCCTTTGCAGTAGAAGAGGATGCATATAGGGAAAAATAACCCATGCTAAAGTTACAAAATGTTAGGTTCCATATTAGGAGCTACCACCCAAGAAAGAGATCTAGGTGTCATAGTGGATAACACATTGAAATCATCGGTTCAGTGTGCTGCGGCAGTCAAAAAAGCAAACAGTATGTTGGGAATTATTAGAAAGGGAATGGTGAATAAAACGGAAAATGTATTGCTTCATGGTGAGACCACACCTTGAATACTGTGTACAATTCTGGTCGCCGCATCTCAAAAAAAATATAGTTGAGATGGAGAAGGTACAGAGAAGGGCAACCAAAATGATAAAGGGAATGGAACAGCTCCCCTATGAGGAAAAACTAAAGAGGTTAGGACTTTTCAGCTTGGAGAAGAGACGGCTTAGGGGGGATATGATAGAGGTGTTTAAAATCATAAGAGGTCTAGAATGGGTTAATGTGAATCAGTTATTTACTTTTTCAGATAACAGAAAGACTAGGGGGTACTCCATGAAGTTAGCATATGACACATTTAAAACTAATCGGAGAAAGTTCTTTTTCACTCAACGCACAATTAAACTCTGGAATTTATTGCCAGAGGATGTGGTTAGTGCAGTTAGTGTAGATGTGTTTAAAAAAGGATTGGATAAGTTCTTGGAGGAGAAGTCCATTACCTACTATTAATTAAGTTGAATTAGAAAATAGCCATTGCTATTACTAGCAACAGTAGCATGGAATAGACTTAGTTTTTGGGTACTTGCCAGGTTCTTATGGCCTGGATTGGCCACTGTTGGAAACAGGATGCTGGGCTTGATGGACCCTTGGTCTGACCCAGTATAGGCATGTTCTTATGTTCTTAAGGTGAAGCTACTCTTTGGGCAACAGCTGGAGGACATGATAAAGTCTCTGGGAGAGAACAAGGTCCATGGGTTGCCAGAGGATAGGTCTAGATCCAGAGGTTCCTTTCCTCAGCAGGCGAGATTTTGGGGAAATCGTTTCCGCTCCTCAAGGTCCACTGGTTCGTCTTTTCGCCAGGGTACCAGCCGCCAAGCTTCTTGAACCCAGTCCTTTCCGGGCCGCCGGCCTGCTAGAGAGGGTGCTCCGCTGTCCCATGGGGGCTTCAAAACCGCACAATGAAGCGAGGCCGGTCCACCCTTCTGTTCCAAGGATCGGGGGAAGGTTAGCCCTTTTCCAGGAGGCTTGGACCAATTTGACGTCCAGCCAATGGGTCCTAAGCATCATAGAACACAGCTACTCCTTAGATTTTGCTTGGCCGATCAAGAAGCATTATATAGTGTCCCTTGCGCGTACCACCAAAAGCGCTGGGTGGTGCGAGGCACTCTATAGCGCTTGCAGTATCTCGGAGCCATAGTTCCAGTGACCAAAGGGCAGCTAAGGCGAGGGCACTACTCCATCTACTTCATGGTACCAAAGAAGGAGGGCACCTTCCGTCCCATCCTCAATTTGAAGCGGGTGAACCACACCCTGAAGGTACCTCGTTTTCGGATGGAAACTCTTCGTGCCGTCATAGCATCGGTGCACAAGAGAGAGTTCTTGGCGTCTCTGGACCTGATGGAAGCGTACCTGCACATACCAATACATTTGGACCATCAGAAATATCTGCTGTTTGCGATCCTCAGGCGCCATTTTCAATTCTTCGCCCTCCCATTCGGGCTCGCAATGGCACCCAGGGTCTTCACCAAGGTGATGGTTGTGGTCACGGCCGCCTTACGACGGGAAGGGATACTGGTGCATCCGTATCTGGACGATTGGCTAATTCGAGCAAAGTCCAAAAGCCTCTGCAGAGCCGAGATAGTGAGAGTGCTCTGATATTGGACTCGTTAGGATGGGTGGTCAACCCCAAGAAGAGTCATCTGATCCCCTCTCAAACTTTGGAGTTCCTGGGGGCTTGCTTCGATACCACCTTGGGGAAAGTTTTTCTGACCAAGGAGAGAATTTCCGAGCTCACATCGCAGGTGGAGTCATTGTGCTCTATAGCTTGACCCAGGGTCTGGGATTACTTGCAGGTACTGGGCTCAATGGCTTCGACGATACATCTGGTACCACGGACCTTTGCGCATATGCGTCCTCTTCAATCAGCCTTGCTCCCCCGATGGAATCCCCTTTCACAGCATTTCCATCTTGTCCTGCCTCTGACGGACGTGGCACACTCCAGTCTTCTGTGGTGGCTTTCGCCACATAATTTGCGCCCAGGAGGTGGATTTGGAGATTCCCTGTTGGATTGTGGTGACAACAGATGCCAGTCTCTCCTGGTGGGGAGCGGTTTGTCGAGATACGGCTGTCCAAGCTCAATGGACCAAAACAGAAGCCTCCTGGTCGACCAATCGCTTGGAAACCTGAGCGGTCCGGTTGGCACTTCAAGCCCTCCTCCCGTTGGTGGAGGGTGTTCTCCGACAATGCAACGACGGTGGTCTACATCAATCGGCAGGGCAGCACCTGGAGCTGTCCGGTGGCGGCGGAGGCTTAGCTATTAATCCACTGGGCGGAGAACCATCTTTACCGGATAGCGGCCTCTCACATTGCCGGCGAAGACAAAGTCCAGGCATATTTTCTCAGCCGTCACCAGTTGGATCCGGGGGAGTGGGAGCTCTCTGACGACGCATTTCATCTTCTGTGCGACCGGTGGTCCAGGCCGGCCATGGACCTGATGGCGACCATACAGCAATGCCAAGGCTCCCCGGTTCTTCAGCCGGCGACAGGAACCAGGGGCAGAAGGGGTGGAAGCGCTGGTTCCCCCCTGGCCAAATGACATCCTGCTGTATGTTTTCCCACTGTGGCCTTTGGTCAGAAAGGTTCTACGCCGCATCGAGGTGCACGCAGGCAGGGTGATTCTTGTGGCACCAGAGTGGCCAAGGCACCTATGGTTTGCGGACCTCTTGAATCTGGCGGTGGACGGTTCATTGAGGTTTCATCCGTCTCCGACTCTATTGCATTAGGGCCCTGTTTATTTCACAGAGGCAGATCGCTTTTGTCTAGTGGCATGGCTTATGAAAGGCATAGATTGAGGAGTAAGGGTTACTCGAATGCGGTGGTGACCACACTTACGTTCCTGTAAAACTTCTACCTGTTGCGTCAGTTGGTCTTAGACGGCTTCACCCTGCTTGTTGCACCACTATCTCGGCTCCTCTCGCTTACTTGGGCAAGATGGCTACCGCAGCGTCGTCAAGCCGACTTCTCTGGCGTCCCCGGAACGGCTATGGTGCAGCCGTACGCCATTGCACCTCCCAGGTACCTACTAGGATGCGTGCGCAACCCACGTCTAAATATGCCCAGTGGCGTGAACCTCGAGGGCGTTCCCTCATCTGATGTCACGCCACCCCGGGTATATCTACTTCTCAAGATTGCTGGCTCATTGAGTTGGCAAAGGCTCGAATAGACTCAATTGGCTCGACTGTTCCTGTCTGCGCTACTCTGCCACTTCTCTGCTGCCTGTGGGAAGCTTTTCTTCTGCCCTTCGGGGTTACTACTAACTTGGGTACCCGCTCCTCGGGGGCCCTCTGTTCTATTTCAGGAACCTTCCATGGAACAAGCACTCGCTCGAGGGCCTGATCTCCCTGCCTCAGTGCCTGTACCTACTGCTAACTATCTGGTGGAATCGCATCCATAACAGCTAACACCGAGTAAGTACTTTAACCTCTCGTCTGTCTCATCCACAGTATCTGCTGCGGAACCTCCTGACGTCATCCTGGAGAGAAGGGCTCCCTCTGCCGAGGTCCCTGAGACTACAACTCATCACTGCCACCTGGTGGCTACTTCAAGCTGTATAAATAAAGAATTATTCCGGTGTTTTGTGTATAGAGTCTAGCCCAGTGCTGTGGCTCCTCACGGGGCTCCTCCCCGTGGGCGTGATCATCTCCACAGCACCCAAGGATCCACTACAACTCATATAATAACAACACTACCTCTATGGCAAACGTTAGTTTTGGGGTGTGTTTGAGTCCTGGTGCATAGACCACCAAGTACAGCCCATCCAGGGCGTCAATTCTAGATGTCCTGGATTTTTTTTTACAGGCAGGCTTAGCCAAGGGGTTGGCATTCAATTCTCTGCGGGTGCAGGTGGCGGCCCTTGGCTGTTTTTGAGGAAAGGTGCAGGGGATTGCACTAGTCTCTCATCCGGATGTGGCTCGTTTCTTAAGAGAAGCTAAATATCTACGTCCACCGGTCCAGAGCCCTTGTCCCTTGTGGAAGCTGGATTTGGTGCTGCGGGCACTTTGTAATGCCCCTTTTGAGCCATTGAAATGAGCGACCCTAAGGATCTGACTTTGAAGACGGCTTTTCTGGTGGCTATTTCTTCTGCGAGGCGGGTTTCCAAGCTACAGGCCTTATCCTGCAGAGAACCTTTCTTAAGGATTTCTGAGGCAGGAGTTTCCTTGAACAGTTCCCTCCTTTCTTCCGAAGGTCGTATCCTTTTTTCATTTGAACCAGTCCGTGGATCTCCCTTCCTTCGCAGGTTTAAATTCTTCATCTCCAGAGTCTAGAGATTTGCGGAAGTTGGACGTGAAGAGAATGTTGTTGCGTTACTTGGAGGTGACTAACAGTTTCCGACTCTCGGATCATCTTTTCGTGCTGTGGAGTGGACCCAGAAAGGGGCAGAAGGCTTCCAGGGCCACGATCGCACGCTGGTTGAAGGAGACTATAGTGTCGGCTTACCTGGTTCAGGGTCATTCGATTCCATCTGGTCTTAAAGCTCACTCTACTCGGTCACAGGCGGCTTCTTGGGCTGAATGTCAGCAGGTGTTGCCACAGGAAATTTGTAGGGCGGCTACCTGGAAGTCTCCGCATACCTTTGCCATACATTATCAACTGGATGTCCGGGCTCCAGAGCCCGGTTCCTTTGGAGCCAGTGTACTCCGAGCGGGACTCTCTCAGTCGCACCCTGGTTAGGAAAGCTTTGGTACATCCCAGCTGTCCTGGACTGATCCGGGTACGTACAGGGAAAGGAAAATTACCACCTGCTAATTTTCGTTCTGTAGTACCACGGATCAGTCCAGACGCCCACCCGGGGGGAAAATGGAGAGTCCGCTCGGCCAGTAGCTGATCAATATTTCTGCAAGTTTTACTGACTGCCTCCCTTTTCAGGGAAAGGTCTTGGGCATGTTTCGTTCATTCATTGAGTTTCAGGTTGTTTTCATCTCCTCTGCTCTTCGGGGGGGGGGGGGGGGGGAAGTTGTTCTGGTTGCCGTTATGGTCTACATAATTTCTGCTTGGGTACAGTGTAATACTGGCAGACACTAGGTGGCATCTCAGGGGACTAGGACAGAGTCCGCGAAGTCTTTTTCTGTCTCTATCTGCTGGAGGGGAGGCAAAACTCAGCTGTCCTGGACTGATCCATGGTACTACAGGAATGAAAATTAGCAGGTAAGAACCAATTTTCCTGCTTTCAGTATGATTGCAGAGACCAAACACTCATTTGGGAAATTCTGAGGAAACTAATTCTCTCCTCCTGTGGCAGAGGATAGCTTTGACTAACACTCTTCCCCCTTGTGTCCTCTTTTCAGGGTATCCACTTCAGTAAGTACCATACCCTGAAGGTGACGTCCTTGGTGGCTTCTTAGTATCCTAGAGGGAAGGGTCCCCTTCCGCTGGGCTTTCTATTTTTTTGGGGGGGAGGAGTAATTGACATCACTAGAGTGGCCACAACCCTGGAAATGAGGGCTGCTGGTTCCTCGTTCCGGGATAGGCATTTTATGGTGGAGCCAACGTCATCTAATGCCAACTCCCCCTATTTCCCCCTAGGTGGTCTGGGGTGACTTTCTTCCAGATCATGATGCTTCCCTGGAAGCTTGAGAGTCTGCTTGAAAGGGGTTATGGATTTTCACTCATCTCCTTGGCTGCTGTCCATAGGGGGTGAATGTTAAACCTTAGGGAACCAGAGATACTAGTATGCATAGGTCCCTGCATGGCTAGATAAGCTTTGTGCATTAACCTGATACACTCTGGAGTAAAGATTCCCTGCCAGGGAACCTTATAGCCCCCCTGGACCTTTGGAGGGGGGGAGAAGGGGCTTCTCCTGATCTCATCACATAGGGCTGGTCCCTAGCATGCCCCTGAAGGGAGATTCCCTTCCTCCGATGGTCCGAAGCTGTTCCGATCCTGCTGTGTCTGCCCTGGATCAGACAAACGGTTCTGCTTTCAATTGCTGCTCCTTAGCTTGAGGGACCAAGCAATGGTTTTTCATCCTAGAGATACTCCGCTAGGTTGTCCCTGAGGCAGAAGGCCTTTGCAGGATTGGGCACCTGCTTGGCTTCACAGCTGAAGGATTTTCAACTCCCATGTGTTCTCCAAGTTCACTAAACAAGTGTGAACTGAGCTTATAACACTGCAGGGCTGTAAACTGCACACTCTCTCTTTAAGGACTGCTAAGAGAAATTGCCAGCCACTAACAAGGGTGTGGCAAGCAGCTCATCTGTGGCATCCTCTAGAGCATTTCAGCTCTTAGCCCTGCCTTGCAACTGGGAGATGATAAAGTCTTAACAACGGAAGTGACTTGGCAATTTTTTTTTTCAATTTAGTTTTTATTGAGTGGTCAAATACCAAATAGCAGCAAAAGAAAAAAAAAACCCAAAAAACTTTTCAATAACATTTGATAAGTTGGCTACTTTCTAATTTGTATTTTTTTCAAGATTCTATACTTCAAGTTAGTTTTGCAAACTAAGACATGTAAAGCATACTTGCTGTTATGTCACATATCAATGTGAAGTATCTCGGTGAGCTCATGCATTTTCCTGTGTTGTGCAAGAGAAGGCACTGCTAGAATATGAACCCAAGGTCTCCTGTTTACTAGGCCACTGCTTTAATCAACTAAGCCTTGGCTGCTAAATTAAAGACAATGTGCTAAAATGAAATATGTGCACAAATGTAGCCAGAGGCAAAAATTTGGGATATTCTCTAGGGCAAAAATCGGTTCTTGCTCTCATGCAGGAGGATCAGTCTGTAGTCCCACAGGACAATGAGCTGTACTGTTATAAACTGAAAGATTTCCAAACTTTGAGATAACCGTGCTCTTCTTACTCTGCGAAATATCTGATGTCCGTTACTGCAGTAGCTTTGTAGTATCTTATTATTGTTGCTGGGATAGCCCTTGAACTGCAGGTCCCTGCAGTTCTACTTTTGCCAGCATGAACTTAGTAAATACTATTGTATTATACTGGAGCACTTTGTACACGTACATTGCAAGGTTACACGTCTATGACTGCAGTGCCCCAGAGACAACTAGAAACAAGCACCACCCAGGGAGTTGGGCTTCTCTTCCCCTGCAGTAGGAATAAGCACACTCAGCTGTTGTTCTCTCTTAACTATGTGCAAACCAAACAGCAGGCAAACATCAGACAGCCCCACTCTGAATTCATTCCTCCCCACAGAAATAAAATGGTTCAGCCACTACTTACCACCTCTTGAGAGCCATTGCCTGACAGACATGGCTTCTAATTATTTCTGCTGATCCTGAGACAGAGAGAGACAGCAGATCTGCAGGTTTTTTTTCTTTTGTTAAATAAGAGATTTCTGGGTTCCTGAGGATCCAGGAACTGTTCTCCAGAGATTACAACAGCCCCCACCCCCCCCCCACCCCCGAGTCCTGGGATAGCCATCGCTCTTTGGAGGTTCCACAGATTCCTAAGGGTATTGGGATAACCTTTGTTCTCTGGAGGTTCCATAGACCCCAAAGGGTACCTGAATAACTTTTCAGATTGTTAGGGCAGGCCCTGGGAGAATGCCTCCACTAGGAAAATCTACCACTAGAGACTGTTGTTCTGGCAACAACAAGGATTCTAGGAGTTTAATGTCTTCTTCACATGTCTGCAATTGCTGGAGACAGAGACTACTAGTATTGGACCAGGACCACACCCAGAGGGAAATCCCATATGTGATGACTGGTCTAGCAGGATAAGGAATGGGAAATGTGGGGGTGAAGGCGGTGGAGGGAAAGTGGACTTTAGAGGGTATAAGTGGGGATATTGTCAATACAAATGATAATTTTACAGGAACTATATGTCCTACAATATTAGATTAGTAAAACCAAACAGCCTAATATACATGATAGGAAATCCTGTATCCTACAAGTTATTAATTAGGTGTCAGCTGCCTGTTGGGAAACCCAGGTTCAATAGCCAACTTGAACACCTGGAATCGAACACTGCTGAAATCCCAGAATCTTTTTCTAGGAAGTCCTGAAACTCTTAACAGTATCAGCTTTGGGTTACTGATGCTCCCTCCACTATGCTTATAGCTCTTGGGAGAGCTGAAGTGATCATAGCAACACCTGCTTGCATCTCACTCTGCTGTGAGCCAAAAGGGCTGTTCAGTCAGTGTAGGAAAAGAAAGAGGAAAAATGGTCATTTTAAGATCTGGCTAGGAAACGGTTAAGGAGAGAAAGAACAGGAAGTGTTACATTTGTATTAAGAAACTAGATACTATACTTCACCTCCTTTAAGCACAAGATCCCCTGGAACAGCTTTCAGCCCATATTCTTCGATTCTCTTGCTCACCATATTATTCCACACATAACTCTGATAGCTATGTATGTACATCAGACGATTATTCCTTGGGATCTGATAGGAAAAATATGGCAGATGGGCTTTAGTAATTAAGAGTTAAATATATAAAGACAAAACTGGACACTGAAAAATTATTTCATTCACAAAATTAATGATTTATTATAATTGATAAATACTATTCTTCGGACTAAAGTAATGTTGCACCTATTTTAGATCACTTAGATGTGGGAAAATAAAGGTCAAACAACTTGTATGCGATACCCTTTTATTAGGGGCATAACATCATAAGAAATGCCATGCTGGTTCAGACCAAGGTCCATTGAGCCAGAATCCTGTGTGACACTGGCCAATCTGGGTCACAAGTATCCGGCAGGTCCCAAAAAAGTTACTTCCAGGAACAGTAATAGCTTTCTCTAGTCTACCTGGCTAATAATCTTTTATAGATTTTTCCTCCAGGAACTTGTCCAAACCTCATTATACTAGTCGCCTTGCCCACATCCTCTGGCTACATGACAGTGCAGAGTGAAAAAGTACTTTCTACGATATTTTTAAATCTGCTGGTTGTTAGTTTATTGTAATGTCTCCTTGTTTTAGTTATTATTTAAAAGGGTAAATAACTATCCTTTATTTACCCGTTCCATGATTTGATAAACTTCTATCATGTCCCCTCTTGGCCATCTGAGTCCTAATCTGCATAGCCTCTGTATATAAGGAAGGCATTCAATTCCCTTTATCATCATTATTGTTGCCCTCCGCACCTTTTCTAGTTCTTCTATGACTTTCCTCAGATGGGGTGACCAGAACTGCATACAATACTCAGGGTGCAATCCAGGCAATAGAATAATTTCCATTTTATTCTCCATTTTTTCCAGCAGGCTTTTAGATAGGCTTGCAAGACTGTTTGCTTTGAAATTTTGTTTAGAAATCAGTGGGGTTTGACTGTGTACTGATTTGTATCATTTTAAGTTACATTTTTATGATGAATGTACAGTTCTGTAAATTGCTTAGAGCTTTGCACCAGGTGACAAATAAATATACAACATTCTTTTTTGAACTCATTCCTAACATGCTATTTGTTTTTGATTGCCACCGTGCACTGAGCTGAGGATTCCAATGTACTGTCCCACAAGGACTCCAAGGTCATTTACCTGGGTGGTGACTCCCCAATACAGAAGCCAGCATTGTGTATTTGAGGTTAGGATTATTTTCCTTATGTGCATCACTTTGCACTTTTCCTCACTACATTTCATCTGCATTCAGATGCCCAGTATCCTAGTCTCACAAAGTCCTTCCTCACAATCTGCTGTTGCAGATTTGATCACTCATCATTCCTTTTTCCAGATCATTTTTGAATACGTTAAACAGCACATGCCCAAGTATAGAGCTCTTTATCTAATTTAATAGAGCTCTGGTCAGTTTTTGCACTGAAATAATGAAGGGCGATTACCTCAAAATATAGTTCACAAAAAGGTATGCTTAGTCTAAGAAATGGGCCAGCCCGAAAACTGAGTGCCAGTGCTACCATGTGGGGGATCTGTGTTCAGTCTGGCTTCTGTTCTTCAGGAAGACGTAGGCTGGGGATTCTACTGAGGGATTACCGGCAAGCAGTGACAAATATCAAGCTGACTCAGGATAGATGTGTAGTGGCTTCTGAAGGGAGAATGGTCATTGCATTGGCAGGGCTAAGTGCGAGGTGGGGCGGGGGAGGGAGGAAATCTCACTGGCAGTTGCAAGTGCAGGCTGATGGCACTGTCGCTTCACTAGGGATCAGTTCTGATCGCTCAGGAAACATTTGCTCCTGTCCCATAAAAAGTGCCAAATTAAAAATAAGGTATTACTTGCAACTTTTTTGTTGACATATCTGGATATTCTTTGGAGAAAAAAAAAAAATCCATGTAAAAAAGGGAGAGGAAAATTTATTTTATTTGTCTTACAGCAAAGTTACATTCTCCAGGTCTTTCCAGTAACTCTGTGTTACCACCAAGCCTCAAGCCAAGATTAAATTCATATGTTCGATACTGAACTTGAGAAAGGCTTATCAAATGGAGATGGAAGTAAGAACATACACACAGGCTGATGCAATATCAGGTGCTCAGGTCAGTGTGCTGCTTAAGACACGGACAGGTGCGCTAGATTTATGCCCAATGCAAATAAAGGATTAGAGTGTCAAAACATGTATACAATAGAACGCGTATCCAATAGCACTCATCACATGCAAATTCTATGTAGATGAGGATATTAGTTATTGCCCTGCAATGCCAAAAATTGCTGCATGGCCAAGGCGCCCATTTTAACATGGCAAATTAAATTCCTGCCTGGAAGCAGGTGTTAAAGTATGCCATACTCAAGGGCTCACGCAAACAAAACAAAAAATATCCTGGGATTCCTTCTATTAGTATCGTGGCAATACAGTAGGAGGAACCACAGAAAGCAGCATCCACAAGTTCTGGCCCAATTGAAGTGTCGAGCACTTAATATTACTTTACTCACTCCTTCACTTACTGCTGATTGGTCCTTTTCACTGACCCTTGTCAGTGAAAGGACCAATCCCCTTTCAAAAGGCTGTCCTGAAAGGGGATTGGTGAAAAGGACCAAATCGGGAACAGCCCTGCTGGGGGGGGGGGGGGAGTTCTGGCCAGGCTATTGTGGACACAGAGCCACTCTCCTGGGCACCTGATGCAGAGCGCTAGGGACGCACAAACTATCCATTGCGCAGGCCCAGTTCCAGTGCTGCATAAGTTTACTTCTGCTATGGAGGAGGCGTAAGTTTAAAAAAAAAAAAAAAAAAAAAAGACGACAAAATACCAGCATCCCTGAGGGTTTTAAGAGATCTGGGGGAGTGCAGGCTAAAGAACCAGGAGGGTTTGGAGGACCTATAGACTGGATGAACTGGTGAAACGGGTCCTGGTGTGGACACACACCTGTTATAAAATTCCCTCACTTGCATGGCTCAAACCCAACTTTACACAGTTATCCATGCCTACGTGCAAAATTAGGTGCACAGATTTGCGTGCCTAGGCTATTTTGTAACATACACATGTATGCGCGCATGTGTTATAAAACTTCTGCATCTCTGGGCATGTAACAAGTGTGTACACGTGCACTTGTTTGAAAGCTCCCATTCCTATGAATAAAGGAAAATTAGTGCTTACCTGATAATTTTCGTTCCTGTAGTACCAAGGATCAGTCCAGACTGCTGGGTTATGCCTCCCGTCCAGCAGATGGAGTCAGAGAGAAACTGAAAAGGCACCACCCATATACCCTTGTGCGCCCCCTGCGATCCTTCAGTATAATCGATAACAAAGCAGAATGATAGAAGAAATCTTAGGCAAGAACCCGTGACTAGAACAAGTGAAACATGAACTCTTGGAAAAAACGAGGAAAAAACCCCGGCTGAAAATGCCGCTGAACTAAACGATAAGATATCTGTGTAAGCTTTCCATAAAGGAATTCTGAAATACAAGAATACAGTGACGGGACTGCTGCTAACATGGGCGGGCGTCTGGACTGATCCTTGGTACTACAGGAACAAAAATTATCAGGTAAGCACTAATTTTCCTTTCCCTGTACGTACCAGGATCAGTCCAGACTGCTGGGAAGTACCCAAGCTGCCCTAAAAGGGGTGGGACCTCGACAGTCCCGCTTGAAGCACACCGCTGCCAAACGAAGGTACCGTCGAATCTTGCACATCCAAACGGTAATGTCTAGCAAAAGTGTGCAAGGATTTCCAAGTCGCCGCCCGGCAAATTTCCTGAGGAGAAACAAAGGCACTATCCGCCCAAGACGCCACCTGGGAACGCAGAGAATGAGCCTTAAGACCTTCCGGCATGGCACGCCCCCGACAAATGTAAGCTGAAGCAATAGCGTCCTTCAGCCAGCAGGCTATAGTCATTTTAGAAGCTTTGGACCCCTTCTTAGGGCCACTCCATAAAACGAAAAGATGATCAGACAAGCAAAAAGGATTAGTGACTTCCAAGTATCGTAATAACGCCCGAACATCCAACCTCTTAAGTTCCGAAGCCTCACTGCCATCTGCCGAAAATGCTGGTAGTTCTACCGTCTGATTCACATGAAAAGACGTAACCACCTTTGGCAAGAAGGAAGGGACAGTTCGAAGCGAAACTCCCGAGTCCGAAATGCGAAGGAAAGGTTCTCTGCATGACAACGCTTGGAGCTCTGAAATGCGCCTCGCAGAACAAATAGCCACCAAGAAAACAGTCTTGAGAGTGAGATCCTTGAGCGTAGCCCGCTTCAGCGGTTGAAATGGAGAAGTACAAAGGCCACGAAGAACCAAATTTAGACTCCAAGCGGGACAGATGGATCTCACCGGCAGACGCAAATGCTTGACCCCCTTCAAAAATCTGGCTACATCGGGGTGCATGGCAATGGAAACGCCGTCAATTTTGCCGCGAAAACAGCCTAGAGCCGCCACCTGCACGCGAAGGGAATTATAGGATAAGCCCTTCTTTAGGCCCTCCTGCAGGAATTGCAGGACCTGAGACACTGTAGCTTGTCTCGGGGACATGGAGAATCCATGACACCAAGAGTCGAACACCTTCCATACACGCACATAGGTAACCGAGGTAGACGGCTTACGAGCTTGAAGAAGAGTAGTGATGACAGAATCAGAATATCCCTTCTTCCTTAATTGACGCCTCTCATAAGCCAGGCCGCTAGACAGAAGCGATCGGCCTGGTCGAAAAACACTGGACCCTGTCGCAATAGGCGAGGCAGGTGACCGAGACGCAAGGGACCGTCTACCGCTAGGTTGATCAGATCGGCAAACCAAGGCCTCCTTGGCCACTCTGGCGCCACGAGAATGACCGGACCCTCGTGGGATTCTATCCGACGCAACACTTTGCCTACCAGTGGCCACGGAGGGAACACGTACAGGAGAATATGCTCGGGCCATGGAAGAAACAACACGTCCACACCTTCCGATCCGTGCTCTCGTCTGTGGCTGAAGAAGCGCGCTGCCTTTGCATTTAGGCGCGTCACCATGAGATCCACTCGGGGCGTTCCCCATCTTCGAACGATGAGTTTGAGTGCCTCTTGTGACAGTTCCCACTCCCCTGGATCTAATTGCTGCCGGCTGAGATAGTCCGCCTGGATGTTGTCGACTCCGGCTATGTGGGATGCTGCTAATCGAGACAAATGCTTTTCCGCCCAATCCATTAACTTGCTCGCCTCGGACGCAACCAAGTAACTCCTGGTGCCCCCTTGGCGATTTATATAAGCCACTGTAGTCGCATTGTCTGACGAACTCGAACTGCTTGATGTCGGATCAGAGGGAGAAACCGCTGCAGCGCCAAGCGGACTGCCCTGGTCTCCAGACGGTTGATGGACCACTTGGTCTGCGGAGCTGTCCAACGCCCCTGTGCAGACTGAGATTGGCAGACCGCCCCCCAACCCGACAGGCTGGCGTCCGTCGTAACGATGATCCATCGCGGGGGTTCCAAATAGACTCCCTGGAGCAAATGGGTTGGCTGCAACCACCATTGCAGGCTGGCCCTGGCCGGGTCTAGAAGTGGTAAAGGCACCCGTAACTCCTCCGATTTGGGGTCCCATCGAGATAATAGCGCTCTCTGTAATGGTCGCATATACGCAAAAGCCCAAGGAACCAACTCCAGGGTGGACGCCATATATCCAAGAACCTGCAAATAATCCCATACCACCGGCAAAGACAGAGCTAATAGACGACGAACCTGCGCCAGTCGCTCCATTCTTGCCTGTGGCAGGGAAACCTTGCCCAACTCTGTATCGAACAAGGCTCCCAGAAACTCTAGGGTCTGGGAGGGAATCAGCTGGCTCTTGGGATGGTTGACGACCCAACCAAGGGAGCTCAGACGGTATAGGACCGTCTGTACTGCCTCCTTGCAAAGCCTTCTTGATTTTGCCCGAATGAGCCAGTCGTCCAAGTATGGATGTACAAGCACTCCTTCCCTCCGGAGGCTTGCGGTGACGACTACCATTACCTTGGTGAAGACCCTCGGGGCTGTTGCGAGACCAAACGGAAGAGCACAAAACTGGTAATGGGATCCCAGGATCATGAATCGTAGGAACCTCTGATGACATTCCTGTATCCCGATGTGCAGGTAAGCCTCTGTGAGATCCAAAGAAGCCAAAAATTTGCCTTTGTGGACCGCTGCAATGACGGACCGCAGAGTCTCCATCCGGAAGCGCGGGATTCTTAGAGCTCTGTTGACCTGTTTTAGATCGAGGATGGGACGGAAGGTGCCTTCCTTCTTTGGGACGATAAAATAGATGGAGTAGCGACCCGTGCCTTGCTCGGCTACCGGTACTGGAACTATAGCTCCCAGAGCCTGTAACCGCGCCAGTATTTGCGAAATGGCCTTTTGCTTGTCTCGCGACCCATCGGGAGAAGCCAGGAAGAAATCGCGCAGGGGTCGTGCCAACTCCAAAACGTAGCCGTGGTTTATAATTTCAAGGACCCACTGGTCTGAGGTTATTCTGGCCCATTCCTCCCGAAAGTGAAAAAGTCGACCTCCCACTTTCGGAATGGAGGGATGGACCGGCGTCCCCTCATTGTGTCGTTTTATTATTGGTGAAGGCATGACTCGCCCTCGTGCACGATTGTCGCCGGCCACGAAAGGAAGGAGACCATCCTTGAGAGCGTGCGGGCGGTTGCCGTGGGGCATACGACGAAGAACCTCTTCCAGAGCGATACCGTCGCTGTCTGCGAAAACGACCACGAAAAGAGGTGGAAGACCGGAACGATTTTGGCTTGTCTCCCGGCAACTTGAAGACCTTGTTCTCTCCCAAGGACTTAATAAGCTGCTCCAACTCGTCCCCAAATAGAAGCTTACCCCGAAAAGGGAAGGAACCAAGTTGTGCCTTGGACGATGAGTCCGTCGCCCAATGGCGGAGCCATAGGAGGCGGCGCACGGAAACCGCTGACGCCATGGAGCGGGCTGAAGTACGGAGAAGATCATACAAGGCGTCCGCTGCATAGGCTACCGCAGATTCCATTCGGTTCGCCTGTTCTGCTTCTCCTGGAAGCAAATCTTGAGATGTTAACATTTGCTGCACCCAGCAGAGAGTAGCCCTCTGACCATGCAGCTACAAACCGCCGCCCGCACCCCCAGGGCTGACGCTTCAAAAATTCGCTTAAGCAACACTTCTAATTTCCTATCTTGGAGATCCTTAAGGGCCGTGCCACCGGTAACTGGGATGGTGGTATGTTTAGCAATGGCCGTAACCGCTGAATCCACCTTAGGCACCTTAAGCGACTCCAATGCCTCCAAAGGGAGCGGGTAAAGCTTATCCATAGCTCGGCCAACTCTCAAGGTAGCCTCCGGAGCATCCCACTCCCGGGTCACGATTTGAGAACATTTTTTATGGTAAGGAAATGCATGGGAAGGTGCGCGGAGCCCTGCCAACTCTAAGTCACCTGGTAAGGAATCTGAGTCAATCTGCGGACCTGGAATCCCCAGTTCCTGAAGGACACGCGAGACCAAGGGGTCCAACTCCTCCTTGTGAAACAACCGGAGGACGAGCGGATCATCGCCTTCCACGAAATCCGTGCCCCCCATGTCTGCCCCAGAGTCAGGAGCGGGGGGATCCTGGGGGATAGGATCCACCGTAGTGTGCTGCGGAGGTTTAGGAGCCGGGGATGGACCAGAGTTTCCTAACCCCAATCCCTCGAGACCTGTAGAAATTTTCCCCCGTTTATCGGGAAGCCGCAGCCCCCTGCTCCCAATCTGCTTCGGCCTCCAGATAAGCTTTGTGCAATAACAGCACAAATTGAGAAGAGAAGGGGTATGGCCGCTTCCGAGGCTCCACCTTGGCACCCAGATTCGGCAAACCAACATTCGCACTTGAACCGCGGGCCCTGGGGGGACTTAAATCCGGTGGGGAGAGAGGATCATCATCCTCTTCCTCCCCTGAAGAATCTGCCTCCCGATCAGGCCGATCTAAAATGGCCGCCGCCCCTGCAATCGGGAGCGAGCCCTGCACGAGGCTGCCCGCGGTATTCAGCCGCGAAAGGAGTGACTTCTCGGCTGGGGCTGCTCTCCGCGAAGGCCCCTCGTCCCCGGAGATGCACCGGGAGCAGAGGCCTTCGCGCGAGAGCCAGAGCCCTGACTCCCCGCACATGGTACAAACTAGCCCCCTGGGCATTTCCTGTGACGGTAAAAGAGCGAGAAACGGCGCGAAACAGTGGCGGGCGGCAGCCCACCCCCTCCGGAGACCCAGGGAGTACAGCAGGCAGGGGAACTGGAAAAAGATATCTCATTTTTATTTTATTTTATTTTTTGAGTTTCAACAGCGCTGCTACCGGCAGCTAACAAATGCAGCACAAGTATTTTTTTTTTTTTTTAAACTTTTGGAGCCTGCAGAGAGGAAAACTCCTTCTGCCAACCTTCTCCGAGGAATGGAACGTCTCTGGAGGCGGAGGGGGAGAGTGACCGGCCCACCGATGAATACTCCCCCCCTCCTCTCACTGGGCAGGGCAGAAATGCACTCCAGGAAAAGGCTCCAGGGCAAAGTCCTGCCTTGCCTGCTACGGCTCCTACTTCAGATTCTACTTTGTTCTAGTCACAGGAGTTCACCAGATAACTTAAACCAAACCTGGAAAGAGAACCTCACTTCACTCCTCTTTTTTTTTTTTTTTTCAGGAGATCAGGACCGCAGGTTATGCTCTCTCATCTGCTGGAGTCAGAGATGTACTGAAGGATCGCAGGGGGCGCACCAGGGTATATGGGTGGTGCCTTTTCACTTTCTCTCTGACTCCATCTGCTGGACGGGAGGCATAACCCAGCAGTCTGGACTGATCCTGGTACGTACAGGGAACTCTGTATTTTCTTTTAGAATTAAATCTTAGCTGCCAGACCCTAGATCCTTCCTCTAACTTTCTAGATGCCTCCTCATGTTTTCCAACCCTCCTTGGCTGTCTATCCTGTTGTAGATTTTGGCATTATTGGCATAAAGACAAACCTTTCCCAATAATCCTTTTGCAATGTCATTCACAAAAGCGTTGAAAAGAACCAGTCCAAGGATTGATCCCTGCGGCACACTGCTAGTAAAGCTCTTCTCCGACGAGTGATCTCCATCTACCATTACCCTCTGTCACCTTCTAGTCAATCAGTTTCTAATCCAGTCAACTTTAGGGCTCATACCAAAGGTGCTCTATTTATGTCACTTATGCGGAATAGAACCAAAGGCTTTACTGAAATCCAAGAACACTACACCAATCTTAACTCTGGTCACCTAATCAAAGGAATTGATCAGTTTCGTCTGACAAGACCTACCTCTGGTAAAACCATGCTGCCTTGGATCATGCAAGCCACTGGATTTCAGATTTTGAACTATCTTCTGATTTAGCAGAGAGTCCATTAATTTGCTCAAAGAGAATTTGCTCTGTGCATCTAATCCGTGTGATGGCTGCCGATGCATTCTGATAAGGAACAGTGTATCACCCTGATTTACTTCAGTTTATAGTGGTAAAAGCAATAGAGGAGGAGAAGCTTTCAAAAACTTGAAATACTAACATGTCTTATGTTTCACTGGCAAGGGATCAAGATACTTCACAGCTTGATTTTTGTACTCTTGGGATTTGCTGGTGTCCATTGCTGGTTTCCTTTGCCAAGATTTGATTCATTTGTTTCTCTTACTGTATTATTTGGCAGGAAACGTGGCATACTGCAGCAACCTAGTTTTGATATGTTGCACATAAGTCAGAGGAGACTCGTGGGTACTGCTCCGGCTGCTATGATGGGGCATTCATCAGCTGGAAGAATCTTCCTACGTGTCATGTGGCCCATTGGTCATCACAGAATAATGTATTCCACAAAAAAATGGAATGGTGGAAAATAAGGCCTTACTTATTGGCCAATTAAAAATGGGTTATGTTTAAACAGTTACAAGGCTATACATTTTTTTGTCCAGAATACACAGAGTGTGGTTATTGAGCACCTGGGTGGACCCTATCTTAATGTCACTGTTCCCTGCAGGATTTCAGATGGCTACTGGGAGCCCAGATCACAACATAAAACTTGCTGAGATTTTAACCCTTCAGTCAAAATTGTTCATTCCCTAAAATGGGCAATCAGTATTGCACAATACAATATCCAATCACAGCTGGGCATTTCAGTATAGCCCAATTTTAATCAGTTGTGTTAAAATAAACTAAACCACATTAAAAAAAAAAAAAAAAAAAAAAAAGATTGACCTAGAATATAGATTCTAATATAGTATATCTTGCATGGTCAGTTATTATCCCTTAAGAACCAATGTAAAACCCCAGTTAATTTTGGAAAAACGGCCCCAGAAACGATCACGTTACACTCACTAGGCCAAATGCTGAGATAATATTTTTCAGTCCATACTTGGAAAGTCCTCGCAGGAGCTGCCCCTCCACACATCTTTTCACAGGAAGTTTCTTGAGGGCTGCATCTGCATCTCTGGTCTTTGCCCACTCTTCTCTGCATTTCACAAGGTAGCCTTTTTCAGCTGCAACCATAACAAGAAGATCAACATCTGCAACCTCAAAGTGCAGAAACCATCCCCCCCCCCCCCAACAACTCTATGCCAAACCAATGGCACTAAAAGAAAGTAGAGCACTCAATCACATGACAACAATACAGATACATTTTTGGCTCTCTCGTATAAAAAAAAGTAAGGCTGCAATTTTAGTCCATTTGGCTACACACAAACTGCAGGCAGAATTTTTTTTACTGGACTAATATAATGCATTTTTGACGGGCTGCGAAAGTTACACCCCCTTCATTAGGTCAGTGCAGAATGCGCTAAAAATGATTTTGCTTTACAATGGTGATGTTTGCTTTCAAAGCTGTAAAGAGTTGCAAAGTGCCTGGATGGGGGCTGTCGGGGTTGGAGTCGTGTTTCTGGAGGGGTGAGATAACAGAGAAAGAAATGGACTTTACAGTTACAGGAGGACTAGTGCGGACAATGGGTGAGAAAACAGTCAATGGATACTTTCAGCTAGCTTTGTAAATCGGAACAACAATAAATTACAAATACGTTTTCTCACAATTAGTGTTTTGTCCAAATCAAACCGAGCCTTAAATGGAATGCTCTCACATATGAATATTAGATTGGGTATTAACACAGGACATAAATGTGTATGATTACACTAAATTGCTATCCAACAAATACAAACACATAAATGTATTGCATTTCCAAACTCCTGTGTCATCTTTCTAAAGCATTTATGTAAAATTAATTGATGAAAGAAAAATAAAGAAACTAAGAGGTCCATATTCAGACACAGTCCAGCTAGCAAAGTTAGCCAGATAAACTTATCTGGCTAACTTTGGAGGTATATTCAATAGTGAAACTGCAATATTGATTATAGCGGGCTATCTTAAAGTTAGGTGGCTAACTATAGCCACCTAACTTTAGGCCAGGTCTTTGGCCCGACCAGACTTAGCCGGATAAGTCATCTGCTAATATTGGAGTTAGCCAGCTAATTTAACTAACTCAACTCCTCCCAGTTACACCCCTGAAAAGCCCCTAACTTATAGGGTCATTCATCAAAATACATTATGGCGTTAACACACATGATAATGCCATAACTCATGAGATAATTATGTTATCACAGGGCGCAAATGCAAATTTTTTGAAGGGGCGGGATTCATTAAAATGAGGGGCAATATCGCATGTTTTTAACACCAGAAATAACTACACTGTTGTTCCTGGAGTTAAGCTGCGCGATATGCCCGAAACGGCCTTAACACAATTTGCGATAAATATTGCAAATAGCATTTCGGCCATTTCTGGACTTGGAGAGGGGACACACACCCACACACACACTCTGGGGAGGCCTTCACAGTATTCAACTATTTATATCACTATAGGAGGGCCAGCCAATAGACTGAGGTGAGGTGGTGGTGGTGGTTTAGGGGCCAGGTTTACTTGCAGAGTGAGACGTACAAACAGCACAGTACACCTCGCTAGTGTGAGAGAACATAGTAGAAATCTCACCTTTGTGAGACTTTCTTCACTCCAAATGCCATCAAATCTTCACTGAGGTGTACTGTGCTGTTTGTACGTCTCACTCTGCATGTAAAACTGGCCCCTAAACCACCAAAACCTCACCTCGAGCCATTGGCTGGCCCTCCTATAGTGATATAAATAGTTGACTACTATGAAGGCCTTGAGTCTCCCTCTTTCTCTCTTATTTCAAACACTTTATTGCGCCCCGCAATAGCGCTACACATAGGTAGTGTATGCTAGCGCGTGATGCGTTAATTCTAAAATTACCATAAATGCCCCTTTTTCTTACCACAGGCATTATCCATGCGTTATTATAGCATTTTGATGAATCCAGGTGATAGCTGGCTATCTTATTAACTGGCTAGAATTTAGCCAGAGAAGTGGCCAAATATTCATTTAGCCAGCTAACTTCTGAGCTCGCCAGCTAAATACTTTTGAATATGGACCTCTAAATCTTCGTCTTATTGTACCAACCTCCAGGTCGTGGTTTTAATATTAAATCGATCACCTCGCTCCATCTGTTTTGGAGAATCGCTCTAAAATCCAGCAAAACAAAACATATGTTTGGTCTTCCTAAAATGATGAAATACCAGAATCTGCCTGACTGTCTTCATGGTCAGAACAATCTAGAGTTTATATATTTATTTTACCACACTCTAGTTCTTTAGTTTCTATCACATTTCAAAATGATCCAGTAACTACTTTCATGTGTGCTAACTACCAAGGACCAATTAAGAGTTCTACTACATGGCAGTCTGAGCCATTCCAAAATTTGAATAACTTTAATTAGCCATACTCAATCAAATAGTTACCTAGACCTCTGGGGGGGGGGGTGACAAATCAATATTTAAAAGCAGCAGTTCTATGTAAACAGTGCTGCCAAGTTACTCACATCCAGGAGGGAGATTTTTGTTTTTGCCAGTTCTGGTCTTGAACTTACATCCCAATGCATGGTGGTATTTGTAGTCCCTCATTCTCCCTATTGAAATCAGCACTGCAGGTACTAGAACACATTAGGTTGGGATTGTCAGAAACTCAGGACTGGCCTAAAATCTCCTTCTTGGAACTGGGTAACTTGGCAGCTCTTTTCAATATGAAAGGGGTCCCATGTCTTTTCTTGGTTTCCTCTTTTGCCCTTACTTATCCTTTAGGTTTCTCTTGGTTCTATCCAAATATACTTTTATTTTACAGTGTTTTACGTTTTGGAATGAGACATGCACACCTTTTATTACAGTCACCCAAAAAAAAAAAAAAGGTTTTTCCTGAATATGCTCGTGACTTTTTTTTTTTTTTTTTGCTTCTTCCCCTTCCCTCCTGGTCCTTTTGGCTTCCAGTTCCGTTAGAATTGGCCTCAGCTGGGGATACAGTACCATACGCTTTCCTTCACATTGGGATTTCCTGCCATTTTTATAACCTTCTCTCCATTGCATCCAAAATCCAGAATCAGAGCCTGGCTAGCAAGTGTTGCTGTTGTGCAGTGCTTCAGGAGATAGGCTCAGGAATGGTATGCTCATATGCCTGCTTGGGATTCATTTTTGTAATTTATTATGCAAGGACATATCCAGTTGATATATAAGTCAGAATCATCATTTCAAATTGCCAATAAAACCCACTGTTCAAAAACAATGTATCCAGTTCCTGCATGAGGAAGGCCAGCACAGCAGCAACCCTCCATTTAACTTACTGAAAGTGACTAAATAGATTTCAACATTTTTAACGTTTAGTTTTATAGCCTATCTGGCCAAAAACAATAAAACCACTAAAAAAAAAATCCTAAAAACAATACAAAAGAAAGAGAAAAAAAAAGAATCAAAGCCCAAATACTGATTGAACTTCAAAACTTTGTTTTGCTAGTACTGCTGTTTTAAGTACATAGTAAAAGGCAGAATGGCTCAAACTGCTATGCAATAAGAATCATATCCTCCTGGTTTACTACTCATGAAATCAACTAGAACAGGTCCATGCTCATCCCAAATGCACATTCCAGTGAAATTCAAACAAACAAATGAGAAATGCTTGGTACATCTGCTATGTTTTCAGAAAGATTTCATATTAATGTACATATTAGTAAACAGGAAGTCTTTCTACAAATGTAAAGAGCATGCCCAGCACGTGTTACTGGGATTATAGAAAAAACTGTACAATTCCACTAAAGGATCAGATTCACTTTCCTCTTGTTGATACTGACTGTATGCTGCCCCGTATCAGCTTTGTTCGAATAAGGTGAATTATAAATGATATATTAAATTATCTACTGTATTGGATTCACAAAACAAGAAATATTACATGGTATTAAGTAAGCGAGGAGCAATGGTAAAAACAACAATATGAACAGAAACATACCTTCCAACTTGATATGTAGGTACAGCTGTGGTACCAAACCTCTGCATTCCATAGTAGTTAATAAATCCAATATCCTTGAGAGATGTCATTGCCTGTTGAACTTGTTCATCAGTTCCTGTTATGTTCCTAACATTAAAAAAAAATACCATTATTCTTTCATAAAACCGCAGTTGGCAAGTGCCATCCAGCTTCCACTACTTGACTCTGTTACCTTCACATATAATATATCCGAGGGCAACAGGCTGGCTGGGGTGATGGCCACTCTTCACTGAAGACAGCAAGACACAAAGTTAAAAGCTAGGAGGTATACTTTAATTCATGACAACATGTGAAAAACAACAAAGGAATCCTCCAGTCTTTCAAGCGTAGGCTAGACAATCTTAGCTATCAGAGTTCTGCCCTTCCTTCATAGATTGCTTTAATTAAACTTACGTTACAGAGTTCAACACACACACGGTTCTGCAAATGTCTACAACGCAAAATAGCTAACTAAGAACTATGGAAGGATAGAAACCAGAAACGCATCTACAGGTGCTGTCCCTCGCTTCCTTTTATCAAGTCGTTTTCTCTCCTAGAAGGACTGCTTGCTTACAGACAAAAGGAAAATTGGTTCTTACCTGCTAATTTTTGTTCCTGTAGTACCATGGATCAGTCCAGACCCTGGGTTATGTCACCAATCCAGCAGAGGGAGGCAGAGAAAACTTTCTAATGACTCTGACGTATACCCTGGAGCACCACCTGCAGCCAATCAGTATTGACCAGTATCAAAGCAGAAATTTAACTACTAACATATTAACTAGCTATCTAAACAGGAGAATGAATTTCCAACTCACAAATCCTAAATGGAAGCAGAATCCCCTCAAAAAAATCTTGGGAATAAACAAGAAAATATTAAGAAAAATAGACAGCATGAAAAGGCGGTTTAATCACCCAAACAGTGAACGAGCGGACTCTCTGAAAAGATAAATATAATACACAGACATAAAGGGTGGGCGTCTGGACTGATCCATGGTACTACAGGAACGAAAATTAGCAGGTAAGAACCAATTTTCCTTTCCCTGTACGTACCTGGATCAGTCCAGACCCTGGGATGTACCAGAGCTGATTCAATTACGGTGGTACCCAGAGAGTCCTGCTCGGAGAACACTCTCTCCGAAGGCTGCCGAACTTGGAGCGTGAACATCCAAGCGGTAATGACGAGCAAAAGTATGCCACGACTTCCAAGTCGCTGCTTTACAAATCTCCTGAGGAGAAACTGACATTCTGCCCAAGAGGTAGCCTGTGACCTAGTAGAATGAGCTCTCAACCCTTCAGGAAGGTCACAATGAGCTAAAAGATAAGCTGAACGAATTGTCTCTTTTAACCAACGAGCAATCGTAGCCTTTGAAACACTATGACCTTTGCGAGGGCCACTCCACAAAACAAACAAATGATCAGACAATCGAAAATTGTTTGTAACTTCAAGATAACGCAACAGAGCTCGTCGTACATCCAATTTTTTTAAGATCCCTAGAGGAAGGATCCAAACACGGAAAAGCCGGAAGCTCCATGGACTGATTTCAATGGAAAGAAGATACTACCTTAGGTAAAAAAAGATGGTACAGTCCGTAATGAAATTCCTGTATCAGAAATTCTAAGAAAAGGCTCTCTGCAAGACAAGGCCTGCAACTCTGAAATTCTACAAGCTGAAGAAATGGCCACAAGAAACACCACCTTCAATGTGAGATCCTTCAAAGTCGCATGATTAAGGGGTTCAAAGGGAGCCGAACACAGGGCCCTAAGAACCAAATTCAAACTCCAAGCAGGACAAGGATTCCGAAATGGAGGACGTAGATGTTGCGCACCTTTGAGAAAATGTGCTACATCCGGATGCGCAGCCAAGGATAATCCCTGAACCTTACCACGAAAACATCCAAGCCCTGCCACTTGTACCCATAAGGAACTACAGGACAAACCCTTGGCTAATCCATCTTGTAAAAAAGATAAAATATTGGATACAAAAGAGTGAACTGGATCTACTTGATGCTCATTACACCAAGATTCAAAAAACTTCCACACCCTTGCATAAGCCAAAGATGTAGAAGGTTTTCTAGAACGCAATAAAGTAGTCACTACAGCATCTGAATAACCTTTATTCTTTAACAGACGCCTCTCAAAAGCCATGCCGCTAGAGAGAAGCATTCGACCTCTTCCAAACAAACCAGACCCTGAGACAGAAGGCACGGAAGATCTCGAAATCGAAGGGGACCGTCCAGTGCTAGTCTGACCAGGTCCGCGAACCACGGACGGCGTGGCCACTCCGGAGCCACTAAGACAATGTCGACTTGTTGAACTTCTATCCGATGCAGAACCTTGCCGATCAGAGGCCAGGGAGGGAACACGTAGAGAAGAACATCCCTTGGCTAAGGAAGTACCAGAGCATCTACTCCTTCCACTCCTCTTTCCCTCCTGCGGCTGAAGAACCGAGGGGCTTTGGAATTCTGAAATGTGGCCATGAGATCCATTGCTGGAGTGGACCATCCGTTGCATATCATTTAATAGGCTTCCTCGCACAGTTCCCACTCGCCTGGGTCGAGATGATGCAGACTGAGAAAGTCGGCTTGAATGTTGTCCACCCCGGCAATGTGTGAGGCTGCGATGCCGAACAGATGTTGCTCCGCCCAGGCGATCAGCTGTTGTGCTTCCTGAGCTACCAGGAAACTTCGGGTTCCTCCCTGACGGTTTATGTACGTTACCGTGGTCGCATTGTCGGAAAGAACCCGTACCAACTTCCCGCAAAGGAGAGGTTGAAGAGCGATTAAGGCTAAACGAACCGTTCTGGTCTCTAAAAGATTGATCGACTACTGCGCTTCCTCTTTGGACCACTGACCCTGAACAGATGTATTCTGACATACCGCTCCCCAGCCTGAAAGACTGGCGTTGGTAGTGACCACAGTCCATTCCGGAATCTCTAGCGGTACACATTGTTGCAGATTCGCTGTCTATAACCACCAATCGAGGCTGGAACGAGCCATCTCTGTAAGAAGAAGGGGAAGGTGGTATAGTTCCGAAACCGGATTCCAGCGTGAAAGCAATGCAGACTGAAGTGGTCTCATGTGCGCAAAGGCCCAGAGAACCAACTCCAGAGTAGAGGTCATTGAACCTAAAACTATCAAGTAATCCCACACACAAGGAATAGGAATATAGACTGTAAGTCTCGAATTTGTGATTGAAGCTTGAGAAGGTGATGCTCCGGAAGGAACACTATCCCTTGAACAGAGTGTCGAACCGTGCACCCAAAATCTCCAGAGATTGGGAAGGTAATAGGTGACTCTTGTCTTCGTTGATCACCCAGCCTACAGACTGTAAAAGGCTGATTACCCTGTTGATTGTATAATAACAAAGAGATTCCGACTTCGCTTGAATCAACCAGTCATCCAGGTACGGATGTACCAACAGGCCCTCCTTCCTGAGTTGAGCGGCCACCACATCGATTATCTTGGTAAATGTTCTGGGAGCTGTGGCTAATCCAAACGGGAGAGCCCTGAATTGATAATGTTGCCCTAGAATGCAAAACCTGAGAAACTTCTGATGATCGGATCGAATGCAGATATGAAGATAAGCTTCGGTGAGGTCAAGAGATGCTAGAAATTCTCCTCTGTGAACCGAAGCTATGACAGACTGAAGAGTCTCCATCTGGAACTATGGAATCCTTAGACAATGGTTGACCCTTTTGAGATCGAGAATGGGACGAAAGGTTCCTTCCTTTTTGGGAACGACGAAGAAAATTGAATAACGACCTTTCCGATGTTCCGATGGAACTGGAACTATAGCTCCTAGGTCGCTTAAACGCTGTAGCGAGTCTTGGATAGAACCCATTGATCCGACGTACATCTGGCCCATTCTCCGTAAAACAGAGACAGCCTGCCCCCAATGACAGGAACCGGAAAAAGGACCGGCCTTATCTCATTGGACAGACTTTGTGCCTCCTGAGACTTGGGAAGTTCCAGGTCTACCAAAGCGGCGGCCACAAAAGGACTGAGACCAATTCTGTTGTCTACCTGAAGACTGTTTAGCTGGAGGAACCGACGGACGAGAAGAACGAAATCTTCTGTTAGACCGAAAATGAGAGCGAGATGAAAAAGAGCTTCTAGGTCTAGGACGGTCCTCTGGCAATTTGTGAATCTTATTTTCCCCTAGGGACAAAATTAAATCTTCCAATTCCTTACCAAATAATAATTTTCCCTTAAAAGGTAAAGCCCCTAATTGAGCTTTGGAGGATGTGTCTGCGGACCAATTCCTCAACCAGAGAAGTCTGCGAGCCGATACAGAAGCAACGATAGAGTGAGCCGAGGTCCTAATGAGATCATATAAAGCATCTGCACTATAAGCAACTGTAGCTTCCAGTCTACCAGCCTGAGCAACTTCCTCTTCAGAGAGGGAAGAATTGTTTTGTAAAGCCTGGACCCATCTTAGTCCAGCTCGCAAAGCCAAGCTACTACACATGGCCGCCCACACACCAAGAGCAGAAACCTCAAAAATTCGCTTAAGCTGAACCTCCAGCTTACGATCTTGGAGATCTTTAAGAGCCGTAGCCCCAGTTACTGGAATAGTTGTTTTCTTAGTGACGGCTGAAACAGCGGCATCCACCTTAGGAAATTTTCAAATTTCCAAAGCTTCCTCAGGTAATGGATACAATTTTTCCATGGCTCGTGCTTCCTTAAGCCCCAACTCAGGAGTATCCCACTCCCGGTATATAAGGTCAGTGAGAGAAAGATGAAAAGGAAATGATGTCATGGGACCTTTAAGGCCAAGCAACACTGGGTCAACGCCACCCATCCGAGAATCCTTCACTGGAGCCTCGAGACCCAATTCCAGTAAAATTGCTGGAATTAAGGGACTAAGTTCCTCTCTTCTAAACAGGCGGACTACTTTGTGGTCATCCCCATCCACAACATGAGGGTCTGAACTAATACTCAAAGCAGGGTCTTCATTTAAAACCCCCTCCAGCAAGGACTTGTCCGGGATAGGTAAAGAGCCATGCTCAGAATCATCTGAAGAAGAAAAAATTGTCTGATCCGGACCCGGACGAAGGGGACGCTTCGGAGCTGACCCCACTCCCAAATCCGTGGAACTAGCCCTTTTAGAGGAACGTGGCTTTAACCTCTGTTCAGATGAGAGACTCTTATGTCTTATGAAATTTCTTAGATTTGTAAGCTTTGCGAAGAAAATGAAGAAAATCCCCTGAAAAGGCATGAGAAGAGGAAGAAGAATCTGAAATCTCCTCCAGGCTTTCAGCCAATAAATATGGCCCTGTTTCGCGCGGCTTGTCCCCCCCAGGGACCGCCGGCTGCGGCGACAGTGGAGGCGGATCAGAAGCACCCTGAATAGCTTGTTGTGTTGCCACCCTCAGAGTAGACAGGAGTGCCTCAGTTCCAGCACTGCAGCGAAATGAGTCCAGGGCAGGAGAGCAGCTGGGCCGAGGTTTTGGGGCCGCGCGAAGTGGCAGAGTCCCTTTTGTTATCGGCAAACTTGATGAGCCTTCCCCCCCGGGGAGACAGGATGAACAGAGACTCTCCCTGGAGAGACGCACGCGTGCATCTCCACAAGCGCGGCAGGCCGTGCCTTGCGGCATTATAAAGAAAAAACGGTGCGAAATAAAAAGTATGAAATAAACCAAAAAACTAAAAGAAACCCCGGCGAAAAACAAAGGCACGGGCCCACCGAACACCAAAAGGTAAGTAAATAACGATTCAGCTGTGAAGAATTATTTTTCTTTTTCTTTTTTACCTGACCGAAATGCCACGGCCTCCAGGAGCTGCACCAAGTAGGGTGAGTGAGCCGGGCCCCCCGGTATCACCCCTGCCAGGAGTGGTTGCTGGGTTCAAAACCTTCCCAACTCCGGCAGCCTCAAAAACCAGGAGGGATAGTCCTCCCAGGACTTGGCAACCTCCCGGGAGGCAGTGAAATGGCTATGAAGAAAAACAATTTTTTTTTTTTTAAATAACAAATGAAAAGAACAGGCTCTCTTCAAAAGAAAAAGAAAGTCTGCAAAAAATTAACTCCTAAACTACCTGACTAAAAAATAACAAACTACCACAGACTGCAGGGTTAGGAACGTCCACCTCTGCTGGGAGACAGAGAAATACTCGTCAATACTGATTGGCTGCAGGTGGTGCTCCAGGGTATACGTCAGAGTCATTAGAATGTTTTCTCTGCCTCCCTCTGCTGGATTGGTGACATAACCCAGGGTCTGGACTGATCCAGGTACGTACAGGGAATGGATTTTTCTGCAGCAAGTGTAGGCCTTTTGCTTGTAGCCATCATGTAACAGGTTTTAACCTCATGTGTTCCAGAGCATATGCTGGATAAACACAACCCATCGTTTTATATGAATTATGTATTAGAAAAAGGCCATAAATTTATGGAAATGAAACTTGGGCACTTCTTGTGTTGGATCAATAAAAGTGTCACAACCTACTTCTTTTCTCCACGACCAATATGCCCTCTAGAATGCTCCATGATAAATCTCATGCGGTACTTTGACAAAGACCCACATGAGACTCCTCAGAAAACTAAAAAGTCATGAAACAGGAGACGTTGTCTTTTTGGGGACTGCTAACTGGTCAGTTTTCCCACTGGAGATAGGTAAATAGTGGTGTGTCCCAGGGATCTGTCCTTTGACCAGTATTTTTTTTTAACTTATTCATTAACGATCTCGAAAAGGGAGTGACAATTGATCAAATTTGTAGATGACGGAAAAGTGTTCAAAGTAGTTGAAACACAGGCAGACAGTGAGGAACTGCAGAAGGACACTGCAAGACTACAGAACTGGGCATCTAAGTGGCAGATGAGATTTAATGTGGACAAGTGAAAAGTGACTCAGGTAGGGAAAAATAATCTCAATTACAAGTACACAATTCTGGTTTCCACATTGGAGTAACCACCCAGGAAAAGGATCTTAGCGTCACTGTTGACAGGATGTTGGGTCAAAAAAGCAAATAGGAATTATTTGGAAAAGAATAGAGGGTACCATAATGCCTCTGTTTAGATTCACTGCAAGACTACATCTTGAGTATCGCATGCAGTTCTGGTTGCCTCATCTCAAAAAAAGATAAAGTGAACTAGAAAAGGTATTGAAGAGGGGAAAAAATGGTTAAAGGGATGGAACGGTTGCCTTATGAAAAAAGGTTTAACAGTTTAGGACTCTTCATCCTGGAAAAGAGAAGATTCAGAGAGGATATGACAGAGGTTAAATAAAATGATGAGTGAGGTGGAACAGGTAAACAGGGAATGGTTATTTACCCTTTCAAATAGTACTATGATTAGGGGACAGAGACCTTGAAACCAACAGGTAGCAAATTTAAAACAAATTTTCACTCAACGCACAATCAAGCTGTGGAATTTGTTGCCAGAGGATGCAGTCACAGCAGCTAGCATAGTAATTTTAAAAATGTTTGGACAAATTCCTGGAGGAAAGTCCATAAACAGTTATTAACCAGAGGACTCAGGAAATTCACTGCTTATCCCTGGGAGTGAGCAGCAAGAAACTGCAACTACTTTTTGGGATTGGTCACTATTGGAAACAAGATGCTGGGCTCAATGGACCTTTGGTCTGACCCAGCATGCCACTTATGTTCTAAAAGGGGATGACATTACACAATATAATCATGTTATTAAGTTAATTTTTAGAAATGCGCAAGCAACTTGGTAAAGAGGAAAAGAAGGGAAGTTGAGGGTGATGGGGAGATGAAGACAGAAGAAGAGTGTGGAGGGGATGCAAGAGATGAAAGGGAAGAAGATATGAATGCACAGCATTTTCTGTCTACGCAAGATTAAGGCTAGGTATCAAAGAAATGCAATGGTCAACTTTGTCAAAGTGATCTTCTGGCCTGGGAGCCATAATGTGAGCCAGGAATGAAACCTGGAGTACTTCACAATCAGGTTTCCACATGGTGCCAAACAAGTACAAGAAGAACTATGACGCACCTTGTTACCAGCAGATAAATCCAGTGTACTAGAAAAGGAAGACTTCTGTTGGAGAAGCTGGCACAGGTTAGATGGTCCCTATGAGAGGTGCTTAACCTTTGCCATTAGGAGAACCACCAGAGTCACAAGCCAGTGATCTCAGCCTAAAACCTAGGGTCCAGCTCCATGTTACTTTGTGAATATTTCTGGCATATACTAGTACATCACACAAGCAAGCTTTCATGTTTATTGCAGAAGCTCAGGGGAATATTCTGTGGTAAAAGGTTAGAAGATGATATAGCAAGTCTGTGTAGATTTGCACATTTTGTATTACTTTCAATATTCAATTAAAATCATTTTTAGTGAAATCATTTTCCTTTCCCTAAGTGAAACTTTTTCAATCTTTGTTGTATGCACCTGGATAATTTATTTTGTTCCTTTTCCATTTCAATTTTCACTCTTTTCCTTTCTCAGTTTCTCTCTCTCCTCTCTCTTTTTCTTTATACCTCTTCACCATCCTCTCACTACAACCTACTTCTCTCCCTCCCAAAAGATCCTTTCCTCCAATCTCTTGCACTTATTTTTGCTTATCTTTCCTCTGCTCCTTCCACTTAATCCTCTTCTGATCTCCTTGCTCCCCAGCCAGACTCCCTCATCTGTCTCTCATTGCCTCCCAATATGCTGCCTAGTGGTGCCCCATCCACCACCCTCATCCCGACTGTGCTGGCAACACACAGGTTGGATAGGTCTGCAGCAACTGTGGCAGGACTGGCGGCAAGGCAAAGAGAAACACAGTTTGCCTCATGAACATATCCACCCCTCGCTGCTTAGGACAAGAGACAAAAAGCTCTGCCCTTGTCACTTCAGGTACAATTTAGGGGTGGGGGGGGGGGGATGAAGGAGGCATTGACGACAAGCATCCCATTAAGTGCCTGCCCAATGAGTTCTCAGCTCTCCCCCGACAATCAAGGGACCCTGTGAATCAGAAGGCACAATGCGTATATGCCAGAGACGCACGTGAGCATTTACCAGAACACTGGGGAACTGCAATAAAATCCCCTGTTTAAGAAAACTATTCAGCTTTGTAGTATACATTATTTGGGGAGGGCCAAGTGCAAGAGCAGAGAGCACCTGCATCAGTTACCGAGGAGGGAACACAGTGAGTAAGCAACATGGAAACACAGAAGTCAGCAGGAAAGGACTATCTGGTCCACCCAAGCCTGCATATTTGTACCTACCTACTGTGGTGTCACTGCTCGTACTTGATCTGTGGTCTTCAGTCGTTCAGTCACTGAAGCCCCTCTCTCTCTCTATCCTATGCCACTGTTTTGGCTCCAGTAACCTCTGCTGGGAGTCCTTTTCCAACCATCCATCAATCACCCTCTCAGTGAAGAAAAAAAAACCAAAACAGATTTCCTAACTTTCCTTTTGAGCCAGCCCTCCCCTTCAGCATCACATGAGACCCCTCGCCCTTGTGTGCAGTTGGTGTATTTCACGATTCTGTGGGATGGGGCCCTAACATGGAACTAAACTGACTGTTTTTCACCTACAAAATGCAAAACTGAAAAATATAAAATACATAAATATCTTACAAAACAAAAATGATGACAGTGCTCGTCTCAGCCTCGCTGAAGGCTTTCCCCACTATCCTCCATTTTAGAGTTGAAATTATTCTGGCAACAGAGGTACTTTACCTGAGAACTACTGTGAAGAGATTTCCTTGCAGTTCTCCCAGTTTCAGGGGCCACTTCTTGTAACTAAAGTTTCCAAGTTTGAAGTTCATTAAACAGTTGTTTAAATGAGCAAGTCTGTGTGCAGTGACTCTAGAAAGAAAAAAGAAAAAGAGAGAGAGACAGTTGCACATTCTCTTCTGAATTTCTGTTTCAACCAGAAAGCAAAATTACAAGTGGCAAAACATGGACATTCTATTCATTGAACCTAGTCTTGTATTTTTGTGGTTTGCAAAAGCTCTCAGGGTCCTAGTTAACAATTTTCCAGGTTTGAGTGCATCAAGCTAAGAAACACCTCTACCAATTGGTACTCTAACATACAAGAGTCAAACAAAATAGTTTAATAAAACTGCATATAAAAAAAGACTGCTGTTTGTAAAAGAAACAAAAATATTCTATGATAAAAAGACAGAAACATAAAGAACTGAAAGGGCTCCAGCTGGCAATCAAACCCCCAAAAGCAGTTTGCTGGATCCTCTGTTCCTAACGGAGAAACTTTGCCCTCAACACTTGCGTGTAACCTAGGGTGCACAGATGAGGGACTGTGGTCTATACAACATTTCATAGCAGGCTATACACATGGTGAGCCCAGGTCTGAATTATATCTTAAGTGCATTATCCCATTAATAAATGCCCATAGTTCAAATTCTGCAACACTGTAAATACAGATGTACTTACTTCAGAACAGCAATCTCTTGTACTGTAATAGCCCTTTTATCTTTGGTCCCCATGTAGGAAAATATGTTTGGCTTAACCCTGTTTTAAGGAGATAAGATGGGCACAAAATACAAAATTCAGAACATAGGTGAGTATTTCAGCACATATCAGCATGAGTTACAAGAAAACAATGGTATTAAAAAAAAAAAAAAGTCAAAAGGTTTATCCACGCTAGACCAACTGGAACAAAATGAATGCAGAAACCCAGAATAGTTTATTGCAAATTAAAATGGGACAATGCAAGAGGAGTCAAGCCTGAGGTGGAGGATATTATCTACCTCTTCCCTGCTCATCCCTTCTTTCTAAATCCTCCATCTTTTATACCTTGTTAAACCCAGTTCTTTGTTTCCAAGTTATACTATCCTGTTTACTGTAAGACATTATCATGTTATGGTTATTGTTGGAATGTAAACCGACTTGATTGGTAACTGTTACTTGAATATCGGTATATAAAAGTGCTAAATAAATAAATGGATTTCAACTTATATCTGAAAGGAAGGATTTGTTCAAAGTCATGATGTTTCCAGGCCACCTTTGCAATGAGCAATTGGTAGTTTGAAGGCAGCGATTCCTCACAGTCACTGGTACTAAGTATTATTTCTGGCCTGAAGCACAGTACAGGAACAAGTGGAAATGCAATAGAAATGCTTTTGAACTAGTTTCTGGACACAATTAAAGTTAAACTGTGTTAGAGGTCTTGGGGAAATTACTTGAATGCACAATACTTCCATACATTTAGACTACTGATTTATATTAAAAGGGGTTTTAACCAGTTAAGCAGGCTAATGAATATTACTTTACCAGCCTTTTAACCTTAAAGAAGCAGTTTCCAAGTTGGATTAGGTTGCTATCAAAATGCAATTTCTAATATATATCTGGCTCCTACGCAAATCAAACGCCCAAACAGACGTTCGATAAAGTTGTCAAACTGCTCAAGAAAACTTAGGACTGAAGCAACACATGGTTACCAGGTTTGGCCTTAATCTGTTGATAATAGTTACAAAATTAGGAAAGCATGCTTCTAAAAATGAAGAAACAAAAGTTGTTCCAGCAGTTTATCAGTAAGTGGAGAGAATTTACTGGTCCACAGAAAACAAAAAAATACCCACCTACTAGCAACCTGCTGTTTAACAAACCAACCTGCTAATGCTGTCAAACAACTGGTTATGCTCCCCTGCCAGCAGATGGAGGTGGAACAAAGCTGACATCACCTTACATATAATACCCCTGCAGTGACCTCAGCCTGCCAGTATTCTCTTCAAAAGCCACTGTGGACATACTAGTAAAAATTGATTAAAAATATTATTAAAAATGTCAACTGTAACTGTACTCAACCAACCATAAACACTGAACTCCAGTAAGAACATAGGTACCCCAATCTAGGGACTGGATGAACACTTGCCAGTAATCCCTTTGGAGTCGAAGCTCCCCCCACAGGAGAACCCGTTACACAATCGGACAGCCAAGGGCAGGAAATGGAGTCCATCCGTCTACCCTAAGGAAAACAAAATTATCAGGTAAATAATTTCTCCATTTCGTAGCGTGTAGCCGGATGGACTCAGGACCAGTGGGATGCATAAAAAGTTACTCCCGATCATGGCGGGAGGCTGCCCGCGGTCCAGTTAACACCACCCGTGCAAAGGCTGTGTCCTCTCGGGCCTGTACGTCGAGGCGATAAAACCTGGAAAAGGTGTGCAAGGAGGACCACGTCGCCGTTTGCCAGATATCAACAGGAGACAACAGTCTAACTTCTGCCATGACACTGCCTGAACTCTAGGGGAATGTGCTCTAATCTGGGAAGGCAATGGCTTTTCAGCATCCACATAGACGCCCGTGACCACCTCCTTAATCCACAAGCTATAGTAGCCCATGAAGCTGGTTCGTCCTGCTTCCTTCCCCCATGAAGGACAATCCGGCAATCCATCTTTGGGAACAGTTCTGAAACTTCCAGATACTTCACTAGAAGTCTCTTGACAACCAAGTGAAGCAGGAGATGATATTCCTCCGTATCCTTGAGTTTATCTAGGGATGGTAATGAAATGAACTGATTCAAATGAAATTCCGAGACCACCTTAGGCAAGAAGGATGGAACAGTACGTAGCTGTAATGCCCCTGGAGTCATTCGGAGGAATGGTTCCCAGCACGACAATGCCTGCCGTTCGGAGATGTGATGCGCTGAATATATTGCCACCAGGAACACCTTCTTCAAGATCAATACACGCAAGGAAAGACTGTGCAGCGGTTGAAAGGTAGGACTTGTCAAAAAATCAAGCACCAAATTAAGACTCCACAAGGGAACCACAGATGAGGCCGAAGGTGCTTCACTCCCTTCAGAAAGTGGGGCACATCAGGGTGGGCCGACAGGGAGGCCCATTCACTTCACTCCTGAAACAGGAGAGAGCTGCTAGCTGAATCTTCAAGGAGTTAAGGGTCAAACCTTTATTCAACCCATCCTGCAGAAATTCCAGAATAAGTGGGATTTTGACCGCACGAGGGAGAACACAGTGATCCTCGCACCAGAACTCACTCTCCAGATCCACTAGAGACATGGAAAACCTCCAAGCACATTTTCCCATTAAGTCAGAATCAGTAAAGCCAATAGCATACTAACTTTAAACAATTTATGTTAACTACAAACACAGCTGGTTCTGGCTATTTTGGTACAACTGTAACCATCAGAACGTCTCCATCACGTGACTGTTCACCATGAAAACACATGGCTGACATCACATCCAAGTAGTCAGAGACAATTGATTGTAACACCATAATTCAATTTCAAAGCAATGTTTTAAAGTTTCAAAATAAAATAATAAAAAAAAATCTTTTAAATTTGGTTTGTTTTAATGATTTCCATGTTTTTATCTTATTTTTTTGTCTCATGTCAAAATTGGTTTTGGTTTTATAACCTTTTGGTCTGTTTGTATTAAATGTACGATTGTGTATGTCTGAAAAAAATAACCTGCTTTGAGTTAGGCAGTAATTGATCAAGAAATACAAATAAATAAATGAAAACGTATGCAGTTCTCACCTAAAATGTGTGTCATGCTTGCTGGACTTTTTGTTTTTTAATTCTATTTATTAATTTTCAAAAATGTACAAGACATACAATCTTGAAAAGCAAAAGAGCATAGTCAAAAGTGTATAAACAATAAGTAACAATCATTTAGTATGTATAATTAGCTCCATTATGTCCACTATTCAGGATCCACCAGATGGCTAAAAAGAAATAAAATCATAACATGAACAAGGAAAAAGTATTAGAGCTAGACATGTATGTTTTACCTATAAAAAAGCAGCACTCACTGACATACAGTGAGACACAGAGTAGTGCTTCTCTACAGAGAGAACTGCGACTCTGCTCCTCCCAAATGTACCTGTATTGCTTATTGATATGCAATAATACATTTAAACCTGTTTCTACTAAATTTGGTAAGTTCCATTGTGTTCATGGGGGCAGTGCCTTTAAAGCTGATTCAGCACTTAACAACCTAAATTTCAACTTAGTGGAACAGATTGAGACATCGTATTTCTCAGAATTCATCTTTTTTTCTTTAAAAGACTGATAGGCTTTATTTAGAAATCGTAAAGATCTGGGGGAGAACACCCCCCCCCCCCCAAGCAGCAGCAGGAGCAGGATTGCTGGCAATAATCACTTTGTCCCAGCACTTGGAGAATGAAACAGCAGAGTCCTAGTTTTTAATCAGGTGGGGCTGTGCAGAGCCTGTACTCAAGATGGCAGCATTCCAGACACATCAGGAGAAACTGCACTTAGCTGCTCTCTCTCTCTGGGAATGTCTCGGAGTTCAAACATACTTGTGCACTAGGTTCAGGCTAGGAGGACCCCAGATTGTAAGCTTGCTCTGAATGATTTACTCTGTAGTTTGCAAGCTGAACACTATGTGCTGTCAGACAGTGCTGCCTTTCATTGGTAACAGAGAGCGCAGCACTCAGACATATGAACTGGCACATGGAAATCCTCAGAAAATATCTCCTAGCCTTAGAAACACCATTCCCAATACAAACTCTCTTTTCCCATTTTTTTATTTTTAAATCATAGCCTGTATGACTTACCTTAGCCAGCTGAAAGCTCTGGTTCTTTTTCTGCCTTGAAAAAGGTTAAATAAAGGCAGTTTGAATATTAAAAAAGTGTTACCTTCTCTCGTTAACTGTCTTATCGCTTAAACTATTACCATATTCAAGGGATGGAAGCCCGGATGGAAGCCCTTGAGTTAGTGGGCTCGCTTTGAGTCCTGACAAGAGGTGGTGAGCTTTCAAATTGTCAACGGCACACTTCACTGCAAGGCTTAGCAATTGCAGTAGCTTGGCTTCCACAAGCATTTCACCTCAGACAGTAAGCAGACGATCCCTTTCTTGGAAAGGGCCCGCTCAAACTACACAGGTAGTGCTCTCCCAGAGAAAACAAACCCCATTAGATGAGTAGTGAGCTGCGCTGCTGTCCTGGCTCGCATCACTGTAGAGAACAATCCACAGGAGCTTGGCCCATTAACATAAAATTTGACTCAAAACAAGTTTAAGGGCTAAATCACAACCATGAAATAGCCATAGAAATTCTCTTCAGTTAAAAAAAAAGTTTTTTTTAATTCAGGCGTTTCAGCTTTACTGCGGCACGGAGAGCATAAGGATCCTTCAGCGGAATTACACTGTGCCCCACAACAACGGACCTTCTCAGTCATGGTGACTCACTCTCAGCTGTGGCAGGACACAGGAATTCCCTGCCGAAGTGCAGGTAACGATCTAAATCCCCAAATAATGGCCGATTTAGAGAGCAGAGACTTCTCCTCCTTACAATGCAAGCAACAAAAGAGTGAATAAATCAGTCTCTAGAGCTGGCCTCACTGCAGGAGCATGGCCACATTTTAAGGCACTTTGACACTAGTAAAGGTGCTGAAAGTAAAAAATAATAAATCCTCTTCTTAATCAGGTACAAGAGCAAAAACTCCAAACTCCCATCCAACGGCTGGAAGCAGAGAACACTGTTTGAATGTGTTCTAATCATCACTTATATTCTAGTGATGTCATTAAAAAAAAAAAAAGGTTTTAGAATTCTGCCTCCATTTGTGCTGGACGAGACGTTCAGGACTGGTGGAGCAGAAGGAAAAGGTATAGCAATTAAAACAGAACTAGTGCAAGGTTTGAGACCAGAGGATCATCCCCCCCCCCCTGTTTTAGAGGGCTAAAGCTACAGCAGCACTGTTGGCAGCCAGCACATCGCTCTCTACTAGTCAGAACAGATTCAATTCATGCCAAAACAAACCCACAACCGGGCCCACATCTCCATGGATCAGCTGTGTGCTACAGATATACTCTCCAACCTAGGCTTTGAGGTCCTCTAATCACAGTTTTCGTGAAGTTTCTTTCTTCTCCTCACCTGGCACACCCTTCAGAGACACGAGAACAGGCTTCTTCAATACTGAGACCATTATTTTGGAACATGCTACCGGTTGCCTTGTGGACTTCTACAGATACCAAGGCATTTAAGAGAGCACTAAAAAAACAGTTTTATTCAAGACAGCATTTGAACCATTTGAACAGAAAACATACATTGGTATTTAGACCAACTTGTCTCCTGGGTGTCTGTTTGTGGATTTATTAATGTCGAGCACTAAATTGCTATGTAGGTTAGCATTCTCTTCTGGTGGGCTTTCGCAATTCTGATTTTTGCTCAACAGGTAACTTCATTCTTTCTGGACTGAGATATATATATATCTACATATATACACTTAAACATTAACAGACAATGGTGCTTGGACTGTTGGGTTTTCATTTTATACTTTTGTGTGTGTTACTCTGTACCCTGCCCTGAACAGCGGCGGGTGCGTGATTATAAATAATTCAAATAAAATAAATAAATGTGAAATGCTGCAGATAGAACAAGGAGAACCCCAAAGAGCATTCGTGCCTCTTTCTGCCTGCATTTTGACACTATTGACAGAAGAACTGTTTCAATCCCATGGTTGTTAAGAAATAGAGCCTGAGCAGGTTGCCGAACATTGGCTTTGTAATAAATTTCACAGACTATTAGCAGAGGGTAAGAAAGTGCTTCACAATACTAACCGTAAAAATTTAGACAGTACATTAATAGCATCCATCGTATCCTTGTTCTCCTTGTAGAGGACAAAGTGGCAGTAGCTCCCCCGTGCTTTCGGCCAGGAGTGCTTTCTTGGAGCTTTAAAACAAAAGACATACATATGCAAAATATCAGAACTTCCAGTATATAACTTTGTAATGGTCTTCCATTTGGGAACCAGTGCATTTACTTCTCATTCCATTCTTTGTACTGAAATGAACAAGAGGATAACCTAAAAAGCAGACTATTATTACTGGCTCCTACTTAGCTCAGAAAAACAAGCAAATGTTTGTGTTAAAACAGAAACGTGTGAAAATTAATTTGTATTTCTCATCCATTTACTCGATTTTTTATTTTTCAACAGCTATTAGAATAAAGTCACACTGATTCCTTTCCAAAGAAGTTTCAGCTGTTTTAACACTATTTAAAGGGGACTTGATGGTTGGCATTTCATTATACACATATGAAATGCCAACATATCTTACCTGCTGCTGTTCTGACCTCTGTCCAAATGTACAGCATTAAGAGCACAAAAGAGCAATATTTAATTTATACCATCTTCGAGGTTATCATGCATATACTTGTATGGGTATTCATGTTGTGGTGTCAATGGCATCCAATAGCTATGTGGTGGATAGCAGCAATTTAGACACTGGCGCAATGAACTCGGGCAGCAAGTAACCATGATCAAATGAAAAAAGAAAAAAATAATTCAACTGTGGATGCATGGAAAAAAAAAATCATGAAGCTGAAACAATTTATTTAGGACGGTACTGTATCCACACCTTGCAAAAAACTTCTAGTTTAAGGCCACTCAAGTGGGCACAAGGACTCTCAGATCATTCTGCCATCTACCTTAGAATGAGCAAGCACAGTGCTAGTAAACTGCACTCCTCAAGACTTCTCACACAAACTGGGACCAGTCCACCTATAACCCAAATAACAAAATGTCCAAAACTATTACCCACAGATGAATGAAGAAAGAATTTAAAAGTAAAGCATTTTTATGCTGTTCTAGTAGTTTGGCATACTGAAGGGCAAATTTGAAAAGCCCTATGCACGTCGAATCTGGGAGATACGCACATAACTGGGACATGCGAGGATTTTAAGAGGCCCACAGCCATGCACGTATCTCCTGGTTTGCACATTGGAAAGGTTTTTGCAAAAAGGGGCAGGCCGGGACAGCGCCATTAAATCAGTGTCGCGTACAAGCGTGCGCTGGGATCACACAACGGCATAACTTGCTGCTGCTATGGACTGCGGGTAAGTAATAAAATAAAAAAAATTTAGGGTAGTAAGCGGGGATTTAGGGGGTCTGGGGTTTAGGAAATCTGCTTTTTAACTAGGGCAAACTGGGAGGGAATGGGGAAATAGGCCTTAACGTGTTGCCGCTCGCATCTACAAAAATTCCCCCACTTAACGCATGCGAGATGGCTTTCGCGTACATGTCTATATAAAACCGTGCATGAAGGTAGCGGATTTTATAACATGCGAACGTAGACTCGCGCATATTATAGAATTGTTGCGTTCATGTGCACACACTCGCAGCTCTTAAGATCTAACTTTAAGTTTCTGCGTAACAGACTAAATTTGTGGTTTCCTAAGACTCTAGTATAGTCTTCAAGGGAAGATATAAAACCACATTACCCAGGACTCTTCTCAGTGACCAGCAAAAAATGCTACAGTCTCAAGAGATGCTCTGATCAGATATGTAATTTCAGCCAGATGAAAAGAAAAACCAAAAAGGACCTGATCATTAAAAGAAGAAATAATAAACAAGAAAAAAAACCCCCAACCTTTAAAAAAGTATGTGAATGGTTCACTGGGCCAAGTCCAGGGGATCACAGCTCCCCACTGCACAGGGTTATCAGACCATAGATGTTCAATACTAGGCACGTTCCAAATGGGAAAACCGCATATAAAAGCAAGAAAAAGGAGCAGCTTTAAAAGCTCCATTGTTAGTTTATAAGTCTGTATCAATCTGCAATTAAAATCCGGTTTCTTAAAGCGAACCTGAGGAAGGGGCATGGACAATGAAAGACAAGGGACATTTAAAGGACATGTATCTTACAGATGCAAAATGCCACTAGTACGACAAAGTCTGTCGATACTTGAAAAAGACTTTCAATAAAGTTATTACTTTTTCTTCCTAATAATAAAACAATCATACAAAGCATTTTTTTCTGAAAAAATTGTAGGTACTCTGAAAACAAGAAAAATATATTACCAAAAGTGCCTATTAACACTTAAATGCCTGATAACTTTTAATGAAATACATCCACCTAAATAAATAAATAAATAAATAAATAAATAAATAAATAAAGGCGGCACTCGGATTTCCAGCTAGAGGAAAAGGTCTACTGATTCTGTTCATTAATTATTTTAAATGCTTGCTTATAATACAAGGTGAACAAAATGTGTACAAGCAGGGTAAGATGAAAAATATGCCAACATGGAAAACACTGATAAAGTTAGAGGTTTATCAGCATAAAAAAAATGGCAAACATGCGTACTGCATTACCACTAACATGCAGAAAGCATGCGAGCAGACCCGAGTACCTTCAAAGGCAAAACACACTCTGTCACCTACACGTAGGATGCAAATTAGACACAGACAGGTGAGAACTAGTACCTTTTAAAGTCTTATTTCCAAAATGGCCCCTCTTTTTTTTTTATTTGCTTAAAGAAAACTAGGCATATAGGGAGGTAGTTCATTACCAGTAATTTGAAACAGAGTATTTATAAAGGCCAGGCAATTCCTCCTCTTTCTTTATTCTTCCAGCTCAAATCGGCTTCATTTGCAGCTACCCCTATGTTATTCTCCCCCCACCCCAAGTGTACCTAGTCTTGTTATTACAGTGATAGCAATGGGCTGGGGTCCATACACTAGAACCCTGTATCATGGGCTCTAAATCCTGCCACCAAGTGTCGCCCTTACTGGTAACAATGATTCCCTCCTCTGACATCCAGGTGCTCTGCACACTGCTTATGCGGCATCCCCAGCCCTGGCTGGACCGGGCTGCATTAGGCCTGATACAGAAACTGAACCGGGGAGCTTTTGCATGGCAATGCCCAGCACTTGCCAATAAGTCAACAAAGAGGCCCACATACTAAGTTTTAATTCTTTAAAAACATTCTTGGAGGCAGCCTGGGGCTGCGAAAAAGGTACAATACATGTGGCACTGAGGAGGCGTGAGCCACTTTAATGCACAATTAAAACCAATATTTAATATGGAAAGGGGGGGTCTTAATTCTTATGCTTCTTAAATCCATATCTCAAGATGAGTTTCACCTAGGAATGAAAGTACAGGGCAATTAAAAAAAAAAAAGTCACATTTTAAATTAGGAGGCATCTGATGTGACAAAGAAACTGGGAATTCTGTGTCAGTACCAAGTAATTTCTCCAATAGTTCCAAATCTCTGCTTTATCTTTGCCTGGTTGCAAGTTTGTTGGTGCCTCCTTTGCTCTGAATTTTTATTCTCATGTTTGTTTTTTTCAAAAAGCTTCAGTGTGGCTAACACACAGCATTTCCTTAGGTGGCTGTCTTGCTGTAATGTCATCTTACAGTTCTAGGACAATCCAAATAGTGTTGTTGTGACGAGATGCTTAGCTTTCATTTAGAAATGGGACTTCAAGGTAAAGAATCAAGAACAAAAAAGACATTCAAGGAAAACATATCACAAGGGATATAGAGAAGGGAAACCCCCCCCCCCACCAACTTCCTCCCAAAAGCAGCTTTCCCTTTAAGATAAAATGTTCATATTCTTTACAGTCTTGTGTGAAAAAACATTGTTTACTTGCTCTATTTAGCAAGTAATCTCTCAGAACCAGGTTTAAAGTTCACCTTTTACTTTTATGATCCACTAACAGAGAATATGTTTTTAGAACACATTTACCAAATTAAAAAATAAAATGCCCAATGTATTGCTACATTTTAATGATGTTACACCTGCAGAGGGACATAGACAGTGCTAATTTTCTGGTTTAATGAATTCTCAAGGATTATTTCCTGACCTAAAAACAGCCACCAGACGTTGCCCAACGGAAGCCAAGTGCAGCACCTGGAACCGGTCTGGAAAATATCAAGAATGTACATGTTGAAGTGTGCCCTGTGTGCACACTGCAGAACAGTAAAAAAAATAGAAGAGTTTCTGAATTTTCACTACAGATTTATAAACAGGAAGGGATGCTATATTGATCTACCATTGTAGCCCATCACTGGACAGCCCTCACAGAGAAGATCTGTCTTAGTGGCAAGCACTTATCTACAGTCAGTTGAAAACACAGAAAATTCACAAGTTTAAGTCCTGCTCTTTCACTGACTTTGATGGAACTTAAGCACATCACTTTATAATCTATGCCTCAGCTACTGCAACTGTTATCATTGAAGCCAATATTCAAAGAAAACTGAGCACCTGGTCTAGGTTTGGGCTAAAAATTCCCTAATTTTAACCACTTAAATTTAGGCCTGCTATTTATTTGACAACTTTCAGGCACCCAAGTTAGATGCCCAGTACTGCAAGGTACCTAACTTACTTCCATCAACCTAACCCTAAGACATAAGAACAGAGGTTTGCCATACTCGGTCAGACCAAGGGTCCATCAAGCCCAGTATCCTGTTTCCAACAGTGGCACAGCCAACTCACAAGCACCTGGCAGGGTGCCAAGGGATAGATAGATTCCAAGCTGCTTATCCAAGAATAAGCAGTGGATTTCTGCAACTGTACCTGAATAATGGTTAATGGACTTTTCCAGGAACTTGTCCAAACCTTTTTTAAAATGTAGCAACACTGATAAATTTCACCACATCCTCTGGCAACAAATTGCAAAGCTTCATTTACACGTTAATTAAAAAAAAAGTCTCTCTTATTAGTTTTAAATTTATTACCTAGTAACTTCATTGTGTGTCCCCTGGTCTTTGTACTTTTCAAAAGAGTAAACAACTGATTAACATTTACTTGTTCCATTCCACTCATTATTTTATAGACCTCTATCATATCTCCCCTCAACCGTCTCTTCTCCAGGCTGAAGAGGTCTAACCTCTTTAGTCTTTCTTCATAGGGGAACTGTTCCATCCCCTTTATCATCTTGGTCGCCCTTCTCTGAACCTTTTCTAATTCAGTTATATCTTTTTTTTGAGATGTGATGACCAGAGCTGCACACAATATTCAAGATGAGCTCACACCATGGAACGATAAGAGGCATTAAGATATGTTCTGTTTTATTCTACATTCCTTTCCTAATAATCCCCAGCATTCTATTTGCTTTCTTGGCTGCTGCTGAACAGTGAGCAGAAGATTTCAATGCATTTTCAACGATGACACCTACATCATTTTCCTGAGTGGTGATTCCTTATGTGGAACTTTGCATTTTATAGCTATAATCTGGGTTACTCTTCCCTAATTGCATCAATTTGCACTTGCCACATTAAATGTCATTTGCAATTTGCATGCCCAGTCTCCCAGTTTTGCAACGTCCTCTTGCAATTTCTCACAATCCTCTTGTGATTTAACAACTTTGAATAATTTGGCATCATCGGCAAATCTGATCCCCTCACTACTTGTTCCCATTTCCAGGTCATTTATAAATATATTAAAAAACAGTGGTCCCAGAACAGATCCATGGGGCACTCCACTATTCCTTTCTCCATTGGAAAATGTACCATTTAGCCCTACTCTCTGTTTTTCTATCTTTTAACCAGTTGGCAATCCACAATGCCCTATGACATTTTAATTTCCTAAGAAGTCTCTCATGAGGGACCTTGTCAAATGCTTTCTGGAAATCCAGATTATACTATATCAACTGGCTCACCTTTATCCACATGTTTATTTACGCCCTCAAAATAATGTAGCAAATTTGTGAGGCAAGACTTCCCTTGGCTAAATCCTGTCTACTTTCTAGACACCTAAGTTTAGGCACTCAGTCCTAGACAATTTTCAAAGATGTCAGTTTATGTTCCTAAACCCTTTGAAAATATATGCCCTTGTATCTTGACCCTTTACACCACAAAGGGATCACAACAACATTAGCCTGACTTTTGGCCCTAGAGATATTTTTATTCTACTGTTCTAACAGTTAAGTGAGTTGGTGCACAACCACTGCTATAAAAATAATTTGTATGTGATTTGTAACAAAACCAGTGTTATTTCTTTCTTATCTTATGACCCCCTCTTGATCACCACTTTTTCTTCCTTAGTCCATCAGAATACTATCCAAGCCACAGAATGCCAAGGGCCCAAGTATTTTCTCCCTTTTAATCCCATCTTCATTCTCTCCTCCACAGACTGCAAGCCCAGGAGGCTACAGAAATCCTTGGCAATCCATGGGCTCAATTGGAGAATTCTTTGAGATCCACTCATTGGTCACTACCTTCTCTATCTCCCCAGGCTTGAGCGCATCACCTTTATGGTGTGGCCAGGTCTGAAACCAGATCCCTGGAGCTTCGGCCTGAGCTGCATGGTCAGCCCCATACCTAAAAACATACTCCACATGGTTTCTACTTTGGGATGTGATGCAAAACAATGCAATCGGTATCATTTCTCATTCTTCTATAGAAGTCAGAGGCAATGCAGATGTAGGGAAAAAGAACCAGATAATTTCCAAACTAAAATCTACTACCTGGAAATACGCAACGCTAACCAAAAGAGATTACACTGTTTGTTAAGAGTGACTCTGCTGCCTCACTGTTCTGCTCGCTCTCAATTTGCAACTCCTCCCAGCTTAGGAAGAAAATAGTTTCCTTGCTTTTGATGCTATAAAAACTTCAACAACACTGTTCAAACTAACCCCAACAAGCAGAAACATTCCTCAGCAGCGGTACAAAGCAACACGACGACACGCTTAATCCAGGGAAAAGAAAATTATTATTTACCTGCTAATTTTCGTTCCTGTAGTACCATGGATCAGTCCAGACAGTGGGTTATGTCCCCAATCCAGCAGATGGAGTCAGCACAAGCTTTGAGGGGGCGTATCCATATATACTACTACCCCCTCTGCAGGAGTTCAGTATCGAGTATATCAAAGCCCGAGTAGAAACCCCCGAAGGATCAAGTTTGTGGAAACAGATAATGAAAACAATTGTAACCGCAACAAGTAACTGCAAACATCCTACCAACTTGTAGGGAGCTGTGAAAAACAGCGAAAAGAAACAACTGTGAAGACTCAGAACACTGCGAGCAAGAAGCAGCGCAGAGCTGAGCAGGATCAAGAACCCAAACGCGGTGGGCGTCTGGACTGATCCATGGTACTACAGGAACGAAAATTAGCAGGTAAATAATAATTTTCTTTTCCCTGTACGTACCTGGATCAGTCCAGACAGTGGGATGTACCCAAGCTTCCCTAAATCGGGTGGGGTCCTGCGAGGCCTGCTCGGAGAACCTGCTCGCCAAAGTGTCCAGAGACCGGAGAGGCGAGGTGCAGACGATAGTGCCTCGAGAACGTGTGTAACGATTTCCAGGTGGCTGCCCTACAAATTTCCTGCGAGGATACCGAGCGAACCTCCGCCCAGGAAGCCGCCTGAGAACGTGTAGAATGCGCTACAATTCCGGGTGGGGGAGTCCGACCCGCCCCAATGTAAGAAGCAGCAATGCCGGCCTTCAGCCATCTGGCAATGGTAGTCTTCGAGGCCTGAGACCCCTTCTTAGGACCGGCCCAGAGTACAAAGAGATGGTCAGAGGTTCGGAACTCATTTGTAGCCTCCAGATAGAGGCGCAGAGTGCGCTTGACATTCAAGAGACGGAGAGACTTCGGCTCTGAGGAAGAGAAGGACAGCAACTCCACCGTCTGGTTCACATGGAATGCAGAAACCACCTTCGGAAGGAAGGAGGGAACGGTGCGAAGCGAAACTCCAGAGTCGGAGAAACGGAGATAGGGCTCTCTACACAACAGAGCCTGCATCTCCGAGATGCGTCGAGCGGAACAGATGGTCACAAGAAATACAGTCTTGAGAGTGAGATCCTTTATCGTTGCGCTGCGCAGCGGCTCGAACGGTGGTCCCGACAGGGAGCAAAGCACAAGGTTAAGACTCCAGGAGGGACAAGGGTCCCGTAACGGAGGACGCATATGCTTGACACCCTTGAGAAAACGAGCAATGTCAGGATGCTGTAGAAGAGAGCCCCCATCACTCAACAGCGAACCAAGGGCGGCCACCTGAACCCGTAGTGAATTATAGGTGAGCCCTTTTTCCACCCCCGCCTGTAGAAACTGAAGGATCTGAGGTACAGAAGCCTTAGCGGGTCTCGTGGCCTGGCTGGTACACCACAGCTCGAACACCTTCCAGACTCGAACATAGGCCGATGTCTTTCGTGCCCGCAATAGCGTGGATACTACCGCCTCCAGGTAGCCCCGACGCCGGAGGCGGCGCCTCTCAAAAGCCAGGCTGCAAGACAGAAGAATTCTGCCTGCTCGAAAAATACCGGGCCCTGATGTAGGAGCTGGGGGAGGTGCCCCAGCCTGATTGGCCCGTCGATCACCAGCTGTAGCAGGTCCGCAAACCAGGGTCGCCTGGGCCATTCTGGGGTGACGAAAACCACGGTCCCCTGATGGCTTTCTATTCTGCGGAGCATCCTGCCCACCAGGGGCCATGGTGGAAAAGAAAGATATGGCGGCCACGGGAGGACCAGGGCATCCACTCCCTCCGCGCTCTCTCCGGCGACTGAAGAAGCGTGGAGCCTTGGCGTTGAGAGCGGACGCCATCAGATCCAAGTGGGGGGCCCCCCACCGATGGACGAGAAGTTGCATTGCTTTGTCGGAGAGAGACCACTCTCCGGGTCCAGCAGTTGACGACTGAGGAAGTCCGCCTGGACGTTGTCCACACCGGCGACGTGCGAGGCCGCTAGCCGGACGAGATGACGCTCCGCCCATTGCATCAGCAGCGCCGCCTCGAGCGCGACCTGCGGGCTGCGCGTGCCTCCTTGTCGGTTGATGTAGACCATGGTGGTAGCGTTGTCCGATAGGATTCTGACTTCTCGGTTCCGAAGAAGCGGGAGGAAATGTCGCAGAGCTAGCCGGACCGCTCTGGTTTCCAGACGGTTGATTGACCACTTCGCCTCCACCGTGGACCACGTCCCCTGCGTGGCGCTTCGATCGCAGACTGCACCCCAGCCTGCTAGACTGGCATAGGTGGTCACCACCACCCAATTTGGCAGATCGAGGGACATGCCACGGGCCAGGTTCGGCGGATCCAACCACCAGCCCAGACTGTCCCTGGCATTCTGTGGGAGCGGGAGAATCATCTGATAGTCCTGCAATACTGGTTTCCAACGGGAGAAGAGCGCCCACTGTAAGGTCCTGAGGTGCGCAAAAGCCCAAGGTACAAGGTCGATGGTGGACCCCATCACTCCCAGGAGTTGCAGGTAGTCCCAGGAGGTGGGCTCTGGTAACGCAGAGAACCGTCGTGTGTGATCCCGCAAGGATTGAGCTTTGTCCTGGCGCAGAAAAAACTTTGCCCAGTAGGGTGTCGAAAGTTGCCCCCAAAAAAAAACCCAAGCATTGCGAGGGCATGAGGGAGCTCTTGGAGAAGTTCACTACCCATCCCAGGGAATGTAGAAACCGTACTACTCGAGTCACCGCTGAGCGTCCATGATCGAATGACTTCGCCCGGAGGAGCCAATCGTCCAGATAAGGATGAACCAGGATGCCCTCCTTCCGGAGAGCTGCCGCCACAACTACCATGATCTTGGTGAAGGTGTGCAGCGCCGGCGCCAATCCAAACGCGAGAGCCGTGAACTGAAAATGCTGGTCCAGAATTTTGAAACGAAGGAAACTGTGGTGGTCCGGGCGGATGGGAATGTGCAGGTAGGCCTCCGTTAAGTCCAGGGAGGCGAGGAACTCCCCCCGATGCACCGCCGCAATCACTGACCGGAGCGTTTCCATGCGGAACCGAACGACTCGAAGGGATTTGTTGACTTCCTTGAGGACTAGGATAGGCCGGAAGGAACCGTCCTTCTTTGGTACGACGAAATAGATGGAATAGTGGCCCGAGCCCACCTCTCCGAAGGGCACGGGCGCAGTAGCGCCTATCTCCCGGAGTCTGTCCAGAGTCAGCTGCACTGCTCCTCTCTTGAGGTCCGAGCCACAGGGGGAAAAGATGAACCTTCCCTGCGGGGGGCGGACAAATTCCAATGCATAGCCGTGTTTTATGGTATCCAGGACCCACTGGTCCGAGGTGATCCGTGCCCACTCCGCTTAGAAATACGTTAGTTGGTCCCCAATCCTGGGGACAGGGGAGTGGGCGAGACTGGCATCATTGTGAAGACTTAGTATAGGGGTTCCCGGTTCCGGGAGTAGTGCGTGCGGGCCGATGCCCGCGGAAGGCGCGCAACCAGGGCTGAGACCTGGGGGCGGATGGCCGGGAGCCCGTCTGTCTGTAGCCCCTGTAGCGCCGTTGCGCTCTGGCTCTGGTCCGAGAAGAAGAAAACGCTCTGGATGGTCGAAACCTATCCTCCGGCAGCCGATGAACAGCGTTCTCCCCCAGGGACTTGATGATCTGGTCCAAATCCTCCCCGAAGAGGAACTTGCCCCTGAAGGGAAGAGAGCCCAGACTGGACTTAGAGGACGTATCAGACGCCCAATTGCGTAGCCACAGTAGTCGTCGTGCTGCCACTACCGAAACCATGGATCTTGCGAGGACCCGAAAAAGGTCGTACGAGGCGTCCGCCCCATACGCCACTGCGGCTTCTAGCCGATCTGCCTGGGCAGCCTCATCGGACGGCAGGTTCTGAGACGTGAGGAGTTGTTGCACCCAAAGGAGACTAGCCCGCTGGGCAAGCGAACTGCACATCACCGCCCCGCATACCCAGAGCGGAGACCTCGAAAACCCGCTTAAGGAAAACTTCCAACTTACGATCCTGTGTGTCCCGCAACGCCGCACCTCCCGTCACTGGGATAGTCGTCCTCTTCGTGACCGCCGACACTGCGGAGTCCACCTTTGGGGACCTTGATGAGGTCCAGAAAATCTTCGGGGAGCGGGTACAGCTTTTCCATAGCCCGGCTGCTCTTCAGGGAGGCCTCCGGGGTGTCCCATTCCCTGGTGAGAAGTTGTAAAAAACGAGTCATGAATGGGAAAAGCCCGAGCCCTCGGCCGGAGTGCCGCCAGGACAGGATGTCCCTTCCTTGAAGAAGTGATGACAGCGGGAGCTACTGGGGCAGGCGGGTCTGGTGGCGGATCCAAATCTAATTCTTGGATGATCTGCGGGATGAGGTCGTCCAGCTCTTCCCTCTGGAAGAGGCGTAGGGTACGCGGATCATCCCCCTCCTGTGTGCCGTCCCCTTGTCCCCCGTCCGGGAGGTCAAGTCCATGTCCCGCTGTGTCTGGCACCGCCCCCACTGCCGCGGGCGTGGATCGGACCCGGGTAGGAAGGCGGGAGGCCCCCACTCCCGGAGGGTCGGGGGGGGCCGGCGTCGAGGGCGACATCCGAGGGATCTTAGGAGGGGGGGGGGGGTCCCACAGGTGCTTCCAGCCCCTGCAGATAAGCGGTATGCATGAGCAAGATAAACTCCGGAGAGAACCCCGGCCTGCTCGGGTGCGCTTCGGGGGCGGCGTGGTTCCTGCTCCCTGGCTCTGGGTGCTTGGTTCCTGCACCAAAATCGGGGGAACACCCCCGCTGGTAGAGTCCTCCAGGGATCCGTTCTCCCTCGTGGCCTCCAGGGATCCGTTCCCCCTCGTGGCCTGCGCCTCAGGGCGCTCAGAATGTAAAATGGCCGCCGTTCCCGCCAAAAATGGCGAAGTGGCCGGCCCGCACCGCCCGGGCAAAAAAGAGAAATCAGTCAGGGACCGTGAGGTACCTTCCCCCCCCGGGAAGGCATCGTGCACAGATGCCCTCCCGGGAAATCCGGGACCCCGGGTCTCCGCAGGCCGCACAGCGGGACGGCCGCGGCATCGGGATCGCTGCAGGAGAAAAGAAAAAGCCACGGGGGGGGGCCACGCGCACAAAGGCGCCGCTGCGGGGGGGCCCGGTCGGCCCGCACTGCCCGCTGTCTGAAAATAGAGGAGGGTGCCGCGGGGGGGGGCCTTCCTGGCCACACGACCCGCCCCAGACATCTTTCCCTAAATGGCTCAGCAGCCCATGAGGAGCTGTAAAATGGCCGTGGGTGAGGGAGTAAAGAGCGAAGAGGCCGGCTCCACCGGCTTTCGCGGGCACCGGGGGCTGAGCTGTAAAGGAAAAAACTACAAAGGAAAAACAAACTTACCCCTGGCTGCAACGAGAAATAAACAGCAAGGCCGCAGAGAAGAGACAAGGAAGATAAGCCACTCCCCAGAAGTTGAAAGAACTCTGCCTTTTTTTTTTTTTTTTAAACTTAATACAAACTTGATCCACAGAAAAAGACAACAACAAGCCATAATCAAGCAAGAAAGTGAAGGAAAAGGAGGGGAAGCCTGATTCCCCTACTCGCATCTGCTGGAGTCAGAAGATACTGAACTCCTGCAGAGGGGGTAGTAGTATATATGGATACGCCCCCTCAAAGCTTGTGCTGACTCCATCTGCTGGATTGGGGACATAACCCACTGTCTGGACTGATCCAGGTACATACAGGGAAAGCAAGGCTACTAATATTGCAGCAACTGCTGAGGAGGGGGTGGTGGTGGAGCATCGCTCAAAGCACTTTACATACGAGCAGATCTCAACAGGCAAACATATCTGAGCAAAGTTACTTCATTCTGCATGTAGAATTGTTCTTCCCTTTCACTTTTCAAGCTATTTCACACCCTTCTTCCCTCAAGCAGGTTTATTCACAGCTCAAATCAACACTTTTCATGGTCTTACTAGGTTACCAAGAGAATGTTTCTTATGTCATAAAATATAGGAGTCGTCCTTTCAAAAGGGAAACCACTCTCACCTCTTACTAACATCTACAACTTTGTTTGCATGAATCTAGTTACAGAAATATCCCAAGACCTTTCCTCCCTATCCTTCCAGGGACTGACCAGTCTGTGAACGTTCATTTTTGCACTAATAGAAGTCTTCTCTTGGGCAAGAATACAATTAACACAAATTATGGTTGTGCTTGCAGTATGTGGTATTTCCCCTCTATTCTTTAGTTCCATGGGATGGCCAAGAGTTAAAGCTTTTTACTAAGAGATCTGATGCACATCAAGCTACATTTACCATGGCTCCCATTATTCCTAATGGGCCTTATTCACTAATAACGTGCCGTATCACATGTTATCATATGTCACACCTTAGTAAATAGACCTCAGAGTTTGCTGTCATGAAACCCCATTCCTTGGAGAATCAGCTGCAAGTCTCATAGCCTGAAACTGCAAAGGATAGACATCTCGCTTACATGCGACCTCTAGAATGGGGACAAGCAGAGAAATAATCTGCTGAGACACAAAAGTAATAGTCCCAAAGCAACGTAGCATTAAAGAATGAAGAACACATTTTGGCTCTACAAAAGCATTTCCAATCAATACAATAACTTACTTGCCAGGGCTTTCTTTCCTGCAGCATGGTATGCTACAATGTACTTTTTTCCATCTCGGTCTTCAGTTTTAGTCTCTAATCCAGGAAACAAGGCTTTTATAGCATGATGTATAACTGTTCTCTTTTCTTTGGTGTCTTCCACAACCTGTTTAGAAACAAAAAAAGGAAATAGATGTCAGATTTCCAACCAGGATAAGAGAAGGGAAAGGCAATCCATCAGATCATCTTAATGTGGACATTAAATGTCACAATGAATTTGCTAAGTTTACTTAATGACGCATGGATGGAGGCTTCTGATAAAGAAATGCACTGGCAACTACAAGTTATCATCAAATGTGCGCTCTTTAGAAAAGGAAGTCCATTTTTGATACTCCTTATCTTTTATCTATAGAAGGCAAACAATTAAGAAATCTGTTTAGACCATAAAACACCTCGACTCAGCATGCCCTGAGTCTCCATTCCATTTTATATGCCTGAATCTAAAATGCATCTCTTTTTCCTGATATTTCCTGCAGTTTGCTGGCTTGTTTTATCCTGTTTGGATCTTCTTCTAAATCAGGTTACTTGCCATTTCAGATCAAGCGCCTACTATGCTCCAAGTCACCAAAAGTCATTTGATCATTTCGATAATGTAGCATAGCTATGGGAACTATATTATATAGAGGTATTCATGCCTATCCCTCACTTAAAACAGAGTGCATGGAGAGACAGCGAGAGCATGTGTGCGAGTGTGTATGTTTTTACTATACCTCTATAGAAAAACTGGTCTCCTTATTCTTGAAGAGCTGAAGCTCTTCCAAATGTTGCTTATCGTCAGCTGTGAGAACTGAAAATATTTCCTCTGGAGGATCCTTAAAAAAAAAAAAAAAAAAAAAAAAAAAAAGAGATTACAGTATAGTCATGCACATGCAGTAAACCAGATACTGAAATTGTTATCATTATGCCAGCAGACCTGGGGTAATTCTACGCTACTACAGAGCACAGAATTTGCGCAGAATTCCCCCCTGCACAGAATTGCCAAATTCTGCACAGAAAATGGCAGAGACCCCAGCATGCCATGAACGGAGCGCACCATTCGTGTGGAAGATGAAGGACCCCAGTGCATTGGTCGCAGCGAAGATGAAGGCCCTCGGTGCACCGAAGATAGAGCACGCGTGCCATTCGAGGCGAACATGAAGGCACCCGCATGCCTCGGGACGCACTCCACTCGTGGCAAAGATGAAGGCCCTGGTGAGCATGAATGTATGTAGAGAGGTGTGTGTGAGGAGGGTGTGAGAAGGGGAGGGGGTAGGGGAGGATGAGAGATTAGGAGGGAGGAGGGGTGAGAGAGAGAGCAGGGGGGCGGGGGGAGAGACAGATCAGGGGAGTGTGAGAGAGCAGAGGGGTGTTTTGAGTGTGGGTGCCAGAAAGAGGGAGCCTATATGAGGAGATTGTGAAGGAGTGTGTGTATGTGTGTGAGAGAGACTGGGAGCTGGTGTGTATGAAAGAAGGATCCTCTGTATGTGAGGGTGCTGGCCTTTGTGAAGGGATTGTGTATGTGTGAGAGAGCGCCTGTGTGAAGGAGTGCATGAGAGACATAGGTAGCCTGTGTGAGAGAGAAAGGGAGCTTGTGAGAATGTGCATGCAAGAGAGAGGGACCCTGTATGAGGGGATGTGTGTGTGAGAGAGTGAGGGAGCATGTGTGTGCACTAGAGAAAGGTAGCATGTGTGTGAGAAGAGGGACAGTACTGAGAACAGGGTCAAACTCTGGGAGTGGAGATAGAGTGGAAGGGGTTGAGCCTAGAGATGGAGGGGAGAGATACTGGCAGGTGGAGGAGTTGGGGCCTGAGAGGGCAAAGTGGCCAGGGGAGTAGGGAGAGAGAGTGGAAGAGACCCTCTTACAATGAATTTCTAGGGAAATTCTGCTCAAAATATTTACAATTCTGCATCTGTACGTAATAACTTTTTTCTGTATTAATTTAAAATGTAATTACTTAAGGACAGTAAATTGTGTTATTTTGACCAATTTAAAGTTTACAGAATTTTAAATTTTTTTGCGCAGAATGCCCCCGGGAGTATAAAGTCATATAGTGGGTGTTTGTATACACTACTTACCTCATTATCTACTGGAACAGATAAGTTATTTAGATAGCTTACACTGCCATCTTTTCCTATTTCATGAACAACAAAATCTGAATATCTAAAGAAAGCAAACACACCAAGAACACATTAACAGACTCAGTGAGGGCCCAAGGGATAATTATACACAGTTTCTGTTAAAAAGATAACTTCTTTTATAATTCTTCATTAAGGGACCTATTTACCAAAGGTTTTCTCCCATTTTGTGTCTGGGAAAAATGCTTAGTAAATAAGGCCCTAAGCTAGCTAACCTGATTTAAAATATTATGGTAACATCACAAATTCATTTTCAAAAAGGGTACACAACCTTGACTGCTTATTTTGATCCTCATAGTAATGTTTTCCAGGACTGGAAACTGAGTTGGAGATTGAGCTATTACCTAAATCAATACTGCAGAGGTTTCCAATTATTTTTTTTGTAAGTCTAAAAAATATATTTTGCTGATTTGCTGATCTAAGTCACAAACATTCTTAAACAGCATAAATCATAGGCTCAACACTGACTTAGTAGCCAAGGGTGACAAACAATGACAGTGCATTATAGCATGCTGCACATTTATTCATCAACTCTAAGGATATCCCAGAACTGTAGATGGCATTTCAAAAGTTGCTGTCTGTCTGTCCATACATGTATAAACAGCTTTTCCATGGGTGGATCATCTAAAATCTACATTTTAAACATATACCATCTTCCTTCATAAATATAAAACCCAACATGGTTTACATCAAAATAAGATAAATAGGAGTAAAGATTGTTTGGAGAGTCTCTTATAGAGGTTCCAGCTCGCCTCTCAAATTTCATCCAAATCCACACACAGAAAGCACTCTCGAGAGATGTGCCATGTCTGAATTTGCAGGAGTGGAAACGTACCTATACTCCAAACATGTACGATTTCAACTGTTTTATGCTTTGTTTATGAATGCTTCATAAAAACGAATCAAGACTTGAATAAAGATATAACAGAGCTGCCAAGAGTACAGCAAAAATGTAACTTCAACACTCATGCTTTCTAAGGGAAGTTTGGCCATGCGTGAGTGTAACAAGTAGTACAGTGTGCATTATTGCAGTCATTGCCATTTAATTTCATTTATTTATTAAAATGTTATATACTGCTAGTAGAACATGTCAACCAAGCAGCTATACAAACCAATACAAAAGACTTAAAAATCTATGAAAACACTTGAGCCAATGAGCAGATTAAATACCTTAGTCTTTGGACAGTTGTCTGCTCATTGATACATAGAAAACGCCCCAGGAAATTATGCACAGAAAAATTCAAATGTATATGCAGAACAAATAAATTGATGCAAAATTAATCACTTGCTCTTCGTCAGAAAAGAAAGGAAGAAGTTCTCTGCCTCCACCTCTGAGTAATTGTATTCCATTTGTCTGGACTGGTCTGTCAGGACTCAAGGAAAGGAAATTAACTGGTAAGTTTAAAAGTTACCTTATTTTTTTATACAAAGGTCTCTTCCTTCAGCCTTTCTCCCCTCTTTCACCTCCATCTGTAAATGTCTCTCTCCTTCTCCCTCTTGCTGTTACTCCTACCCTCCTCCATGGACCTTCTCCTCTGACAGTCTTTTGCCTCTAACTCCCACCACCAGTCTACCTTTCCCCATCTCTCCCTGATACTCTCCCCTACAGTTTCTCCACCATCCCCATCTCCCAAACTGAGATGCTCCCTTCAGTCCAACTTCCCTAGTCAGTCTTGTTTCTTTACTCCAACCCTCTCATCTTATGGCTGCATGACCTCTGTGAACAGACTGCGAAGCTGCTTCCCTTCCTTTAATTCAGCAGCAGTACTGGAGAATTTCTTTGCTGGGAACCACTTGTGAGAGGCAGGACCGGGATCATGCACTTGGGCTGTGCAAATGGGAAGTTGAGTATGGTATTGGAGGTTCTGCTGTGGGGAAATATGCAAATTAGCGTGACTGCGTGCTGTTACAAATTATCTAAGTGCACAATTGCATAGATTCCTATGGCATAGCAGGAGGCAGACAGTGGTACCAAGGTTCTCAAAAGAGGATCAAAGTACACACTCAACAGTAGGTGGGACAACAGACTGATGCTATTAGCAACCAATAAGTCTAGAGAAGAAATGACTACTACAATTAATACAAAGACTGACAGCAACAGGGTGCAACATGACTTACCTTTCCTTTAAAATTCCAGAAAAGCCTTTATGAGGGCTAACAAATTTAATAATGCCAACATCAAATTCTGTCAGCCCATGCTTCATCATGTCTGCAAAGCTCTCAGTGTCCACATCGTCCTCATCCAGTTCCTCATTTTCGTCGTCCTCTTCATTTTTGCTAGCAATTTTCTCTTCCTCTACTTCTGGTTTGACAGGCTGTTCAGTCTCACCAGCTGTACTTTGCTCAAGAGCCTTTCCTTGCTCAGTCGGATTTCCTGCCAAACCTGGGTCTAAGACCTTTCGCCGCTTAGCTTCTTCCTCACTGGTTCGGTCTTCCTCAGGAGGGGGCCGTTTTAGTGATATGCTTGTCATTTCAACAGTCTCCATGTTTGCTACAATGCAATATCTAGAACAAAATCCTATTTCAGAAAAAGCACAGGCAATTCATAAGCAATTTTCATTTCTCTATAAGAACTGTATAGTTTGCCAATAAAAGAGTTTGCAGAATTCCTAACAGTATTTGCAGAGCAATAATATTATGTTAGGAATATTAAAAACAAGACCCAATGCTGCACAAAGATTTGCAAAGAGGGTGAGAAGACTAATAATGTTTGCATTCTGAGGCAAAGATCATAAAAACTCACTTCCCAAAAGTAGCAAAATGTTAGGATTCCATTAATAAGAGTTAGAATGGTTTCAACTTAGAGAAAGTTCTACTTCATAAGAAAATATACAAGAAACTACAGGGTATGAAGCTTGAATAATGCCAAATGCCGTCCCAGGAAATAAAAGTGAAACCATTTACATAAGAACATAAGATATGCCATACTGGGTCAGACCAAGGATCCATCAAGTCCAGCATGAGCTACTTGTTAACTTCATGGAATGCCCCCTGGTCCTTCTATTATCTGAGTGTAAATAACCAATCTACATTAACCTGTTCAAGTCCTTTCATGATTTTGTAGACCTCTATCATATCCCCTCTCAGTTGTCTCTTCTCTAAACTGAATAACCCTAACTTCTTTAGCCTTTCCTCATAAGGGACATGCCCCTTATTTTGGTCACCCTTTGCTGCACGCTCTCCAGTGCAACTATAACTGTTTTGAGAGGTGGCAACCAGAATTTCACACAGTATTCAAGGTGCGGTCTCATCATGGAGCAATATAGAGGCATTATGACAAACACCATTTTATTTGCCATTCCCTTCCTAATAATTCCTAACATTCTGCTTGCTTTTTTGCCTGCCACAGCACACTGAGCAGACGATTTCAAACATGTCCCCTGTACTATGGTTACACCATCAAAGTATCAAGTCTCCTGAAGTGTACTATTTAGTTGTATTCTTATAAGCAACATGGTGATAGTAGGCCAGATTTATGAAGGTAGTCAGTAAACTACATTGCAGCACCTCAATTTACTGAGCTGTATAACAGACATAAAATAGATTTCCAGCACTTTAAAATTATTCCTTATCATGAATGATGTAAAGGGGATATCCAATTCACTTAATTTATTATGTCTAATTAGGGAAATATTATTAGAAAGGGGACAACCACTAGAAAGCATGCAAAATTCTGGGTAAATGCTATCACATTCAAGTGATTGTCTTAATAACTAAAGTAAAGCAAACACATGAAGTCAGATAGGAATTTTTTTTTTTAATGGGGTAGGGATATACATACAATTGTGTCATTCTGGATATACCCATGCTGTTTCTTGTCTCTTTTGTGGAAATATTCAAATTTTGCACACCCTCAAAAATTAAAATCTTTGAAAATGCTAAACAATTGTCTTGATTTAAATGAACCTGAAAATATGAATTATAAATTGGAGTCAACTTTTCAAAAGGATTGGGAATGCTAAGCTCTCCTGAGCTACAGTGAAAGAGTTTGCTCAACATCGGGAGTATTCAAGCACAGAGCCGGATTTTAGGGTGGGCAAAAATGGGTGATTGCCCGGGATACCACCAACATCACCCATTCTGCGGCTGCCTGGCTTCAAAGGATCCCTGCCCGCCGCGGTTGGAGAGAGGTCCGGAGGCCATGCAGGACACCGTCCCATTGCAGTCGGGGGGCGGGGGGATGCTTTTCACCCAGGGCATCATGTGTCCAAAATCCGGTCCTGCTCAAGCACCTACAGAGCTGGCACTTATGATTATGGTGATGTAATCTGTACTTCTCAAACATCTGACTCTTTCCAATGAAGCTAGGTACTTCCCAAAATGAATGTCCTTGAATCAGCTTCATCTCACACCTTCGGAATTCTGTTGTTGGCGCCCCACCCGGGACGGCCCCTGAATGGGTTCAGCTCTGGAAGCAAGGCCGGAGAGTGAAGGGAGCCCTGCTTATCTTATATATTATATTATGCATATCTGAGCCATTCACCCCAGTGAATGGCTCAGATATGCATCCTAAAAGGAGTCCAGCGGCGGTACTTATCTGACCTCATTTTCTATAAAACCCGGAGGTTAGCCCGTACGACATTCAAAAGAATATAAATAAATATCTACACGCAAGTATGGGAGCACGGAAACACTGCTAGAAATTAACATCAAGGGGGTTTTAGCCTACTACAACATGGGATGGAGAAAGGGAGTCATTTGGTTTAGCTAGAGGCCAGCACGTGTCTACGCCGACGAGTTGCTGCAGGGAACTTACCGGAAACCCTCAACTATTAGACTGAGAGCCAGAAACAGCAACTGTACAAGGAACCCAGCCTTCACCAACGCAGCAAACCAGTCAGCTACCCAGCACAGAGACAGGACACCGTGCTCAGAGAAACACTGCGTGACCCCTCCTGAACCGGATGCAGAACATCGCGTCACCATAGAAACACACGGCAGCGTTCCAAGCTTCACTTCCTCACATGCCCTTGCAGCCAGCACTCGCTGTCTGGAAAAGGGGAAACTGCAGGGAGAGACTTGAAACACAGGATCCCGCTCGCCTTTACTTTAGCTGTTAGAAAAAACTTAACAGCTCGTTTCTACTCCGGGACTGTAGAGGGCGTTAACGGAGCCGGTCCGAGACGAGTCCATAGTCTGCAGCAAGCAGAGGCGACGGCTAAAGGGAGCGTGTCTTGTTTCTCTCTCTTGTTCCGGTTCGTTGGTTGCCTAGGAGACGGGGCGGCGGAGCCCTCCCTAACGTCGGAGTCACCGGCTGAATTGTTTTTGTTTCCCTCGCGTGCGAGTGGGGTGTAGCAGCAGCAGCAGCTCCTCATTCAGTCCATGGAAGCGGGCTGCTGTACCTTCGTGTCCTCGAGAGCCGGCGGAGACATTTACGGAGCCACCATGATCAGCTCCCGTAAAGGTACCCAAGTCGCCCCATGGGGTTGTCGGTTGCCCTTGCAGAACTTGAGTGGGGCAGTAGCGGCCTCGGCCCTTCGCTAATCGCCCTCTGTCTCTTCCCTCTGGCAGTGCTGGCCATGCAGGCTCGGAAGAGGAGACCGAAGGCGAAGAAAGAGAAGGTTTCTAAAAAGTGAGTGAAGCCGGGAAGGACGATGAGGTGCCGGGGCTCCTCAGGCTCTCCGCCAGCATGTTACCTTGCGCTTTTTCCTTCTAGTTTGGCTGTTTGTGTGGCGCAGGGGGGAATTTTATCTTATTGTTATAGCTATTTTGTAATTTTCTCCTTTACATTTTATTCACTTATGCATTACTTTGTAAGGAGTTGTTAACATTGTCGTACCAATAAAGTTATCTGAATAGCCCTGTTACCGGGAAGTGGAGCACTTTTGGACATCCTCCTTATCCCCTTGTTTTGTAAACACTCTCCTGCCCCTGGTTCCATGTCTCTGCGAACATGGTATATAGATAGGACTCCTGCATTGGAGACTTCAGAGAAAAAGATTTGGCCAAATGATCTTCACTCGTTCCAATAATTATTTTTTGGGGGGGGAGGTGTCTTAACGTTTGTTCAGAAGAAGAACGTGATGCGAATGTTTTGTGGGTTTTTTTTAATTATTAATATTGCTGAGTTATTTGAGTTGTATTTGATCTTTTTCGCTTTATTGTTCATTTCGTTTTTGCTTGCAGATTATTTTATAAGTTTTGATTTTGTTTTATTTTACCGTTATCGAATGTGATCTATGCCATAGAGATCTAGCATTTTCAGAAGGGTGGCAGTGCCACCACCAGGAGAAAGCTAAAGACCATTGTGTCCAGAACTGGATGCTGCAGCTGGAGACTCGGACTTTTAAAGTTAGCCTTTGTATGTGCAATCGCTAGGCCATCGCTGCTCTTCTCTGTTGTGTGACCTTTTTTGTTCTGTATGCTTTTGTTTTTTGTTCTGGGATAGAGGAGGATTGTTGCTTATAGTATTTCATTGTATTTAAGGGTCTCCACAAAAGTCATATCCTCTAGATCTTGCTGGCCATGGTATAAGCTTTGCATAAACTCTTGCATTGCATATAATGCATATGTAAAAATATAATTAATAAATATTAGTTAGGGTACAAATATTGAATTACATGTGTTATACTATCATATTCCATCCTGACTTCCTTTCAGAGTTGAGTGTTTTTCTGCAAAATTATGCCTGGATCTAGGATCTGGCAAGGCACTGGCAGACAGATTTGGCAATTTAGATTTGTGCTTTTTTTTCTCTGTGTAAGTAAAGCTATTTTGAGATTTGTTACTTTTTTCAGATTCCCTTCACTTGATGTCACTACTTTTGTACAGAACTATCCCATAGTAGCAACATAATTAAACAATACTGCAGGACATCTTTACTTGGAGCAGTTACTAGATACAATACAAGCATTACACAGAAAGGCTTAGGGAACTCAAAATGTACTAGCTGGAGGAAAGAGGGGAAACGGGATATATGATAGAAACATTAAAATATTTACCAGGCTCCAGTAAAGTAAAGGAAGGTGCAATTTTCAATAGAAATAAAAATCTAGGACAAGGTGTCATCATCATTGTTTATGTCATGCTTTTCTAGCAGAGAGTTCAAAGTGTGTTATAGCAGATTTGGGCATTACAGATCGATAGGTATACATTCCAATTCACAAGTTATAGTTACATATTAATATTCCTGAAGAAAAAGCCCATAAACTGTTATTAGCCAGGTAGACTTGGAAAGACAGTCTACACTAGAGAAAGTACAGATAAGAATGAACAAAATGGTAAAGTGCATGGAACGGCTTCCCTGGGAGGAAAGGCTAAAGAGCTTAGGGCTGTTCAGCTTGGAGAAGAGACAGGTGAGGGGAGATTTGATAGAGGTCTACAAAATCATGAAGGGATTTGAACGGGTAGATGTGAAATGGTTATTTACTCTTTCGGATAAAACAAGGACTGGGGGCATTCCATGAAGTTAGCAAGTAGCACATTTATTTATTTATTTATTTATTTATTTAAAATTTTTATATACCGGCATTCATGATACAATCACATCATGCCGGTTTACATAAAACAGGGGTGTACAAATAACAAATTGAGTAATCTATTAGTGAGGAGGAAGCAGTTACAAATAACAAGGTACTAGAACTGGGAAAAGAGAAGAAAGGGAGAGGATAACATAGGATGTAGATATTTACATTAGTAATAACATTTTTAGATATTTACATTAGTAATAACATTTAGTAATAACATTTTACATTAGTAATAACATTTTTACAAGGGGTAGTGGTTGAACTGGCTGAATAGGATTAATCGGTGTCCGGGAATGCTTTTTTGAACAGCCAGGTCTTAAGTCTTTTCCTGAAGATTGGGAGGCTGGGTTCTTGTCTGAGGTCAGGTGGGATGGAGTTCCACAGAAGGGGACCAGCTGTTGAGAAGGCCCGATCTCTTAAAGTGATGTGTTTAGTAGTTTTGGCTGGGGGTACCGGTTTGATTTAAAACAAATTAGAGAAACAAATTAGAGAAAATTCTTTTTCACTCAACACACAATCCTTTCTCACCATAGTCTCACCTTAGCCTTTCTCTGTCTCCTTGCAAGTATGGTACATTTTATTTCGCTCTCAAATTATCTAGGCACCTTTTATCCCTTGATAATGGCCGCATATACCCTCTGGTCTAGTTTCTATGTCTTTCTTTCATCTCCAGCCCTATGCACTTCATCTTTCTTCTGCTCACCCTTATTGCAACCAAGCCCAAACTGATTAAGGTTATCGATTGTTATTTTAACTTTAATGCTATGTTTTTCATATTGTTTCGATGTTTAACTTTTCATGCTATGTTACTCAAAGTTGTATTGTGATGTTTTCTTGTTCTATGTAACGCTTTCAGGCAAGGTTCACTGTAAACCGGTTTGATTTATATCCCATGCAAGAAGATCGGTATATAAAAGTTAAAAATAAAATAAATAAAATGTAGTTAAGGCAGCTAGTGAAGCTGGGTTTAAAAAAGGGTTGGATCAGTTCTTGGAGGAGAAGTCCATAAATTGTTATTAATCAATAGGGAACAGCCACTGATTGTTGTTGCAGAAGTAGCATGGGATCTATTTAATGTTTGGGAGCTTGCCAGGTACTTGTGACTTGGATTGGCAACTGTTGGAGACAGGATGTTGGACTTGATGGACCCTTGGTGTGATCCAGTATGGTATATCTTATGTTCTTATCCCTGGGAGTGAGACACAAGAAATAGATCAATTATTGGGGATCTGACAGGCAGAGGCCAATGTTAACTTTTCTGCAGCCCTGTGCAAACAATTACTGGGCTGGCCCCTCTTCATTCTGCTTTTTTTTTTTTTTTAACATTTAATTTGTATTCTTTTACTAATCAGGATCAGTGCCAAGGGTATTAAGCACGCTAAGTGAATCTTACAGCTTTGTGCCTAGCCTTTCCCTTACCACGGACCTCTCCACACACAATTTCAAATTATGCATTTATAATAAAATATTTTACATGAAAAAACACACTGAAAGGTACAGTCTTTTGAAGTAAGAATATCACAACAGCATGTATATTATATTGACATGCACAGATGTGGTGTCAACCAGAAAACCCTGCATAAAAGCCAAAAAGACCCTTGCAACTCTTGGTATTAGGACTATTGTAACGCATGTTGGGTGTGGGCTTTTCTTCTGAAAGCAATGAGCATACAAAATTACGATTACAATATAATAAACCTCCCATTCCAAAACAGAACTAGCCATTAGCACTCAAACAGTTATAACCTTATGAAAAGGTAACCCTGGAAACATTACACTAGGCTCTAAAACACAAATATACCTCCTGTTTGGAAAACAGAACAAACCGAGCTTCTAGAGATCCCTACATAGAAATGACACATTAGCAGAATATTTAACCTCAGTTACACATGCAGAACACAGACAGACCCTCACCAAATTCAGAATAAAGGATCACAAATTATAATAGTAAAATCACACTAATAAAATAATTTTTTCAAACTACTGACAAATAGAATAACTTCTATTAATTGAAGTCATATACATTTAAAATTTCCCAAGCACCAATAAAATATTTCAAAACAGCACACACATCAAATATATACCCAATAGTTAAAACTAATAAGGATTAAAAAAAAAAGCCACTGCTGTCCATACCTGGGAACTCTTGATTTCCAGTCTAGGGGGATGCACAAACTTTATTCTCTCTCTCTCTTTCTTACACATACACTGTCACATACACACATGCTCTCATACACACACACACTCCTAGGCTCTAAGACTCTCTTCCCCCCCCCCCCACACACACACACAAAAAAGCTCTTACTTCCCAGATTCCCTTGTTACCAGGCTATCACTCATTCATTCTCATACTCAGACCTCCAGGAAGTCACCTATTCAAACCCCTCCCCCCCCATCCCCAGGCAGGCACCCATTCTCTCTTGTTCTCTTTCACACACACACAGACAGATGACCCCCCCCCCCCAGGCAGGCATCCATTCTCTCTTGTTCTCACACACACACACACACACACACACACAGACCCCCCCCCCCAGGCGGGCACCCATTCTCTCTTGTTCTCTCTCACACACACACAGACAGACCCCCCTCCCCAGGCAGGCATCCATTCTCTCTTGTTCTCTCTCACACACACACAGACGGACCCCCCCCCCAGGCAGGCATCCATTCTCTCTTGTTCTCTCACACACACACACAGGCAGACACCCCCCCCCAGGCAGGCATCCATTCTCTCTTGTTCTCTCACACACACACACAGGCAGACACCCCCCCCCCCAGGCAGGCATCCATTCTCTCTTGTTCTCTCACACACACACACACACACACAGACCCCCCCCAGGCAGGCATCCATTCTCTCTTGTTCTCTCACACACACACACAGACAGATGACCCCCCCCCCCAGGCAGGCATCCATTCTCTCTTGTTCTCTCACACACACACACACACACAGACAGAACCCCCCCCCCCAAGGCAGGCATCCATTCTCTCTTGTTCTCTCACACACACACACAGACAGACCCCCCCCCAAGGCAGGCATCCATTCTCTCTTGTTCTCTCACACACACACACAGACAGACCCCCCCAGGCAGGCATCCATTCTCTCTTGTTCTCTCACACACACACACAGACAGATGACCCCCCCCCCAGGCAGGCATCCATTCTCTCTTGTTCTCTCACACACACACACAGACAGAACCCCCCCCCCAAGGCAGGCATCCATTCTCTCTTGTTCTCTCACACACACACACAGACAGACCCCCCCCCCCCCAAGGCAGGCATCCATTCTCTCTTGTTCTCACACACACACACACAGACAGACCCCCCCCCCAAGGCAGGCATCCATTCTCTCTTGTTCTCTCACACACACAGACAGACCCCCCCAGGGAGGCATCCATTCTCTCTTGTTCTCTCACACACACACAGACAGACCCCCCCCCCCTCCCCAGGCAGGCATCCATTCTCTCTCATTCTCTTACACACACACAGACACCCCCCCAGGCAGGCATCTATTCTCTCTCATTCTCTCTCTCACACACACACACACGCCCCCAGGCAGGCATCCATTCTCTCACACTGACAGACCTCCAGGCAGGCACCTATTCATCTCTCACACACAGACCCAGACCCCCAGGCAGACATCCATTCTCTCTCACACACAGACAGACAGACCCCCAGGCAGGCACCAATTCATTCACACAGACACACAGGAGGATCATTCATAGCTCCTTCTGCTTCCTCTGTACAGGTCCTGCCATATTGAAAAAAAATCACTGGGCTAGCATTTCCTTCATGCTGATCTGGTGCTACTCTCGCAAATTCTTATACTGTGGGCCTGCACCGTTTTTCAGCCACCGGTGGGATCAGGTCTATCGGTGGTCACATGCTCCTTCCCCCGTGGTATGGAACGTCCTGGGTCACTACTGCTGATGACCCCCTGGAAGCTTGTTTGGGGCACCCCCCCATGCTCTAGCTGGCCACGGGCCTTCTCTTCTTCTGCCACCAAGCGGGATGGGCTTCTCTGGCATCTGCAGGCCTCCTCTTCTTCCTGGATTGGATCCCCTGCCCCCAGACACCCCCTATAGCCTGGTGCCGGGGGCCTTGGTCCCCCTGCCCCCCCCCCTCGCTATGCCACTGCTGACGGGTACTTGTGACTCGAACTGGCCACTATCAGAGGCAGTATTCTGGGCTCAATGGACCTTGGTTTGACCCAGAATGGCATTTCTTGTGTTCTTAAGTACAAATAACATTGTAACCACAAATACGATACAGAATAAGTATGGTTACAATAACACAATTAGATTTAACAATATTGCATGCATCCGAACTAGAAAATTCTGCAAATATAAGTTAAAATAATGTAATCTGGTATATATGTTAAGTACAGCTGGGAATCTGATGTGGTAGTGATTTGGTGAGGAAGGGTAGTGAGTGGACGGCAAGTTGTAGTGCAGATTCAGCAGAGTCCTTGAGGGTCAAAACTGAGGTCAGGTCAGTGATTCATTATTTAGGCTGTGGGCCAAAGACGCCTACAAGTATCCATGTTTTCACTTGTTTCCTGAAAGTGAATATATCTAAGGTGAGCTTGATCTCTAGTGGAATAGAGTTTCAGAGGGAGAGGACATCCTGAGAGTTTTTTTTTTCTTGTGTTTGCAAATCAAATTTCTTTGTGGACTGGCACTACAAGATAGGCATGGGGTAGGAGCGCAGTGGCTGGGAAGATGAATATTGGGCAAGTCGGTTGTTGAGACAGGGTGGTTCAAAACACTTTAGGACCTTTATGACAAGGATTTTGAATATGATATGGTAGAGAGTTGGAAGCCAGTGTAGGGTCTCAGGAGTGGGGTGATTTGGTTAAAACTTGCTGGCATTTAATATCATTTGTGCTTCTTAATGTTGTATGAGCTGCATCAAATGGTTAAGCTGCTTGGGGAGTCTGATGTTGAGGAGTTGCAGTAGTCTAGCTGGGAGATTAACAGGCCTGGACTGTTGTAAACGCAGGGTCAGCAAAGAAGGAGCTTAGATGGTGCAGTTGGAAGAAAGTAGATTTTGTTACCGATAGTACTTGGCCATCTGAATACAAAACTCTAGCAATCATACACAACTTATCTCACCACTATGAATCATACTCAACTCACCACTATGAATACGACTGCATTAACACCCTAATCAAACACACCACTCTCAACGCAATACCAGATCAACAAACAAAGCTTGTCTTGAGATCCCATCAGTATCCACAGCCAAACTCACCACAACCAGGAAAAGAGCATTCTCAATAGCTGGTCCACATCTATGGAACTCCCTACCAACCTACCTAAGAACCAAAAGAAATACCATATCTTTCAAGAAACTGCTCAAAACGTGGCTCTTCAAACAAGCCTACAAGGATGGTATAGGTTAAACTAACCATTGCTCAGCACACACTCCCTTACCTGTCACCACTGAACAAGCTCCCCAGTGTCCCCCTTCCATTTACTTTACAATTCCATCTTATGCCCTCTCTCCAGCAATGCGACTCAAGCCGCCACCCTTACCTTGCTAGAATAAATGTTTCTCCCTCAAAATATCATTTTTTCCCCTTTGTTAATCCGTCATTTCTGTTAGGATTGTTAACTCTTGTTACAGCTGTCCGCTGATTCTAATATTCACTGTTACTACAACCCTCTCATGATTTTTATGTATAATGTTGTTCAAATGTAAACCGGAGTGAAGGCCAACACTAAAGGAGATAGTCTGTGTTCAGTTGTGGAGGGAAGATTTAAATCATGCTAGGAGTGGGTCTGAGTCCTAGTAGGAGATGAGGGTTTTGTGGTTTATGGTATGAAATGCTGCTGAGAGGTCCAAGAATACTAGGAGGACAGTTTGGTGTCAGTCTAAGCAGATTTGAGGTTCATCAGCTAGGCTAAGTAGATCAGTTTCTGTACTGGGGGGGCAAAATCCAGAGTGGAAAGGGTCCAAGTGGTTTGTGGTGTTTAAGGTTGGAGAGGATGGCATTTGCCGAGTAAGGAACATTAGGCCATGAGGGAGTGGGGGGTGGGGATGGGTGGAGAGGTTTATTTTACCTTGGGAGGTCACTACATGATATTGGAGGGAAAGAGGCTCAAAGGAAATATGAGGAAGTACTTCATCACTGTGAGGAATGGTGGATGCTTGAAATATCCTACCAGCAGAGGTGGCGGTGGAAATTGGAACTATAATGAAATTAAGCATGCTTGAGACACACAGGGCAGTGATAAGAACAGGCTAGTTACAAGAAATGAGAGGCTTTGGGCATTAGTTTTAGATGTGGAAACTTGTATGCATATGTACCTGGAATGGTAGAGTACCAAAATGGGAGACAATAATACTGTTTTAGTACTGTTGAAACTCTTTGAGTGCTGTTGTGTTTAGGTGAGAAGTAAATATGAGTAAATACCTAATTAATAAGCATGAGCTGTGTATGCAGGAACAACTGTTTTTAGTCTGCTGAGGTGCTCACTAATTTAACACTTGATACATGAATTGATACACGATGCAATGTTTGAAAAGCCAGTTGGTAAATTATGCCTATATCTATTTTATGTTTAAGAAGTTGTATAGATTTTGACCCCCTTTTAAGAGAAGCCATTCTCATGGTTACAAACTGTCATAAATGATTTCTGGTATTTACATTCTGTAGTGTGTATATTATGAGCACATAGTTCATATGAATAAGTTAAGTTCATTATACATAGGATAACTTGTGATACTTTTATGAGCATGGCTGCTCCTAAGGTTCAGGAGAGTTCAGGGATAGAAACTTAAAAATAAAAATGTATAATTTCTAAAGAGTAGGTGTTAGTACTTGCCACAAGTATTTTTGAATAACTACACATTGCAGAGTGGCTAAACTTTTCTTGTAGGTGTCTTATTGTCTAGCATGAGCTCTAAGGCGGGACAACAGTCAAGAGTGGCTTAGTTTTGTTATATCAACACTCAGAAATGTGTTGCAATCCATGTTGAGATAAATAAAAGCTCTACTCTGCTAATGGTGCAGTTTGCCTAGTTCCTGTTATTAAACTTTTTTGTTCTTCTTCTTATAAAAATGAGTGGGATGGCCTGATGGGGCAGTAGTAGTGCTGCATGCTGCAGATCTGGGTTCAGTTTTTGAGACGGCTGGAGATGTTGCAGAGACAGTCTGCACAGCCTCTGGGGGGAGGATGTCTCAGCCATAATGGCACTTTAGGACCAAACATCACTTTCTGAGAGACACAATCTGGGGCTCTGGCTGAGGACTGTTGCTGCAATGGTTGGACTAAATGGAGGGAGAGACAGTTTTAAAACATGGGGAAAACCCTGACTGGTTGTGAATGAAGGATCATGATGCCATAGCATAAGTACAGTTTGGTTCTAAATGATCTGAAAGCATAACAGAGGAGGAGGAAACTTCTGGATTAACAAAAGGAACTTGTGAAAATTTCTGAATATGGTATATAAGTGGTAACATTGACAAATCTTTTAATTCAGACTGCATTAATCATTTAATAAATGTACTGAGAGTCTGTGTGTCCAGCAATACGTAGACATTAAAGAACTCTTAACCTATTAACATCAGTAAATTGTCTCAACTTTTTTATCTACCAGGGTTCAGAAATATGGGCCAAGTTATAAAATGAAATCCTTTCTTTTGTGTGTCCAGGAACTTCCTTCTGTACTTACAGGCTTTCACATCAGTCAGAACTGGCCCCAGATGGAGCTATGGTATTGAGCCTTCATCTACAGCTACTTGTGGATTTTTCTAATTATAATTCCTTCACCTCCCTCCCACCAGCCCAGCCATCTTACAGTGAGAGAGCTGGACCACGGGTCCCATCAGTATCCAATTCAAGTGTACTCAACTTAAATAGGTGACACATTAAAAAGCATGCAAGCTGCAGCTGAGACATCTGCAGAGGTTTTGGAAATAAAATGGTAAGATCACGTTCCAAACACTGAGGAAAACTGGCAGGCCCAGTGTTGAGTCACTTATAAACAGCAGCACAGCTGAGATGGACAAGACTGTTATCAGTACATCTGAGCACTGGCTTCCAAAGATTCTCCCTTATAATGAACTTAAAGAAGGGAATTAGGACAGAGGAAGTCTAAAGCTCTTTTTATAAAGACATTTTGAAAAGGAAGTTAAAGGATGCAAATAGCATAGAGAAGTGGGAAGAATTTTTTTCCAGAGATAAATGTGAAAAGAGATCTATAGTGATTTATTCTACTCAGGTAGTTGCTGCATATAGGGAGGCATTGTATCATCAGCACTATCTGGAATGACACCAGTTTTTCCCCCCCCTAAACTGTCACAGAGGCTTTATTTCAAATGCTGGACCTGCTTCTAACTGCCAAGCTAACAGGTATTAAATTTCCCTCCTCCCTGCTATGTGAGGAACAGCCAGAGAGGTGTTACTCGAGAGCTTGTGAACCCTCAGCCTTTGCTGGCCTGGGGAAGAGAAGCTGGAGTCATCATCAACCCTGGGTTTCCTAGATAGTATTTATACAATTCTTATATACCGTTGTTCAGACAGGCCATCACAATGGTTTCCAAATATAAAATGCAATAAAAATAGTTTAAATTCATATAAAACACATCTAATACTTATTGAACTAACCAAATACTTCCTTTTTTATAATTGTTTAGTATATCAATTTTTCTTCATTATATTTTTAGCCAGACTAGTTCTAGTGAAAGAGTCAAATTAAATTGAACTCCCTCTATGTATGTACTAGGGCAGTTACTGTCAGTGTATTTGAACCCTCTGGAGACATTGCCTCTTGTGATGAGTGTTCAAATTTCAGTGTTTACTGAGTTGTCTTTAATTCAGGTCTGGCTTATAATCAGTTGAGCTTATATTATATTAGCACTAATATGCTTTTCTTCAATATAGAATTTATAGAAGTGCTTTACAAACAATCTTAGAAAATGCAGCCACTTTACAGTGGAGTGAAACAGTAATAATTGGTGTCACTGTATTGTAGCTCAGCAGTGGAGGCGATTGAATGGGTAGTCCAATTTGATGGGTCATATAAAAATTTAAGGACCAATAACTGTTTTTAGGGGATGTGGACCATCAGGAGAAATTTTTGTGATAGGACGTTCCATAATATCTTTAGGATCACTAGAGCAGATATAGATAGATATATATATATATATATATATATATATATATATATATTTGCCACAGCATTTTAAAAATGAGTAGATTTGAAACAAAGTTCTAAAAAGATGGGCATAGTGCTTTCTGAGAGAACATATATCAGAAAACATGTCCAGAGAATATACTCAGTTCACTTATGTTTTATTGTTTTATAGTCAGATATTCTCAAAGTCTGTACCTTCTTCCAGTGTCTTTTTGTTTCTTTCATGGTAGAACAACATTACAAATGCCCAAATAGTCCCAAAAATGTTTGGAGACCAGAAAGAAAGCATTGTGTGAGAGACCTGGAAAAATGGAATTTTTAGAAAAAAAGAAAGTACAAAAAAAAAGGGTTGAGAAAATTTATATTGGGCTCTATGCTGTAAACTTCAGAGGTTCAAAAAATTAAGCAAATCTCAGCAGGACAGAGACAAATACCTTTTTTTTGACAGTGGAAGAAATAAAATTGAATATTTGGTCATTTTTACAGCTCAGGAATCCTGCAGAAGAATCACTGGTATTCTTTAAAATAAATGTCCCTAAGTGTCTAATTACATGAATATTGCCACAAGCTTGGGGGGGGGGGGGGGGGAATGGAACCTTGAGGATGCTGCGCGAAGCAACGGTGCCGATGCACCGAAGCGGGCCAACGAAAATCACGGTGCCATCGATGCACGATACGACGCCCTCTGCGCCAATACCAGAAATAAGGAAGAAAACAACTAAATCTCGCCCGCATTCCCCAGAACATACTGGGGCGCAGAAGAAATCCCATTTCGTGTCGCTGGCTACTATATCAAAGACATCCAGGGATGCCCCCTTGACCCTAACACCCTCTTCACCAGCCTCCTCGTCCAGATCAGACAGGGACGAAGGTCAAATTCATCTATCTTCGTCGTCAGTCTCCTCTGCCTCCTCGGCTCCTGTATTTTCAGACTTATCCTTGGTTTCTAAACGTCACTCCTGGGGTGACATTCAGCAGGAACCCCTGGCGAAAAGACGCAAGGTGCGGGAAAAACTGCGCACACGTGTGCCCGAGACTCAGCCATCAGGTACAGATATCCTCTTGGCAGCCATTCCAGCGGGCAGACCACGGGTACCGGCTAGACCACCAATGCCGCCAGCGACAAAGGACACTTCGTCAACCTTTCTCTGGCATTATCCGGGTTCTTCGAAGTCATGAAATCCTCTTATCAGATGGGAAATTCCTCACCCAGTACTGACAAGGAGTCTCCACAACCTTCAGAGCATTTGTCCCCGCAAAATACATGTCCTCCATCTCCGCAGGACATAAGACCTCCATCTCCACGGGCACTCTCTCCAGCCTCGACACCAGCATCATAACCTCAACTGTTGTGTACCCCAGTGTCGCCGGACCTGTAGCCTACATCACTGGATAGCTCAACAGGATATCCCTCAGAACCTGGAGATGAACCGGCGGAACCATACTCTCCTCCGGAAGACCTTACCTATCCAAAGTTCTTGGAAAAGATAGGTTCGGTCCTTAACCTTAACATTCAAAAGGTGCCAGATCGGCGACTTTAGATCTATTAAAGATCTTTGATCTACCGGCAGAACCTACCTTTCTACCTCCACCGGGGGACTAGACTCAGTGCTGGAACGCTCCTGGGATACCCCTTTTCAGCTCCCACCGGTTTCAAGGAAAACCGATCTCAAGTATAAAATGCAAAAATCGCCTTACTATTCAGCACCACAACTACCCCATGCATCCCTGGTAGTTGAATCGACAATGGCGAGAGCTAGAAAATCCAGGTTACACTCAACTACCCCTCCGGGCAGAGATCAATGCTGGCCGCCCGCATTAACCATCACCAGTTCTATATCATCCAATTCCTTTACGAGTATGTGCAATGGATGAAAGAAAGCTCAGACCTCGTCCATCCTATTGGGGACACGAATCATGTACAAGACCTGGAGGAGGGCATCCGCCATTTGTTGCTCACGGTCTATGAAGGGTTTGAGACCTCCTCGCGTGCCTCCGCAGCTGCCATTACGGCACGAATTATGGCGTGGCTGCGGGCCAGCTCCATTAGAGAAGATGTCCATGAGAAATTGGCCAATTTACCGTGTGAAGGAGACAATTTGTTTGGGACCTGTTTCCAGGAAACTGTGGCCCAGCTAAAGGAGCAATCCTTGGCTGTACAATCGCTGGCCACTCCTCAATCCTATTCTGCAACACACCGATACCCCACACTACCTCACAGACAGATCTTCCAGCGCCAGCCTTATAGGCCATATGCCTTGTACCGTCCCCCACCTTATCAGTAGATTTCCCGCCCGCAGAATCAACAAAACCAAAACCGGGGACGACCCCGGGGCCAGTGCCCACAAACACAACAACCCGCTGCCCCAGCCAAGACTAACCCGTCTTTTTGAGCATCGCCCCGCCCCCACCACAACAGGTACTAGTGGGAGGTATCACGGCACACATCCGGGAATGGGAGAAGATCACCACTGACCAATGGGTACTTGACATTGTTCGACACGGGTACAGAATTCACTTCCACTCCCCCCCCCCCCCCCCCGCTCCCTCATGCAGCGCCAAGGGGGTCCAGACCCCATCAAAACCGCTTGGAGCAGGATGTGACGGCATTATTACAACAACAAGCGATTCGCCGCATCCCTCCGACAGAATATCTCACGGTATTCCACTCCCTTACTTCCTAATTCCAAAGAAATCTGGGGACCTTTGTCCAATTTTGGACCTCAGAGAACTGAACAAGTTCATTGTCAAGGAAAAGTTCAAAATGATCTCTCTCAAATCTCTGCTACCCTTGATCCAACTCCAAGCCTGGATGTGCTCCATAGACCTCAAGGATGCATACACTTACATTCCTATGCATCTTTCTTCCTGGCGATAGCTGTCTTTCCAAGCCCATGGCCAATACTTCCAATACAAAGTCCTGCCCTTTGGCCTGTCAACAGTGCCCAGGGTGTTCACCAAATGTATGGCAGTGGTGGTGGCGTTCCTCTGCCAGCAGGGGATTATGATATTTCCTTACCTCGACAACTGGCTGTTGGTAGCTGCCAGTCCGGACACGCTTCGGCAACATCTCCAACAGACAATTCAGTGCCTGGACAAGTTGGGATTGATCATCAGCTATCAGAAGTTCAACTTGCATCCGGCACAAATGATACAGTTCATAGGAGCTTAGTTGGACACAGTCAAATACAGAGTTTTTCTGCTGGCCGACAGGAAACGAAACATGCGACTCCTTTTTCGCAGCCTGAAGTCGACTCTGTCGCCGACGGCACTTCAAGTCTTACAAGTCTTGGGACATATGGCTGCCTTGATCCACGCAGTCTCCAACACGAGACTCCGCATGCGGCACCTCCAATGGGGTCTCAAACGGCAGTGGAAACAACATTCTCAACCACTACATTGGAAAGTGTCCTTGACAAAAACCATGATGACGGACTTAGACTGGTGGTTGCGCAAACCAACACTCACCAAGGGAGCTCCTTTCACTCTCCTACTGCACAATGCGGTCCTAACCACGGATGCCTCCCACAAAGGTTGGGGGCCCACCTCGACAACCTCCAGACGCAAGGCCTCTGGTCACAACGCGAACAATCTCATCACATCAATCTCTTAGAATTGAGAACCATCCGATATGCTCTACGCACCTTCGTCTCTCACCTCCAAGGCCACCGGGTGATGGTCTACATGGACAGTCAGGTGGCCATGTTTTATATCAACAAACAGGGGGGCTCAGGCTCCTGGACTCTGTGCCGCGAAGCCCTCACCCTCCTGCTATGGTCCATCCACCACTCCAACTACAAGCCACTTACTTGCCGGGAATTGCAAATACTCAAGAGGACCGGCTGAGTCCGCTTGAGTATTCCATCCACATGAACGGTCCCTCGACAACGAGGTAGCAGAGACCATCTTCCAAAGATGGGTCATCCGTCCATAGATCTTTTCGCCACAGAGCACAACCGGAAAGTACATCACTTCTGCTCTGTGTGGCCGACTCCATACAGAGTCGCTCAGGAATCTTTCCTCATTCCATGGACGGAGCCCCTGATGTACGCATTTCCCCCCAATTCCCCTCATCACAAAGACTCTACAAAAGTGCATGAGGGACAGGGGACAATTGATCCTCGTGGCACCAGCATGGCCACGCCAACCATGGTACGCACACCTTCTACACCTGTCGTCGGACGCACCGTTCAGACTTCCCAATCAAGGAAACCTGCTGTCTCAGGACGACGGGTCCCTCCTCCACCCATTGCACTCCTCTCTGCATCTCACGGCTTGGAGGTTGAATGGCACCTTCTGTCGGAACAAGGCTTCGCCATCACAGTTCAGGAGGTAATCTTAGCAGCTCGCAAGCCGTCCAAGAGGAAAAACTATCACTTCAAATGGAAGCGCTACACCACGTGGTGCGACTCCAGGAAGGTTGACCCATTTACCTGGGCACCAGAAACCTTGCTGGACTACTTACACACATTATATGTGGCTGGTCTTGCTACAGCTTCAGTCAGAATCCACCTCAGTGCGATTGCAGCCTTTCACCGATCGCACAATGGCCAACCCATCTTTTATCTTTATCCATCCGATGGTCTTTTGATTTGTAAAAGGGCTCACACACCTTCGCCTCCTGGTCTCAAAACCACCGGTTCCGTGGAATCTAAACTTAGTTCTTGAACAACTGATGGTCTCGTCCTTCGAACCACTGGAATCCGTACATCCAAAATATCTCACCTGGAAGGTGGTCTTCCTTACCGCAGTAACATCGGCACGGCGAGTTAGCGAATAACAGGTCTTGGTACATTATAGCCCATACCTCCAATTCTACCACCATAAAGTGCTCTTACGGACACACCCCTCATTCCTGCCGAAGGTAGTCTCCCAATTTCATCTCAACCAATCAATTGAGTTACCGACTTTTTATCCAAAACCTCACATAATGACAGAGAGAGGTTACTGCATACCCTGGACTGCAAGAGAGCACTTGCCTGCTATAAACAAAGGACCCACTCGCCCCACAGGGCATCACAACTCTTCATTTCTTTCAAACCGAATGCCCCAGGCCTTCTGGTAACCAAATGCACCGTCTCTAGCTGGATCACCCAGTGTATACAATTCTGCCATCATAAACGTCACTCTGCATTGCTATCTCAGCCCACGGCTCATCAAAAACGAGCGGAGGCAGCCTCCATTGCCCATCTACGACATATTCCACCAGTAGACATTTGCAAAGCAGCCACGTGGGCTTCTCTTCACACGTTCACTTCCCATTACTGTCTTGACCAACAGTCGGCGGACGATGCAAAGTTTGGTAAAACCCTTCTGCAGTCATTGTCCATGGACTCCACGAGGTCGACTGTCACCTAATATTCACGCTGTATAAGACAATACCTATGACCTGTGCTTCAGTGTGCTGGGAGCTTAGGACTCCCATGACAGCATGGCTAATTCAGCCCTGCTATCTACAGGAAAAAGCAAGTTTGCTTACTGTAAATGGTGTTTCTGTAGATAGCAGGATGAATTGGTCATGCTGACCCACCCACCTCCCTGATCAGTCAACATCAACTCTATGACCACGTTTGCTTTATCACAGACTGAGGAGAGTCGTTATCAGCACGGGAAACCACACGCAGCCTCAGAGCAAAGCTCTGACATCACTTAGGAAGCTCCGCCTCCCGGGCCTGACTGACAGTTCCCATGACAGCATGGCTAATTCATCCTGCTATCTACAGAAACACCGTTTATGGTAAGCAAACTTGCTTTAATCCATCTCCCACTTCCTCAGGGGGTAAATGCTATAGCAACATATCAAGGTGAGCTTGGATGTTCTGTTTAAGTGAGTGGCGCCAAAACAGTTAGGACTGTTTTGGTATCTTTAGGCTACATTTTCTTGGTTTCTGATTACATCTCTTGGTACTCGTTCTTCTCTTTCTTCATACATAGTACAGAATAGTGCTTAATACTGATACTTCTGTTAGTAATGCTGTTTTTTTCAGCAGCAAGTTATCCTTGCCCATAGGTAGAAAGAAGATCCTAGAGGTTTTCTAGCATCAAGTATTTTATTGGTAGGTCTGGGAATTAATAATTGTAATCTATGACTTATGCAAAAAATGTATACAAGAAAGAATGACTAACTGTAAATTTAAAGAAAAAATTGACAGTGGGGGTTGAGCTGGGGGTGGAGTTGAGGTAGAGCTTGGTTGACCCCCCCCCCCCCCATCCCTACTAAATTAGCATTCTGCTATCTCTGGCTGGTACCTATGAGTCAGGCCCTAAGTTAGTAGCATTTCTTATAATATGCAGATGGACTACTGCATCCTGTTTTTTCTAGTACTTTGGAATTGGTGGAGAGTATCCAGAATATTATGGGCCTTGTGGTTAGAAAAATGGGCTGAGAACCCAGGGAAGCCAGGGTTCAAATCATGATTCTCCCTCTTATACTGCTTATGACTTTAGGCAAGTCACTTTGCTCTCTGTTGCCCCAAGTACTAATTTAGGACTTCATTGACTAAGTAATTTTTCCATAGACCCAGAATGGGAGAGAAGCCTTAGTAAATCAGGCCCTTATATTGTAAACCTTCTTTGAGGCAGGAACCTACCTATTGTACCTGAATTGTCACTCACCTTGAGCATGGGTTTGGAAAGATGATTAAATCCAAAATCGATTTGTTTACCCAACACTTAAATAGTATGTTACACTGATTACTGTTAAAGGTTACTTCCTTTGGTTTTGCTCTTTTTGTTTGTATCTGAGATTAGAGTGGCATAAATCTCCTTGATATATGGTGGCTTGTCCCAGGACAAGCAGGATGCTAGTCCTCACATTTATTTATTTATTTATTTATTTATTTATAGTTTTTTATATACCGCCGCTCATCAGAGATATCACGTCTGTGTACATATGGGTGATGTCACTGACGGAGCCCTATTGCGGGAAAACTTTCTGTCAAAGTTTCTAGAAACTTTTGACTGGCCCTGTGAGGCCACTGAGCATGCCCAGCATGCCATTATATTCTCTGCCACAGGGGTCTCTCTTCAGTCTTCGTTTTTCCATGCTGCTGTAAGCATCGCGGGGCAAGGAGCCTTGTGAGTTTTCCTCACATTATTATCTGACTGAAAAAGTCAATTATTTCTTCAGAAATTTTCTCCCATAAGGGATCTCTCTCAGATTTCCACCGGCTGGTGAGTAATCACAGTCTCGTTTTTACTTTTAGTAAAAAATTTTCTCATTTTCTTTTCCCTCTTTTTCATCGATGGCTGTCGACAGAAAATGGCTTCGGGTTTTAAAAAATGTCTGGTCTGTAATAGGACAATGTCCATAACAGATCCACACCTTGAGTGTGTTCTCTGTTTGGGAGATAAACATGATGTCTCATCCTGCCCTCAATGTGCCCTCTCCCAAAGGAAGAAAACTTAGACAGGAGAAGATGGAACATCTCTTTCACCTTCAGCTTCTTCCTTCTCCTTCAACATCAACAAAATCGTCTCCGGTGTCAAAGCGAATTTTGTTGAAAAAACGTCGTCTGGAGGGATCGGGAGATCACCCATCGACGGCATTGACAAGGTCGGTAGTCGAACATCGACCAAAACATCGCCACCGACATCGACACACACTGACTCCAGCAACACCCCTTTCTCCGGAAGAACCGACCGCTAAACGGCCAAAACCTCAGGAAACTCTGCTACCCTCGGCACCGGGGCCTATACTTCCATCGATCGAACCTCCACAGGGATCTGCGAAGGTAATATCAACGCCTACACCGCCACCACGTTCAGCTGCTCTGGATACACCAGCTGTTTCGCAGGAATTGTCAGAATTTATCAGAAGAGCGGTGCTCCAGGCCCTTAAAGAACAGACCCCTACTCCGGTGACTTCGCCGATGCCGGTTCTTGAACCGATGCTGGTACCTTTGCCGATGCCGGTGATTCCACTGAGACCGGTGACCATACCGATGCCGACGACCCCGTCGATGCCGGTACCGATTCTGATGCCAACAGTTCCATTGATGCCGGTACCTATGTCGGTTCCAACTTAGGTGATGTCGACGCAACCACCGAAGGTGCCAACGCCATCTTCAATTCCAGCACAGTCATCATCGATGCCAATCTCACCTGGGGACCCAGGACATCCAGAATTGGCACTTTACCAACTTTTTAATGAAGAAATTTGAGGAGGTGCTTGGTATTCTTCCTTCCAAACCCCAGAAAGAGCATCCTGAGGAGTCACCCATTGATGACCTTCTACCAGGACCTTCAGGGATTCCTCGACCGCCTAGAACTTCCACAATTTCTCTGCCTCAGCAAGATCCATATGATACTTGGAGTGATACACACTCGGATACCTCATCTGAAGCTTTCATATCTGATCCTTCCCCACCGGATCCAAGGAAGAAATCTCCACCAGAAGATTTCTCATTTTATCCAGGAAATGGCTGACACTACACCGTTCACCTTGGTTACAGAGCATCATGTATGACAGCAAACATTGGAGGCTCCGCAGTTTGTAGACCTTCCGAAGCAAGTGGTAGCTATACCAGTTTGTGATGTCCTGCTAGAATTACATCATCAGATTTGGGAACATCCATGCTCAGTGCCAGCTGTTAACAAAAGAATGGACACTACATATTTGGTGCAGTCTGCTCCTGGCTACCAAAAATCACAGCTTCCTCACCAGTCAGTAGTGGTAGAGTCTGCGCAAAAGAAGTCCAAGAGGATTAGACCACATTCCTCAAATCCCCCAGGTAAAGATCACAGATTTTTAGATTCCCTGGGACGGAAAGTCTACCAAGAGGCCATGTTAAATTCTAGGATATCTTTGTATCAATTATACATGACCCAATACCAAAGAAATTTGTGGAAGCAAATGCAGGACTTTATTCCATCACTTCCATCACAATATCAGGAAGCAGCCCAAGTGATCATCCACAAAGAGCTAGAGGCAATTCAAACACAAGGTCTGTGCGGCCTATGATGGTTTCGAGACAGCTTCCAGAGTGGCTGCATCGGGTATAAGTGCCAGGCGTTGGGCATGGCTCAAAGCCTCAGACCTCAGGCCTGAAGTCCAGGACAAGTTAGTAGACCTCCCAAGTCTTGGAGATAACCTCTTCGGATCCAAAGTACAAGATGCAGTTGCTCAATTAAAAGAGCATACAGAGACCCTGAGACAGCTTTCATTGATCCCGCAGGATCCACCTACGCAGCCAGCTCGTAGGCCTCAAAGAAAGGATTCCAGAAGACCCTTGTATAGACAGAAGTGATATTACCCCCCTACATCTAGGAGCAGGTCTTCTAGGCCACAACAAAGACCTCAGTCCAGACAACCTAGGGCAACTAGGCCTCAACCTCCGCCACAGACTGGACCGGCTGCTGGCTTTTGAGGCCATTCCCAGAGAACACAGCCTTCTCTCCAATCCTCATCCACAGCTTCCGGTAGGAGGTCGGGTATCCTTTTTTTACAACCATTGGGTTCAAATAACAACAGACCAATGGGTGCTTACAATAATATCTCGAGGTTACCAACTCAATTTCCTCACAATTCCAACAGATTCTCCTCCGAGACCACTTTCTCTCAGCGAAAAACACATAATCCAATTGCAAGTAGAATTATCCACCCTTCTGAGAGCCAGGGCTGTAGAGCCAGTGCCCCGGACTCAGCAGGGCAAAGGATTCTATTCCCGTTATTTCCTCGTTCCAAAGAAATTCGGAGGCCTACGTTCCATCCTAGACCTCAGAAATCTCAACAAATTTCTTAAAAAAGAAAAATTCAGGATGGTGTCTCTAGGCACCATGCTTCTACTTCTTCAAACAGGAGATTGGCTTTGTTCTCCGGATCTTCAAGATCCTTATGCTCACATTCCAATATTCCCTCCTCATCGCAGATATCTGCGCTTCATGGTGGGTCATCAACATTTCCAATACAGAGTACTACCATTCGGACTTGCCTCTGCTCCCAGAGTATTCACAAAATGTCTGGCACACGTGCACAAGGAAAGTGTCCATCTCTTTCCCTATTTAGACGACTGGCTCATCAGAAGTCAATCTCAACAGGAAGCTCTGGCTTCTCAGTCGAACAATTACTCTACTTCACTCCATGGGCTTTCTCATCAATTATCAAAAGTCCCATCTAACTCCGTCTTACCTGCTTCAATTCATAGGAGCAGAATTGAACACCATCCTCTCAAAGGCCTTTCTACCCGGGGATCGGGCGGAGACACTTTCCCTATTGGCGAACTCGATTCACTCAAAGACACAAGCAACAGCTCATCAGTTTCTAACCTTACTAGGCCACATGGCCTCCACAGTTCATGTCACTCCTATGGCACGGCTCGCCATGAGAGTAACCCAATGGACATTAAGATCACAATGGATCCAAGCCATTCAACCACTGTATTCTCCAATTCAAGTAACCCACCAGCTATGTTCATCCCTACTTTGGTGGGCAAACAAGGACAATTTGCGCAAGGGCCTACCCTTCCAAAAACCAGTCCCACAGATAACGTTAACTACAGATGCATCCACCTTGGGTTGGGGAGCTCACATAAACAATCTACAAACCCAAGGTATTTGGACAAAACTCGAAGCAACATTTCAAATCAATTTCCTGGAACTTCGAGCTATACGTTATGCACTGCATGCATTCAAGGACTGCCTTTCCCACAAGACTGTTCTCATCCAAACGGACAATACAGTAGCCATGTGGTACATCAACAAACAGGGAGGTACGGGCTCGTATCTCCTTTGTCAAGAAGCTGCACAAATTTGGGACTGGGCCCTGACACATTCGATGTTCCTCCGGGCCACTTATCTGGCAGGCATTCACAATGTAGTGGCGGATCGACTCAGTCTTCAGTTCCAACCACACGAGTGGTCCCTGGATCCCTCAGTAGCGACCAGGATATTTCAGCATTGGGGACAACCAACAATAGACCTCTTTGCGTCACACCTGAATGACAAACTGGAGAAATTCTGTTCTCTACACAAACAGAAAAACCAACCAGCCAAAGACGCATTTGCTCACCCTTGGAGTAGTTACAGAATTCCACTTGAACCAATCCATAGTTTTACCCACATTCTTTCCAAGGCCTCATTCTCACCAAGGGGAAAGGGCCTTACATACCTTGGACTGTAAGCGTGCGCTAGCATTTTACTTAGTCCGTACTGCAGGCCATAGAAAATCCACTCAGCTCTTTGTATCTTATGATCCAAACAAACCGGGTAAAGCAGTGGGTAAACATACTCTATCCCACTGGTTAGCAGATTGCATACAGTTTTGCTATGAAAAAGCAGGCCTTCCTCTCCAAGAGCGAGTAAAGGCACATTCAGTAAGAGCAATGTCAACCTCAGTAGCACACTATCGTTCAGTGCCAATTCTTGACATATGTAAAGCAGCAACATGGAATTCTCTTCACACCTTTGCAGCTCATTACTGTTTGTACAAAGAAGGATGACAAGATTTAGCCTACGGACAATCTGTCTTAAAGAACTTGTTTCCAGTATGAACCCAACTCCTTCTACATCCAACCTTCTGTGATCTTCAGCTGCCTCATTTTCACCAACAATAACTTCAGTGTTGCTTCACTCCAAAATGACTCAGCCTCTAGCTTGCTAATCACCCATATGTGAGGACTAGCATCCTGCTTGTCCTGGGATAAAGCAAAATTGCTTACCTTATAATAGGTGTTATCCCAGGACAGCAGGATGTAGTCCTCACGAAACCCACCCGCCACCCCGCGGAGTTGGGTCCAATATGTTTTATTTTTTTGCTAAAGCTTATTGCTACATACGAGACTGAAGAGAGCCCCCTGTGGCAGAGAATATCATGGCATGCTGGGCATGCTCAGTGGCCTCACAGGGCCAGTCAAAAGTTTCTAGAAACTTTGACAGAAAGTTTTCCCGTAATAAAGCTCCGTCCGTGACGTCACCCATATGTGAGGACTACATCCTGCTGTCCTGGGATAACACCTATTACAAGGTAAGCAATTTTGCTTTATATCCACCATCCTCCACTGTATTTTTCCCACACTGCTATGAGTTAGTTGTTTCAAATATATTTGATGACTCATTCCATACTCCGAATTGCTTGGCAGGTTTTAATTGTTGGCCTAAGCGTTATTTCCTTTTTTTTTTTTAAAATAAATTTGGCTATCTGTTTTATTATAATACTATAAATACCTATAAATATTAGCAAAATCATTCTTATGATATTTGCAAACACTATTGTGTTACCCATGTCCAGGAGAGCCCATCCTATTTGTGGGAAATGTGATTATTTTATAGCTTTCTATAGCCTAGTTCTAAACCGGTTAGAAATCTCAAATCTGTTTTAAATAAGAGAACAGGTTTAGGTTTGAGGTGTCCTACATATAAGGTGCCAGCTCAGGGACAGATCCCAAGGAGTAATTTCCTAGTGCTTTTTCTGTTCTTAAGAGGAGAGGAAACATTTTCCCCCATCCTGTACCCTGGTGGATGAATCTGTACATTTCAGCAGTGAAATTCAGGAAGAATATCTTTACAGCAATACATTTTTAGATTTCTCTGTTGGCATGAAGGGAATGTTTTTCACATAGTATAATCACCAGTCATCAAAACCTTTAATGGGACCTTTATCAAGAATTGTTCCTTAGAACTCTGTCCTGTTTTAAGTTTCTTAGGTTGGAGTACTCAAAGAAGAGTCTTCTGGTTCATCTGAAAGAATCTCTCACGTGAGTTTTAGCAGTCTTAAGGAAAAACAAATTAATTTAATTTTTTCCTAGGTAGAGTTTTAAATGTAGAAATAACTTTTAATTTTGCTTAAGGTAATGTTAGGACCTAAATAGAGATGTAGGGACCTTAGTGTGATTCTTGTATATAAAAACACTTAGGACAATAAAATAGAGTCAATACTTTTAAAGGTTTTAAAGAGGATAACATTAGAATGTGACTCTTAAGTTCAACTGAACAGGTTCAGCACATGTCAGAATTTGCTACTACTGTCTTAGATTTGAGTCCTGATCACTTTATACTTAAATGTATGGCTCCCTAAACAATTTATGGGAATAGCCATATAGAACATTTCAAATCCCTGAAGGACTGAACAAAAATGTTAATAACCTTTCTCAACGGTTTTGCTGGAAACATTTAAAAGTTTAGGCTGACTTGGGATGATGGGAGGGAGGGGTATCCTCCCTCTGAAGATGTGGTGATGTAGCAGTATCTGCGAGGAACTAGACCCTCCCTGTTCAAGGCACAAGGGCCCCAAATAGTTTCCAATACACCACTTGACACCCCTGCACTTTTAATGGGGTTGATCCAGTGTGTTGGAAAATACTTGAGGCACTGTAAAATAGATTCAATGCATAGTCTCATGGGCCCCTGCCTAGGAATTCCCCCTGACCTCTCCAATCATTGTCTTCAAACCACTTTTTTTTCCCTGTCTCCTCAGGAATGGCCCCGTCTCCCAATAAACTGAACCTCCTGGTTTTCCTTTATCTGTGCTAGGTACCTCTCTCCTCTGTCTGCCAACACCACATTGCTTGGCCATTGGCTGACTGCTCTCCTTTGCTCGTGATGCTTTGGCCCATGGTTCCTTATTTCTTTATGGCTTCCTTTTGCCATGTGGTAGGTCCAGTGCAGGTTTCCTTCTTTTGCTGCATGGCTCCATTATGCATCTCGTTCCTTTTTTTGGCTCCTGCCACCCACTCCCCTTCATACCTCTTCCTTCACCTTTTGTTTTCTGAGGAGTAAGGAGGGAAAAAAGCATGGTGAGCTGCAGGACTCCAAACATGTAAAAACATTTGGTAGCCATCAAGATTTTCTAATTGCCAGCTAAAATAGGATATTAAGTGTCTCATTTAAGTTGTAGAGCAAGGCACTTGTCAGTTATTACACACATGGGCAATTTTTAAAATTGTGGAGATTGTTGCAAAGTCTGCGAGTACTTTTGCACCGTTTCTGAAGGGGCAAGTATGCACGTACTTTCCCTTTGAAACTTGCCTAGGGAGAAAGTACCCGCAGAGATTTGCATCTGCTTTTTGTCTGTGGACATTTTTTTCCCCTGAAAAACATGCATAGTTTAGAAAATATAAAACTGTGTGTATTGCTGGCTCCCTTGACGTAATCCCACCTACTTTTTCTGCAGGTGACAGTACATGCATTGTTGATTCTTGCATGTACTTTTACCCATCTATAGGGTGGGCAATTTTCAGACAGCCTATTTACTTGAGTGAGTATCTTTTGAAAATTGCTGTCTCCATTTTAGGCAATTAAATATGGTACATAAAAAAGCAAGTTTGCATACCGTAAATGGTGTTTCCGTAGATAGCAGGATGAATTAGCCATGCTGTTTGGGAGCGCGTCGCGACCGGTCAGTAGGCGGAGATTTCTCAGTTAGTACAGAGTTTTTAACTTTGTACGGCTGCGCGGTGAGCTTCCTGCGCAATTGCCTTGTTACCTCAGTCTCTTGTAGCCAAACGAGATGTACGTTTAAAAATTTGTGGTAGCATCTGTATATTGTCTAGAGAGGTGGAAAGGGATCACATGGCTAATTCATCCTGCTATCTACGGAAACACCGTTTACGGTAAGCAAACTTGCTTTTTCTCGTCGATAGCAGGGCTGAATTAGCCATGCTGTTTGGGAGTCCCAAGCTCCTGGATTGTGTCCATTTAATATGTTTCCTTAGTTGAGGACACTACCCTTCAAAAAAGGTAGACAGTCTTATTCATGTTTAAGGGTTGACTGGATCGCCGAACCCAGAGCTGCATCAGAAGATGTTTGCTGTTCGATACAGTAGTGTGATTTGAAGGTATGAAGAGAAGACCAAGTTGCCGCCTTGCAGATGTCTAGTAGCAGAACTTTTTGTAAATGTGCAACAGTTGCTGCTGTTGCGTGTATCAGGTACACTTTAGTTTTGCGTTCAAAGCGTGAGAACGTTTATTGTAGCAGAATTCAATGCATTGGAATAACCAACTAGCAATAGTTCTCTTGGAGACGGGCTGATTTGGACAATTTGGATTAAATGAGAGGAACAGTTGAGATGGTCTGGATTGAGAATGAGTCCTTTGTTTGTAGTAAGCCAATGTTCTTTTACAGTCTAAAGAATGTAGACGTCTATCTCAGTCATTATCATGAGGCTTAGGCTTGAAGATTGGCAGTGTAATTGACTGGTTGATGTGAAAAGCCAATACCACCTTAGAAAGGAAGGTAGGATGAGGCCGAAGAGTGATTTTGTTATGGTAGAATTCCAAATAAGGGGAATAGTGAACCAAGGCTTGTAGCTCACTTATGGGCTGATACAGTACAGTGCGCTCTGTCGGAGCGCACTGTACTGTATCAGCCCATAACCCACCATTGGACGTGTGTTTTTGACACGCTAGCATTACCCCTTATTCAGTAAGGGGCCGAAAACGCGCGTTCAATCCCCCGAACCTAATAGCGCCCGCAACATGCAAATGCATGATGATGGCCCTATTAGGTATTCCCGCGCGATTCAGAAAACAAAATGTGCAGCCAAGCCGCACATTTTGCTTTCAGAAATTAGCGCCTACCCAAAAGTAGGCGCTAATTTCTTCGGGCACCTGGAAAGTGCACAAAAAAAGCAGTAAAAACTGCTTTTCTGTGCACCCTCCGACTTAATATCATGGCAATATTAAGTCGGAGGTCCTGAAGGGTAAAAAAAAAGTAAAAAAAAAAAAATGAAGTCGGCCCGCGGCTATCAGGTCGAAAACCGGACGCTCAATTTTGCCGGCGTCCGGTTTCCGAACCTGTGGCTGTCAGCGGGCTCGAGAACCGATGCCGGCAAAATTGAGCGTCTGCTGTCAAACCCGCTGACAACCGCCGTTCCGGTCCAAAAGGAGGCGCTAGGGACGCGCTAGTGTCCCTAGCGCCTCCTTTTGCCTGTTTTTACCGCCGGGCCTCATTTAAATACAGAATCGCGCGCACAGGAGAGCGGGAGTTCACCCGCTCTCCTGCGGACTTTACTGTATTGGCCCGTTACTCTCCTTGCTGATGTGACAGCTACTAGGAATACTGTTTTCCAGGCTGGTATTTTATGTGACACGAACCTAATGGTTCAAAGGGAGGTAGCATTAATTGTTCCAGGACAATATTTAGATTCCATGGTATAGGCGGTTTTGTCACCGGTGGCCTTAGTTGTATCATGCCGCACATGAATCTGGAAATTAAAGGATGGTTGGAAATGGGTAGTCCATTATGAGAGTGGTGGAAAGCTGCAATGGCGCTAACATGCACACGAACTGAAGCGGATGCCAAACCAGCTAAGTAGAGAATATGTAGATACTCAAGTAGTTGCGTGACTGTTGAGGAGAAAGGGTCTAATCGCCTCGGTTTGCACCATTCCGAGTAACGATGCCACTTTCCGGCATAGTTATGCCTGGTTGAAGGCAATGGGAATGTCCTCTAGTTGAGATGGAAGTCCCAGGTGGTTTAATAATTGCTGTTCAACCTCCATGCTGTTAGGTGAAGGGAACGATGCATTGAATGAAGGAGAGATCCTCCCTCCTGTGTTAACAGACGTGGTTGGTTCTTCAGTGGAATTGGTAGGCGAATGGATAGTCTCATGAGATACGCATACCATGGCTGCCTTGGCCATGCTGGAGCTATGAGGATCATATCCACTGTGTCTTGGATGCATTTTTGAATTGTCCTTGATATTAGTGGAATGGGAGGGGATGCGTAGAGCAAGCGCCCCGTCCATGGGATGAGAAAGGCATCCAGAGCGTGACGAAGTGTGCTCGGGTAAATGGAGCAAAATTTTTGCTTCTGACGGTTGTTCTCTGTGGCAAACAGGTCGATTATCGGGTTGCCCCAGCGTTGGAAAAGTTTGGTTGCAACTTCCCGATTTAAAGTCCATTCATGTGGATGGAAAATTCTGCTGAGGCGGTCCGCTGTGACATTGTCTAAACCCTGGAGGTAAGTGGCTTGAATTGACACTTCGTTTGATATTGCCCAAGTCAGTATCCGAAGTGCTTCCCGACACAGTATCCATGAACCTGACCCTCCTTCCTTGTTTATGTAGAACATGGCGACCTGGTTGTCCGTGTATACCATGAGATGTTTGCCCTGAACTTGGGGAGAGAAGGTTTGAAGTGCTCTCCAAATAGCTTGAAGTTCCAGAAGGTTGATCTGATGTGCGCTTTCCTGAGGAGACCAGAGACCTTGAGTTTTTAGGTTGCACAGATGGGCCCCCCAGCCCTTCCTGGATGCATCCATCATGAGTGTGATTTGATGGGGAGGTAACCAAAAAGGTGCTCCTCAGTTCAGGTTGTTGGTGTTTATCCACCACCAAATGTCAGTGCGCATTTGTGTGGTAAGATGTTTCTTGGTTGAGAGTGGTTGCAAGTATTGAGACCATTGATTCTTGAGGCCCCACTGTAGGCGGCGCATGTGTAGTCTCGTGTAGAGAACCACATGGATAGCTGCTGCCATATGACCCAGTAGCTTGAGGATTTGGCGTGCCGATGCATGCGATTGATTGTATAGACGCTGAGCTAGTGAGGATAGAGTTTGAATCCTGTCCTGCGGGAGGTATGCTCTCTGTTGCGTTGTATTGATGAGTGCTCTAATGAAATGTAGTGTTTGGGTCGGTTGCAGGTTGGACTTTTTGTAATTGATTAGAAAGCCCAATGTCTGAAGGCAGTTGATTGTTTGGAACGTGTGAGTCTGTAGAGTAGCCGGATCTGAGGCTACTAACAGCCTGTCATCCAGATAGGGAAAAATCTGGATCGAGAGCTGTCTGAGGTGAGCTATCACCACTACTAAACATTTTGTGAATACTCTCAGGACTGAAGACAGGCCTAAAGGTAGAACTTTGAACTGATAGTGGTGGTTTTGTGCTTGAAAGCAAAGGTAGTGCCAGGAAGAAGGGTGCATGAGTATATGGGAGGAAGCATCCTTCAGGTCCTAAACATCCAAGATTACCTACGATATACATTTTGCTTAAAGTTCATAAAACACTATTAAATCCACCTGGTAGACCCATCATCTCCTTGAATGAATCGTTGCTTGAACCATTATCCAAATTTACAGATTCTTTCTTGAGAGATTTTGTATCATAATGTTCAACATTCATATGAGATACTACACATTTTCTACAAATGATAGAACCTTTGTTAAATGACATGCAAGACAAATGGTTGATCACTTTAGATATCAAATCTCTTTGTACCTCAATTCCACAAAATGAAGCATTGGAGATCATTCAGTTGTTTTTGAACAAGAGAGTGCGCCCACATCGTATACCAATTGAATTCATATTAATGTTGGCGACTATTGCGTTGAAAAATTTTTTTTTTGTTTTTCAAAACAAATTTTTTCAGCAAATTTCAGGCACATAGAGGATGCCATAGTGGCCCCCATTATCGCAAACTTATATATGTCAAAGTTTGAGACAACATGGGTGGAAAACTCTCCCTTTTCATCTAAAATCTTCTTCTACAAATGATTTATTGATGACATTTTCATCATTTGGTGTGGAAATGAAGTGGATTTACTATCTTTTGAAAAATGGATTAATACATGTAATGAAAAGATTCAGTTTGTAATGCAATACAATTTTACAGAAATATCTTTTTTGGATGTTAGATTACAAAAAGCTGATTCAGGAGAAGTGACAATTAGTGTTTATAAAAAAACAACAGATCGTAATACAACGCTCAACTACAGTAGTGCACATCCCTTGCCTTTAAAAAAACAGCTTACCATTTTCGCAGTTTTATGATACAAATGCAATTGTTCGAATAATCAGATTTTTAAACTACGATCAGAGAAATTGGCTGAAGATTTCAGACAACGTGGTTATCCCAAGAAATGCATAAAAAATGCATTTAAAAGAGCACTTTACTGTGACAGAAATGCGTTGCTTATCCCATGTGAGAAGCAAGATAATTCTCAGACAATTACATGTCACCAAGTATTCACCTATATCACACAAAATAATAAGAAGCATGCGTAACCATTGGCATCTTGTCAAAATGATTCCAGGGTTTGAGAACCTTGATTTTTCATATGGCATTTTCCAGGAGTAGAAACCTTAAAGAAATCCTGAGTCCATCAGCTTTGCCAGAAAAAAATGATACAGTATCAACCATTGATGGATCTAAGTCAATAGGACATCACAAATGTGGACATTGTAAAATTTATGATCAAACATTAGAACTTAAAGAATTTATTTGTCCGATCACAAATTATACGTATAAATTCAGACATTTCACAACTTGTCAGAGTACTTCTGTGGTATATATTATCAAATGCCCATGTAATAAAATTTATGTCGGACAGACTAAGCGTTCATTACGTTTACGTATGGGGGAATACAAAAGCTGTTTGAAAAACAAAAAGGAATCAGTACCTATCATGGCACATTATATAGCAGAACAACATCAACCAAAAGATTTACGCTGGTTTGCTATAGATCATGTTGGATTGGACGTAAGAGGTGGAAATCGTGAAAAATTACTGTACAAAAAAGAACATCAATGGATTTTTAAATTGATGTCAGAAGAACCAAACGGTTTAAATTGTAATATCGAGTGGAACAGTTTAATTCATTGTTGAATGTCATTGCACTTACATCAAAATGTGAATTCTTCAAGAACATTAATTTAATTTGTTCTATTGACTTGTTCAATTGCGAGATATCACTGCATTTAAAAGGAATACCGAGTAACCTTTAAATTGATGTTACAACTATGTTGTTGAAATAGCAATGTTAATCATGAAGGTCAGTTCCCCATTGGACAGCAATTGTTATAATATTTAGATAACAAAAGTTTGAAAAATATTTATTTTCAATTCTCCATTGATTTTTTACGAGCTGACAGGAGAAGAAAAGCTTTATTGTACCATCAAACACCATCGCAAGATAAGAATAGCTGTTCAAAACGTCTATTGATAAAATCTCATATTGAAATCACAAGAATTACATTTTCTAATATATAATAACTAGTAGAAAAATATAATTTAACATTGAAATAAATTGATTCATTCATTAAACAAGAATTCTTTATTGATATATACAATTTGACAGAACAAGAAGCATTGGTAGTAGGACATTTAAACCTGATACGTCACCACGTTGTGACATCAGCACGAACACAATGATTTGTCAGTATCAAGTAAGTTTGTTGTTGAAATAGAGGCGGCCATGTTTAAATGCCTTACATCAACCCGACTACAGAGACGGCAAGTCCACAGTAAAAATGTGAGTAACAATGGTAGAAATTCATGACAGCAGTTTAGAGAAACTAACTTCATAAGCAACCTAAACATTAGACTGTCAATAGAAATGTTATTTTATTCGCTCGTTTTTTCATGTTGTAGAGCCCACCCTGATGCAGGTTACAAAATGTTGACAACGTCGGCAGTTTGGAGGTTCCTAAAAGAAAAAATCTAGTGGTTGTGTTAGCCGAAGAAATACACTCTGGCTACAAACAATTGAATAAGTTGCTAAGAAAGATAAGTAAACTTTTGTCGGGACTTTAACTCTCCACGGGGGAGTAAAGAAAATCAAAGAAATTTTGCTCGCTTGTGATTACTCAGTCGGGCGGCACAATAATAGACTGCTACAGTTTAACTTCAAATTTGATAACGTAAAACCCTAGTGGTTTGAAGTTCAAGTCCAATAACTTGAAGTTGTAGTGCATTTAACAAACAGTTTTACTGCACGTTTCAGCACTTTAAAACATTTTTTAGAAAAAATTATAAATAAAAAGAAGATAACAGACCAGTGATTGTACCGATCAGTGCATTACATTTCTGTTCATTATCAGAATTCTATGCCGGTGCTGAGGTCTTATCTTCCGCTTCATAAAAGTTTTTCTCAAAAGATTCATTTAAAAGATTTTTTTGAAAAGAAAAGATTTTGTCAATTGATCATCACAAATTACATTAAACATGATAGTGATTTTAATTATACGACAATAAAAAGAATATTTTAATTTTACTAAACAACTTCAAATTGTGGGATTCAGTTAAGTGCCAATACAAGTTATATTAACTAGTGATTTTTCTGGTGTAATTGTTAACTAGTTAATCCCTGATTTTTGCATTACTTTTGAGAGAGGTCATTTTGAATTTTTCTTTTTGAATGAATTTGTTGAGGTTCCGTAAGTCTTAAGATTTGTCGAAGAGCTCCAGACATTTTTTGGAATGAGAAAATAGTGGGAGTAGAATCCCTGATTTTTCTGTGATATTGGAATTTTTTGAATAGTTGTCTGGATCTGTAGAGTATGTAACTGTTCCTGAAGGTATAGTGAATGAGTTGATGTACTTCGTAGGGAAGGTACATGAGGGAGGCACGGAAGTGTCAGAAAATTTATTCGGTAACCCTCTCTTATGATGTTCAGCACCCAACGATCTGAGGTAATCTCCTCCCAATTGGCATAAAAATGTTGAAGGCGACCCCCCTATGTATGGTGGTGGAGGTGGCTCTTGCTTTTGAGGTCGTCGTTGAAGAGGTCATCCACGGGATGGATGAGATTGAGAGTGGTATCTCTGGTGGGAATAATTTTGCACTTGATAGGTATTATATGGCTTGAAGGGGGCCCTGGAATAGGATATTTTTCCTGAATGAAGGGTAGAATTTCCTGGAAGAGGTATGGGGGTCTGTTGGAGATGTTAATGACAGTACAACCGTATTCTGTTCTTTTAACAGGGTAACAGTTTTCCAAAATTTATCCCCCAAAAGATTTGTCTCTTAGACAAGGTATGTCCACTAACTTGTCGTGGACTTCTTCTCTTATTGCGCTCTCTTTCAACCATGCTATGCGCCGCGCTGCTATCGCCGTAGCGGAGAATCTTGCAGAAGACTCGAATGACTCATATACAGAGCGAAGTAAATGTCGAAGACCTTCTTCCATGTCTGTAAATGGTTGTGGTAAGGTGTTATCAGAAGCCAAACATAATGGACGAAATCTCTGGAGACATTCAAATAAATACTGGATTATGTAAAATTGATGGTGTTGGATTTTTGTGGCTAACATGGACGAGTGGTACACCTTGCGGCCGAAGTCATCCATGGATTTATGGTCCTTGCCTGGTGGTGAATTGGTATGAAGTTTTGTTCTTTTGGTTTTTGATAGTGCAGATTCCACTACTATTGAGTTGTGGGGTAATTGTGTGGAATCGTAAATTGTTGAATTTCGCATACGGTACCTTAAGTCCGTTTTTCTGGATACAGCTGTGATGGTAAAAGGTTTCTCCCACATTTTACGAAGAACTGCATCCAGTACTGCATGTGGTGGTAGAGCTGTCTGCTCTGGAGGCATTTCAAATATTTTCAATATTCTAAGAACCTCTGATTGAGGATCAGGTATCTTTCCTGTTTCAATATTTAAAAGAGAGCCTACTTTCTCAATGAACTTTGTGTAGGACAGGTCTTCGGGAGGGGAATAAGGTTCCGGGAGATCTTCAGGAGGGTCAGATGGGAATCCGGTGGATGAGCCAGGCGACGATGTCCATTGAGAATCCGGAGAACCTGGTTGGTCTGGGATTGGAGATGGTGCTGCTAGTTGAGTTGGAAGGAGAGGATTCGGTACTGCAGGTGGTGAAGGTTAAGAAGGTGCAACTGGAGACTGAGGATGTGCGGATTCCAGATCTTGAAAAAAAGTATATAATGCCTGCGTAATTTGCAACATCACTTTCGATGCTAGATGATGAGGCTAGATGATGAGGCTGTGAAGGTCCTTGAGATGGAGATGGTCCTGGAGGCAGTGCTGCTAGGATCAAGTCTTGAGGAGGCAGGCACGGTGTTGGAAGATGAGGGGATTGTGGTCTACTAAGCGAAGACCAATCAGATTCAGAACCCTCGCTACGTCGTCAGAGACTAGTTCCACATCTAGTTCAGAGTCTGTCTGTGGAGTGTTACGATTGGGCAGTGGTCAGGTGTAGTGAACACCACCTGCAGGAGTGACTCCAGAATGGAGAGAAACAGGGTTTGCAGAAGAGCCTCTGATAAGGGCTGGGAAGGAATCTGGTGCAGGCAGGAGTGTGTAGAGCTGGGTGCTGGCTGGAACCTGTGGAACTGAGTACTAACTGGAGGATGCCTGTGGTGGTGGGAGCTGGCTGGAGGGAGTCTGATGCAGGCTGAAGGAATCTCTGATACAGGGTGCGTGGAGGTAAGGGTGAACTTGCTACACAGGAGCAGCATGGAGGTATGTGTGGAAGTGAATGTAGGTAAGCGTGGTCTGAACACTGGAACTGGGTGCAGGTATGGGTGGAATCAGGATAGCGTGTGGGTAAGTGTGATATTGACTTGTAGCTTTGTGTGACTGGACTGAGGGAACCTGGAGAAGCAAGACTGACAATGAATAGACTGACAAACCAGGACAACACTACCACTGAACATAAAACACAAAAGCCCGAAGGCAGCAATCAAGGAGGCATGAGACAATGTCCAAAGACAGCAAGGCAGAGAAGACAATATAGAGGCAGAATGCCCGAAGGCAATACAGCAAGGTAGAAAGGAGGCTAGAGCAGGGAGCCCAAACGAGCTCGATGCCGAAGCACTGAAGGATTGGGTAGGCAGGGTTATAAAGGAAGTCCAGAACATAGAGCAGATGACTAGGACGGATTGGGCCAGCCAGGAGAGCATGCTCTTGAGGGACCTCTGGTGGTGAGGCGGCTGCACAGCAGCCATAGTCGTAACATGGAGTTTTTGATGACTCCATATGTTTTGTTTTATGTGTCTTTTTAAGATGTTTTTGACTATGCAGTGAAGATTGCGACGAGACAAGTGTTGGAGTCTGAGGTTGAGTCGAGAGTTTTGCACGTTTTGCGTCATCCTGCTTAGATGTATTGTGCACTATGTGCGCAGCGCGCTTTAATGCGTCGTGTTTTGGATCGACAGATTTTGGCGTGCCGTGCCTTGATGCGTCGTGTGCTGGTGCATCTTGTCCCGAAGCACCGTGTCTTGATGTGCCATGATTTGCGCCGGTGCGCCATGCGTCGAATGCTTCGGTTGTTTAGACTTCCTATGCTCCGATTGTTTTGGCATTGAGGAGTGGGAGCGACGGGTACAGGACTCTGTAACCTGAGCGGCAAATGAGGGGCTTTCTACGTGAGAGGAGTCGAGGCCTCAACTCCCTTCACCGGCCCTGGTGGTATTTCCAGCCTGGCTGAGGTGCCCTCCAACAAAGCTGACCTTTTGACTGGTTTCTTCCTTGGTCTCTTTGCCGATCCCGGCGAAGACTGTGTAGATGATGACTTTAAACGCGTGATTTTCTCAGTGCGTTGCCTTTGGGCCTGGGGCGACATACGACCACAGTCGCGACATGAGGCTTGGATGTACTCCGGGCCCAGGCAAATATATCAGTAATTAAGTCCATTAGTTATGGACATAGGAGATGGCTTTGGAGCCATCACTGCCAAGGAAAAAAGCTGAAAAAATCGAAAAATCTCTTCAGAGATGAGGAGGAGAAAAACCCCGCGTGCAGTCCTGCTTGCGGAAAAAAAGAGACTGAGGTAACAAGGCAATCGCATGGGAAGCTTACCGCGCAGCTGTGAGAACTCCCCCTACTGACCGGTCGCGACGCGCTCCCAGACAGCATGGCTAATTCAGCCTTGCTATCGACGGGAAATGTAATAGTTACATATTCCAATAATTACCAAAAATGTTTTTCTGCCTTTGATAGATTTTTTTTTCATCAAAAGGTTTGCAATGTTTCCTGTGGTCTATTTTCTGAATCCCTTTCTTGGTTTTATTTTCATTTTATCTTTCGTTATGTCTCCTTTTTTTTCCATTTCTCCCAACCCTTCCACCTATCTTGCCAACATTTTCTTTCTCTCATATATCTCACTTCTTATTTTGCTCTTCTCCACCTTAATCTTTCTGTTGGTCAGCACCTCTTCAATTCTCTCCATCTAGCCAATCTTTCTTCTTTGTCTCATACCTTTCCATCTCACCTTCCCCGGCTCACCTTCTCAGTCTTTCTTCTTCCTCTCCCTACCTCAGTCATCTCTTCCCTAGCTGCTGGCAGCAGAGTGTGGCTAACTGCATACACTGTGGGGATATTGAAGTGCAGTTCTGCCTCCATCTTTGTTCATAGCGCCTGTGCAGATTTTCAGAATCTGGAGTGAGCTGATTCAGCAGCAAGATCACCACAGGGGTGGTGAGTACACATGCATGCGCAATTTCAGCTTCCCCATTGTGAATGCTATTGGCAGCTTTCTGCCATTACTGAAGTCAATATTCATAACCATTTAGATGGATAACTCACAAGTTATCAATTTAAATGTTTAGTTTTGAATATTGACCTCACTGTCTTAAGGTTTTTGGTTGCTATGGTTTTGGAACTTTGGTGGCCCATAGATTTGGGACCTCTGCAATAATGTAAAATTGTACGTGCTAGATTATGATATAACTTGTTAGTTCTTGCTGTTTTTCCCCCATTTCAGTGATTAGTTCCTCATCTCTTTTCTTCAATGTTTGGTTTCCACTTTCAGTCTATTAATAGAAATGGTCCTTAACCCAGGACAAGCAGGATGCTAGTCCTCACATGTGGGTGACATTGATGGAGCCCTGGTACGGAAAACTTTCTGTCAAAGTTTCTAGAAACTTTTGACTGGCCCTGTGAGGCCACTGAGCATGCCCAGCATGCCATGATATTCTCTGCCACAGGGGTCTCTCTTCAGTCTTCGTTTTTCCGCGCTGCTGTAAGCATCGCGGAGCAAGGAGCCTTGTGAGTTTTCCTCACAGTATTACCTGACTAAAAAAGTCATTTATTTCTTAAATCTTTTTCTCCCATAAAGGATCTCTCTCAGATTTCCACCGGCTGGTGAGTAATCGCAGTCTCGTTTTTACTCTTAAGTAAAAACTTTCTTTAATAATTTTTTTTCCCCCTCTTCATCGACTGCTGTCGACAGAAAATGGCTTCCAGATTTAAAAAATGTCCGGTTTGTAATCGGACAATGTCCATAACAGATCCATACCTCGAGTGTGTTCTCTGTTTAGGAGATAAACATGATGTCTCAACCTGCCCTCAATGTGCAGAGATGACTCCCAAAGGAAGAAAACTTCGACAGGAGAAGATGGAACATCTTTTTCACCTTTAGCTTCTTCCTTCTCCTTCAACGTCAACAAAATCGTCCCCGGTGGGGGTTTCAAAGTGAATATTGTTGAAAAAACGTCATCTGGAGGGGTCCGGAGATCACCCATCGACATCGATGGCATCGACAAGGTCAGTAGTCACACACCGACATTGGCACACACAGACTCCAGCGACGCCTCTCTCCCCGGAGGAACCGACCGCTAAACGGCTCAAACCTCAGGAAACTCCGCTACCCTCGGCGCCAGGGCCTATACCTCCATCGGTCGAACCTCCACAGGGCTCTGTGGTGGGAATATCGACGCCTACACCGCCACCACATTCAGCTGCTCTGCCTACATCCGACTTTATCCGACAAGCCCTTAAAGAACAGACGCCTATTCCGGCGACTTCGCTGATGCCGGTGCCGTAACCGATGCCGGTTCTTGAACCAGTGCCAGTGCCGTCACCGATTCCAGCTAAGGTGACGCCGGCACGACTACTGAATACACCAACACCATCTTCGATTCCGGCGCCGACACCATCGATGCCAGTCTCACCTGGGGACCCAGGACATCCAGAACTGGCACTCCACCAAATCTCTTCATTATAAGTTGGTAAAGTGGTCGGTGCTCTTTCTCCCAAACCTCGGAAAGAACACCCTGAGGAGTCATCCCTTGATGACCCGCAACCAGGTCCTTCAGGGCTTCCTCAGCCGCCTAGAACCTCTCCAATTTTTCCACCTAGACAAGATCCATATGATACTTGGAGTGATACACACACAGATCTGTCATGAAGCTTTCATGTCAGATCCTTCACCACCGGAAGATTTATCATTCACAACTTTTATCCAGGAAATGGCTGACACCATACCTTTCACCTTGGTCACAGAGCAGGACGTAAGGCAGCAAACATTGGAGGTTCTCCAATTTGTAGACCCTCCGAAGCAAGTGGTAGCCATACCTGCCCATGATGTCCTTCTGGACTTACAACATCGGATTTGGGAACATCCATGCTCAGTGCCTGCTGTTAACAAAAGAATGGACACTACATATTTGGTGCAGTCTGCTCCTGGCTACCAAAAGTCACAGCTTCCATACCAGTCAGTAGTGGTAGAATCTGCGCAAAAGAAGTTCAAGAGGATAAGACCACATTCCTCAAATCCCCTGGTAAAGATCATAAATTCCCTGAGACGAAAGGTCTATCAAGGAACCATGTTAAATTCTAAGATATCTTCGTATCAATTATACATGACTCAGTACCAAAGAAATCTGTGGAAGCAGATGCAGGACTTTATACCATCACTTCCCTCACAATATCAAGAAGCAGCCCAAGCAATTATCCACAAAGGGCTGGAGGCCAGCAAACACGAGGTCCGTGCAGCCTATGATGGTTTCGAGATAGCTTCCAGAGTGGCTGCATTGGGTATAAGTGCCAGACGTTTTGCATGGCTTAAAGCAGGGGTCCCCAACCACCGGTCCGCGGACTGGGCCCGGGCCGTGGGAGTTTTTTGCCGGTCCGCGGCGCCGCCAAGCACCGGCAGGTGTGTCGCGTGCTCCCGGTCTCTCCCGCTGCCGTTGCCGCCGGGCTGTCAGCACGTTCAAGCCCAGTGGGAACGGCAGCGGTGCTAAAAGAAGCTGTGCACCCGTGGCTGGCATTTTCTTCTTCCCGCCCCTGCCCTCCCGTGACCCGGAACAGGAAGTGATACGCGGTACGCGGGAAGGAGAAAGAGCCAAGCCGCGTGGCAAAGTAGCAGCGGCGGCTGCAGCTTCGGTCCCCGAGCAGTTGAAGCAGCCGGTGTAATTGAGAAAGGAGACAGCAGCATGAGCGTCCCGCGGCCGATGGGATTCTTCTTTCTTGGCCTGCGGGGGCTGCTGCAGCTCCCATTTGTGCTCCGGGGGGGGGGAGGAAGTGAGTGAGAGAAAGAGAGAGAAGCAGCCGGCCAGCCTGTGTGTGAATGACTGGTCAGGGAGCTGGTGTGTGTGTGTGTATGTGAGAGACAATGAAAGTGATTGCTCAGGGAGATGACTGATGTGTATGTGAGAGTGTGAGACATTAGTCAGGGAGGTGACTGATGTGTGTGAGAGAGAGAAAAGGCATGGAAGTGAGAAATCTGGGTATGTGAGAAAGCATGGGAGTAAGAAGCCTGGTGTTGGGGGGGGGGGGGGGTGGGATGTGTGTGAAAGAAAGCATGGGAGTGAGAAACCTGGGTGAGTGTGCATGCATGAGAGAGAGAGACTGCTTGGTAAGGTGACGGTGTGTGTGAGAGAAAAAGACTGGTGTGTGTGAATGTGAGAGAATGTGATTCAGGGAATGAGAAGCCTGTGCATGTGGAGAGTGGGCATGGAAATGAGAGAGACTGGTGTGTGTGTAACAGAGAGAAAGTGATTGTGGGAATGAGAAGCCTGTGCATGTGAAGAGAGTGAGCATGGGAATGAGAAACCTGGGTGTGTGTGAGACACAGCATGGGAGGGAGAAGCCTGTATATCTGAAAGAGAACATGGGAGTGAGAGACTGGTGAGTGTGTGTGTGTGTGAGAGAGAGAAAGTGATTATGGGAATGAGAAACCTGTGCATGTGGAGAGAACAAGCATGGGAGTGAGAGACTGGTGAGTGTGTGTGTGTCTGTGTGTGTGTGTGTGAGAGTGAGAGAGACAGAGAAAGTGATTATGAGAGTGAGAAGCCCATATATGTAAGTTGAACATGGGAGTGGGAAGCCTGTGTGTGTGTGTATGGCATGAGAGAAACTATTCAGGAAGGTGACTGGTGTGTGTGTGTGCCAGAGACTGTTTGGGAGATGATTGGTGTGTGAGAGACAGAAACTGGTCATGGGGGCATGACTGGTATGGTGTGTGTGTGAGACACATGGGCACTAAGGAAGAGGACCATAAGTATAGAGCTTAGCTTCTACTGCTGCTTCTGGTGTGTGCCACGGCCTGCAGGGAAGGGGAGTAGGAGAGCTGCTGGAGGGGGTAAGTAAAGGTGGCTTTTTAAGTTTATTTTTCTTGACTTCCATTTTAATTGTGTGATGTCTGCTTTTTTTAAATATTTTATTGGTGTTTGGAGAATGTTTAATAGTTTTTATGAGTTTTTAATTGTTGGATGTTATTCTGTTCATAGCTGTTTTGAAACATTTATTCTGCTTATTAGTATAGTTTTACAATTATTTCTGTGTGGGGATCTATAGCTGCTTGCTAGTTCTGTTTTTAGGACCTGATTTAATATTTGTAGTGTTGCCTTTTCATAGATAGGGTTGCTCCTGTTTGAGTGTATTCCATAATACAGGTGTAACATTGTGCGGATTAGTTTATGTGCATTACTACAGATCCTGGAAGTATGTTAGGTCGGTTCTGTGTCTGTTACCGAGATGAGATATTTTGCTAGCATGTAAGCGTTTGTATCGGTCTTATTTGTTGTGTTTTCTCAAGAGGACATGCATTGGTGGTAAACTGCTGTCTTTTCATAAGTAGGGCTATTGAGCCTGGAAGTAGAAGGAGTTTGAGTTGCTGTTACTGAGATGTCACCAGAACCAGAATATCTTTTTTGTAGGGTGAGTTGTATGGGGAATGTCATAATTCTGCTTTACATCCATTATTGTGGGTCAGGGGGGTTCCCGTGGATACAAACTGTACTTTTACATCTAGCCCCGTGACGATCATGGGTCAGTGTGCCGTGCATGTGAGAACCTATGGTGAGTTGAGTCACATTCACATTATAAATGTCATAATTAAATGATATGTGTGCACTAAAATCCAGCCCCCTGCCCCGCCCTGCCGGGCCATGGAAAAATGGTCTTGCTTGAAGCCGGTCCCTGGTGCAAAAAAGGTTGGGGACCACTGGCTTAAAGCCTCGGACCTCAGGCCTGAAGTCCAGGAGAAGTTAGTAGATCTCCCATGTCTTGGTGATAATCTTTTTGGATCTAAAGTACAGGATGCAGTTGCTCAATTGAAAGAGCATACAGAAACCCTGAGGCAACTTTCGTTGATCCCGCAGGATCCACCTACACAGCCAACTCGTAGGCCTCAAAGGAAAGATTCTAGAATACCCTTCTACAGACAAAGGCGGTATTACCCCCAACATCTAGGAGCAGATCTTCTATGCCGCAACAAAGAGTTCAGCCCAGACAACCTAGGGGAGCTAGGCCTCAACCTCCGCCACAGACGGGACCGGCTGCTGGCTTTTGAGGCCTTTCCCAGAGACCGAAGCCACATCTCCAATCCTCATCCACAACTTCCGGTAGGGGGTCGAGTAACCTCCTTTTACAACCATTGGTTACAAATAACAACAGACCAATGGGTACTGGCAATAATATCTCTAGGTTACCAACTCAATTTAGTCTCTATTTCCAACAGATTCTCCTCCGAGACCTCTCTCTCTAGGAGAAAATCACATAATTCAATTGCAAGTAGAATTATCCACCCTTCTGAGAGCCAGGGCTGTAGAGTCAGTGCCCCGATCTCAGCAGGGCAGAGGGTTCTATTCCCATTATTTCCTCATTCCAAAGAAAACCGGAGGCCTACGCCCTATAGTAGACCTCAGAAATCTCAACAAATTTCTAAAGAAAGAAAAGTTCAGGATGGTTTCTCTAGGCACCATGCTTCCACTTCTTCAAACAGGAGGTTGGCTTTGTTCTCTGGATCTTCAAGACGCTTACGATCACATTCCAATATTCCCTCCTCATCACAAGTATCTGCGTTTCATGGTAGGTCATCAGCATTTCCAGTAGAGAGTACTGCCATTTGGACTTGCCTCTGCTCCCAGAGTATTCACCAAATGTCTGTCAGTAATAGCAGCCCACTTGCACAAGGAAAGTGTCCATGTCTTCCCATATCTAGACATCTGGCTCATCAGAAGTCAATCTCAACAAGGAGCTCTGACTTCCCTTCAGTCGAACAATTACTCTACTTCACTCCATGGGCTTTCTCATCAGTTATCAAAAGTCCCATCTCACTCCGTCTCACCTGCTTCAATTCATAGGAGCAGAATTGAACACCATACTCTCAAAGGCTTTTCTACCCGAGGATCGAGCAGAAACACTTTCCCTACTTGCAAACTCGATTCACTCAAAGAAACAAGCAACAGCTCATCAGTTTCTAACCTTACTAGGCCACATAGCCTCCATAGTTCATGTGACTCCTATGGCAAGACTCGCCATGAGGGTAACCCAATGGACATTAAGATCTCAATGGATCCAAGCCATTCAACCACTGTCTTCTCCAATTCAAGTAACCCACCAGCTACGTTCATCTCTACTTTGGTGGGCGAACAAGGACAATTTGCGCAAGGGCCTACCCTTCCAACAACCAGTCCCACAGAAAACTACAGATGCATCCACCTTGGGTTGGGGAGCTCACATAAACAATCTCCAAACCCAGGGTACTTGGACAAAACTCGAAGCAACATTTCAAATCAATTTCCTGGAACTTCGAGCTATATGTTATGCGCTTCATGCGTTCAAGGACTGCCTTTCGCACAAGACTGTTCTGATCCAAACGTACAATACAGTAGCCATGTGATACATCAACAATCAGGGAGGTATGGGCTCGTATCTCCTTTGCCAAGAAGCTGCGCAGATTTGGGAGTGGGCCCTGTCACCCTCAATGTTTCTCCGGGCCACTTATCTGGCAGGCATTCACAATGTAGTGATCGCCTCGGTCGTCAGTTCCAACCACAAGAATGGTCCCTGGATCCCTCAGTAGCAACCAGGATATTTCAATGTTGGGGACAACCAACAATAGACCTCTTTGTGTCACAACTGAATCACAAAGTGGACAAATTCTGCACTGTACACAGACAGAATCACCAGCTAGCCAAAGACGCCTTTGCTCGCCCTTGGAACTCAGGCCTTCTATACGCGTATCCTCCGATACCGCTCATAACCAAAACTCTAGTGAAGCTACAACAGGACAAGGGGTCCATGATACTCATAGAACCGTATTGGCCTCTACAAGTATGGTTTCCCACACTACTAGACCTCTTGATCAGAGATCCAATACGCCTGGGTGTAGCTCCCACTCTCATAACTCAGGATCAGGGATGGTTGCGCCTCCCTATCCCTGACAGCATGGATGTTGAAAGCTTGATTTTACAACCACTCAATCTTTCAACTAATGTCTTTCAAGTGCTTATAGCTTCACGTAAACCTTCAACACGAAAGAACTATTCTTCAAAATGGAAAAGGTTTACCTTGTGGTGCACGCAAAAGAACATTGACCCTTTCTCCTGCCCCACAACTTCTCTACTAGACTACTTATGCCATCTTTCAGACTCTGGTCTCCAGACTTCATCTGTCAGAGTACACCTTAGTGCAATTTCAGCTTACCATAACAAGATGGGAGATGCACCAATATCCATACAACCTCTTGTCAGCAGGTTTATGAGAGGTTTAACTCAACTTAAATCACCAATTCGGCCACAAGTCACAGAATGGGACCTGAATCTGGTCTTAACAAGACTCATGCATTCTCCTTTCGAACCCATTAATTCCTGTGATGTTAAATTTCTCACATGGAAGACTATCTTCCTCATAGCCATTACATCGGCTAGAAGGGTTAGTGAGTTACAAGCACTTGTCACGTACTCGCCTTATACAAAATTCGTACATGACAGAGTGGTTCTCCGTACACATCCAAAATTCCTTCCCAAAGTAGTTACGTAATTCCACTTGAACCAATCCATAGTTTTACCCACATTCTTTCCAAGGCCTCATTCTCATCAAGGAGAACGGGCCTTACGTACCCTGGACTGTAAGCGTGCGCTAGAATTTTTCTTAGACCATACGGCAGTCCACAGGAAATCAACTCAACTCTTTGTATCTTATGATCCAAACAAAACGGGAAAAGCAGTGGGAAAACATACTCTATCCAACTGGTTAGCAGATTGCATTCAGTTTTGCTATGAAAAAGCAGGCCTTCCTCTCCAAGGGCGAGTAAAGGCACATTCAGTAAGAGCGATGTCAACCTCAGTAGCACACTATCGTTCAGTGCCAATCCTTGACATCTGTAAAGCAGCAACATGGAGTTCTCTACACACATTTGCAGCTCATTACTGTTTGGATAAACAGGGATGACAAGATTCAGCCTACGGATAATCTGTCTTAAAGAACTTGTTTCCAGTTTAATCCCAATTCCTTCTACATCCAATTTGCTGTGATCGTCGGCTGCCTCATTTTCAACAATACAGTCTGTTACTTCACTGTAAAATGAGTTAGCCTCTAGCTTGCTAATCACCCACATGTGAGGTCTAGCATCCTGCTTGTCCTGGGATAAAGCAAAATTGCTTACCTTGTAATAGGTGTTATCCCAGGACAGCAGGATGTAGTCCTCACGAAACCCACCTGCCACCCCGCGGAGTTGGGTCCGATACATTTTTATTATTTTATTTTTGCTAAAGCTTATTGCTACATACGAGACTGAAGAGAGACTCGTGTGGCAGAGAATATCATGGCATGCTGGGCATGCTCAGTGGCCTCACAGGGCCAGTCAAAAGTTTCTAGAAACTTTGACAGAAAGTTTCCGTACCAAGGCTCCATCAATGATGTCACCCACATGTGGGGACTACATCCTGCTGTCCTGGGATAACACCTAATACAAGGTAAGCAATTTTGCTTTTTGCCATGAAGAAAGCAGCTGTGTTTTTCTGGCCTAAGGGGAATAAATAAATATCAGAGACGTATATGAGAAGAAGAGGTTCTTTATGCATTACCTAGAGAAATTTCAACTCTCTCTTTTGGGTAGTGAGTTGCTTTACTTCTATTGAGGAACCTTAGAATACTATGTATTCTTCATGCTAGTGGCAACCATCTCTTCTTCCTCCTAGCTCGAGTACATCACCGCCATGGCACCATCAGACAGGAAACTTGAACCCGAATCTGCTGTGCTATGACCTGAGACACAGAACTGACCTAGAATATAGATTTTGTCCAATATCAGATATATGAATTTGATTTGAAGAATAGGATCTCAGAATACTACTTACTTTTGGACCATAAGTGTCACAAATTTAATTACATAAAAAAAGGCTCAGTTGTGGGTATTAGTGGGCCAGCCACATGTCTTAGGCCATAGTGCTCCAAAGCAAGGGATCCAAGTTCAGAATCCCTCCCTGTTAGCATCATTCTTGCATTTGCATATAGCTGAGATATATTCAGGCCCCAGGAAGTTAGATATTTGCCACTACAGTGGCGACCCCTGCCAGACAAGTAACAGTGCTGAGGGTATGCTTTAGAAGAGGCAGTCTTCAGGCTGGCAAGGGTCCACAAAGCAGCCCAAGCATACCAGATGAGGAAGGCAGAGTGGTAAAGACCTCTTAGGAACTGTAATTTCTTATATATTTATTGAAAAAGATATACCAGAATCTTGGTACTAAAATTTTGCTTCAGCTTGGTGCAGAGTATGATTAATCCAGGCCCTGACTTTCTGTGGGTTATTGATAAAGAAAATTGTCAGCTGTACCCAACAATGAGGAAAAATGATAATGCAACTGATTTAATGAGTTGCTTGGTTACCAATTGCTGTTACCTTTTCAACAATAGAATAAATAGAATAGACCATGGAATGAAGATGCCTGTAACTGTTACAGTTTACAGTATTGTTGAACTTGGAAATGGATGTTAGATTTTTATTGACCTGGTGACTGTATCATACAACATATAAAAGCTTCTATAAAGTATCTTTTAGTGTGACACTTTTTAATGATTTTGTTACCAGCAATATAAGCTTAGTAAGATCTCTTCTGGAGCTATTGATATATAATAAATATTTTCAAGTCTGTGTGTAGGGAATTTGTGACCCAGAAGAATACTCTTATAGTTATGACATGCTCTGAGGTATTTTCTTACTGGGTGAGAAATACATGTCCATACATAAATAGGTTATTTCTTAAATTCTGCAGAAAAAAATAAGGTAAATTAGCATAAGTAAAGCAATTACTTGCATTTGGCGGATATGATCATAGAGACAACATGGCGAAGGGATATTTTGGTTGAAGGTAATGACCCCCTGTTTCTGGTACAATATTGCCTGAAGCACTAGCAAACTGTGTATGGCTTGGTGGGTAAAGGCAGGGTTCTTAAACTGTTGGCACCTTTTGGATTGTAAACAGTAGCAATTCAGACCGGGCTCAAAGTGGGGAATCTTATAAAGGGAGTGGCACTGAGAGGAGTGAAGAAGTTACTCCACAGGTTGTGTCACTTCTTAGCTTTGTTATCAAACTTATGCCTCTGTTTAGAATCCCAGAAATTGCAAATATACAGCAAGCTATCTGACTAGGCTAGTGATGGCGTACTTCAGTCCTCGAGTGCCACAAACCGGCCAGGTTTTCAGGATATTCACAATGAATAGGCATGAGATAGATTTGCATATAGTGGAAGCAGCGTATGCAAATCTTTCTCATTCATATTCATTATGAATATCCTGAAAACCTGGTCTGTTTGTCACATTCAAGGACTGGAATTTGCCATTACTGCATTAGGTGCTAGTTCAATAGCTGCTAACTAAGATGTTTTGATTTTAGCATAAGTGTATTTTTTTTTTTTATTATTCTGTTAAGTCTCTACTAATCTGAATTATGTGGTATGGTGCTATCTGAGCAGACCAATCCCCAATCTTTGTAGGAAGAGTTTCCATAATACCTCCTTCCTCCCAGGTTCTCTGCCAAGTTTTGCATTGGTCTGCTGCCTGCAGAAACCATATTCTTAGGCCATTGGTTTTGGTTGTGGGTATGAGAGAATTAGTGGTTCCTACAATACCGTTAAAGCCTGTTTGAAGAGCTGCTATGATGAATTTGTCTGTAGTGGGGTTGGCATTGGAATTTGAAAAGGACTGTGGGACTGCAGATAAATGCTCAGACTCAGGGAGCGGAGGGAGCAGTAGCAGAAGGGATCCTATGAGGAAGGCGGTATAGGAACTCTCCTAAGAAGACTGGTGTTTTGGTTTACCAAAGTCAGCTACTGGTGCAGCACCCCACACAGGGCTGGATTTAGGTATAAGCAACATAGGCACATGCTTAGGTTGCCAATTTCGGAAAGAACCCAAAAACTGGGACTCTTCCTGCTGTTCTCCGATTTCCAGGAGTGAAACTCACCACCCCTGGTCATTTGCCTGTGGGCATCAGAATCTTACATCCAGCCCTGACCCTGCTTGCTCCAGACTGGCAGCAAACTAAAAGAGAATTAACAGATAAGAGAAATTCTTCTTTTGGTTTGCTCTTCCAGAGTTTTCTTTGTTTTGCTCTTCCAGAGTTTTCTTTCTTCAGTGTAACCTTTCCACCACTGCACCGTTTTCTTCTGTAGTAGACTATCTTCCCCCATTTGTTATAGCAGAGCTTGCTGCTGAATTGAAAGCAAACATTCATTGTAACCTATGTTAACCATTTTTTAGGAAGTTTATACTTTATTAAAGTAAGTAATGTATTTCATTGCAAATTAACTAGTTTGTTTAAGATTACTAATAATTCAGTTTTTTGGTTTTTGAGTATATTACCGTTGTGACGGTATTCTACTAAACGACGGTATAGAAAAGATTTTTAAATATACATTTATGCTTTAATTCTGGAAATTCCCAGTGTGTCTCTATTTGCTAATGACTTTATATCCTGCCAAGAGTGACACGTTGCATGTTTAGAATTCTGATCTGCAAAGATCACTTTTCCACCCTGGTGTACCACTCACAGAAATCAATTTACAGCCAACATAGGAAATCAGTGAAGAGAGTGTAATTCGATCTCTTTCCTCAGCTCTCATTTGGCATTCGTGCTTTAGTGTAATATGTATTTATTTATTTGGATTTATTACCTGTCTTTTTAAATAAGAGATTCATGGGTACAGCAAAACAGTGTGGCAGCATATAATCAGATTTATTAGTTTGACACAGAATAAGATATACAACAGTATGACTGACTAACTTGAAATCAATTATTGCCTACTTTAGATAAATACTACTAATCTTGCAAGCACCTTAAACATAACTTGAAATAAATAAACATCTCAAATCAAATGTAGCAGCAGCTTTAGGCATTCAAAAAGATTTGACAGATTATTGCAGTGTTTTTAAATCAGAGCATGTTTCCTGAGGTGGAGAGTTTATATGCCTCTCTTTTATATTCATGACTCAAGTCGCAGTACTCTCATTAAAGAAACTGACACGTCATGTGAGAGCTCCAAGTTCAGTTCCCAAGCCTGTCTTCTTCTCCTTAGGCTGTATTCACAATCTTCTAGGGGCAAAGGGGAAGAGGGGGCTTAGCCATCGCACAACAGGTAATTTGATGGCAATGGTTGGGATGCATGCATTCCAAGTTCTGAAGAGAGCCATGATTAGAGACTTCTAGCCACGGACTGTGCAATGGGTTAGATCAGGGATGGCCAACGTCGGTCTTCAAGAGCTACAAAGAGGCCCCGGTTTTCAGGATATCCATAATCAATATGCATGAATTAGATTTGCATACAGTAGATGCAATCCATGGAAATCTTTTTCATGCATATTCATTATGGATACCCTGAAAGACAGTCATATTTGTGGCTCTTGAGGACTGAATGGTAGGGACAGAGGAATAAAATGGTGGGAAAATCCCAGGTAGTTGTAAGTGAAGGCTTATGGCATGGAAGCCCAATAGACTACAGACCAGTGCTGATTTGAATTGAAAACCCAAAGGAGCAAGAGGACATAATTAAAAATGCTCCTCAAAAAAACTAAACCCCTCACCCTCTTTGACACTCAAGACAAGCTATCTCAGAAAGAGATTTTGTATTTCATTGAAAAAATATTTGCAGTTATTCATTTGCTCCGTGAAGTTGAAGGAAATTTATTAGTTAAGTTTAGATAAATAATCATGTCTCTTGCCTCCTTGTCAATTTTAACTTGTTTCTAATGCTAAGAATTGTAGGTTCTCAATTTTATATTCATTTTGAAGTCTCCAGTATTTTGTAGCATCAGATTCCATCATTTTTTGAATTTGTGTGTACTTTAGTTTTCTTTTAGGGTAACCTATGTGTACATTTCCTGCAGTTTTATACTGTTCAACAAGAATGCTGAATGATGTGCTTGTAAAATGGCTATTTCTAATTCAGCGATTGGCAGTATCTGTATACAAAATAACTGCTCATATTTTGTTGGATTTCCTCAGCCCTCTGCAGCAAGGAGGGTCTTTAGTTTTAGAAACACTAAAAAGCTCTTTTTTACATTAATTTCTGTTGTAAAGTTGTACTTTGGGTGTGACTGTGGTGGTTTTTTAGTGATGCACCTGGGATCTTGCTGTTGGTTGGCAGAAACATTCCACCTTCTAAATAGATTGAGTATTTAGCATGACACTAACTAGCATTGTGTTGGACCACTAGATGGCAGCAGGGAAGTACTTTACATGTGTTTTTCTCTTGCATGAGTGTACATTGAGGCAACTGAGCTTGACAGTAAAAAAAAATAAAAAAAAAAATTGATGAGAATTATTGAAACAATTGCACATATTTTATTTATTATTGTTGGGGTTTTTTTTTGTATAGTTAATTAAACAAGGTTTAGAAAGGATTGTGTACATCACACAATTACACTTTTATTTTTGGCCTAGTAGTTTCCTTCTGCCCCTTTGGAATCTGGCACCATGAGCTTTCATTTGCAGCTAGCTGGGGATTTTTTCCCTGATTTATTTCTCTTCCTAATGTTGCACCAACAGTCCTCAGCCAGAGGCCATGCACCAGGACCCCTTCTGGAACCCTGGAATCATGGGCCCCCAAATCTAACTACCAGTGCATCAACCTGCAATGACTGCGACTCATTTCAAACCTGGGGTCTATGAACAATGTCTCTGCAGCATTGCCAGGCCTGGGGAGTGGAAGACCAGATCTGGGAATCTAACCCAGGTCTCTGCATATGATAGTACACAGCACTGCCATAAAACTGGCCAGTTGCACTTTTGTGTAGATAAATCATGTTTTGTTTTGACAAGCAAGATCAAATCAGCCACAATAGTGGGTTTACGTCATCAAATGGCACAGACACAGATTAGCTTGGCATGGACTGTGCTACCACTGCCTCTCAAAACTCCTCCGCCCTTAACAGAACTTAGGGGTCAACTCTTTGGCAAAGTGCATGGCTATGTGTGTCTGACTTATCCTACAGAGAGCCCTGTTACAGGTAAGCAACTTGCTTTCTCCATCATCATGAAAGATTAAATTAGCCACACTAATGGGGAATACCAAGCTGAAGGTTGCCCTGAAATCTTATTTTGTGTGATGGGTATATTGGAGGAGTTGATCCTTAACCAACATTTTTGCAAATTGTTTGACCACAGATGCCATCTTTTCAAAATATATAATCTAGGCCAGTAGTTCTCAACCTTTTTCCCATCGTGACACACCTGACAGACCACTCGCACATGTGTGACCCACTGCTCATTACAATTCACAGCGGAAATAAAAAAAATAAAGGCCTAGTATATTTTTTATTGTTAAGAATGACACAAGGGAAAGAAACATATTCTGTCTGAACAGAAATTGCATAAATAGTAAACAGCCCACATCAAAACAGCACCAATTTCCAGCACTTAAAACAGTAACCACCTTACCTAAGAAAAGGCAACACTGAAAATATTACACCAGGCCTTAAGACACCAAAACATCTCCTATTAGGAAAACGGACCAAGTCAGGCTGTTAAAGAGCCCTACACAGAAACTACACGCCAGCAGAAAACCTCACTTTCCTAGCGTGTAGCAGATGGGCTCAAAACAAATGGGTATAGTGTGCTCGTGCTAGCAGTTGGAGACGGATCTGACGTCAGCACGGGTACATATACCCCCACAGGAAATGTAGCAATTCAGTAATTTCCGTCTCCAAAGCAGTTTGGAGCTACCTCATGCTCGCTGAGCGTGTTTCTAAATTCTAAACGACTACGTCATCTCGACATCGGCAGACTGCTATCCAGATACCTGGAAAGGTCTGAAGCGGTACGAAAGACGGACCATCTGTTCGTCCTGCACAGCGGGCAGAAGCAAGGGGAAGCGGCCTCACGGCCTACCATCGCCCGCTGGATTAAAGAAGTTATCAAGGCAGCCTACGTAGAGGCAGGAAAGCCACCACCTCTACAGGTCAAGGCTCACTCTACCAGAGCGCAATCGGCCTCTTAGGCAGAAACTAAGATGCTGTTGTCTGCAGAGATATGTAAAGCGGCAACGTGGTCCTCCCTCCATACCTTCTCCAGATTCTATCATCTGGATGGCCAGGGAGGACACAGCATTTGCGAGGGCAATCCTACACGGTCCTCGGGCAGCCTCCTGCCCAGTACGGGAGTAGCTTTTGTACATCCCATTTGTTTTGAGTCCATCTGCTACACGCTAGGAAATGTTGAGATTACTTACCTGATAATCTCCTTTTCCTTAGTGTATGCAGATGGACTCAGCATCCCGCCCGGCTGCCGGCATACATGGGGATTCACAGACGCACGGTAAGCCATGTTTTCTTTTAATAGGCCATCCACCCTGCAGGGTGTCTATGCCTTCCTGTTGAGAATCCTGGCGGTCTCCAGCTACCATCAAATTGGTCAGGGGAATCCTGTTTATTTAAACGATCGGTCAGTCACACATATATCCATAAAAGCTTTTGCAAGGAAGATTACTGAATTGCTACACTTCCTGTGGGGGTATATGTACCCATGCTGACATCAGATCCGACTCCAACTGCTAGCACGAGCACACTATACCCATTTGTTTTGAGTCCATCTGCATACACTAAGGAAAAGGAGATTATCAGGTAAGTAATCTCAACATTCGTTAAGTGAGGCAGAAAACCTCACCTAACAAAGAATAAAGAGACCAAAACGCATAACTAGAAGCAATCAGACAAAAACTGAATTGGAAACCGCAACAAGCAAGTCTCTGTATGCAGTGTAATAAAGGAAAAAAAGAAACATCACCAGTCCTGGTGATGAGACAGTCAGGGTTGCCAGGTTTTCATGAAGAACAAGCACTTTTTTCCAAAAAACTTTGTTTTTATTTTTTATAGCATTTAACGCTTGAAATACTTTTGTAATGCACACAAAACAGCTGGCTTTTTTGAAGGAGTTAATAAACACGTGGATAAAGGTGAACCGGTAGATGTAGTATACTTGGATTTTCAGAAGGCGTTTGACAAAGTTCCTCATGAGAGGCTTCTAGGAAAAGTAAAAAGTCATGGGTTAGGTGGCGACGTCCTTTTGTGGATTGCTAACTGGCTAAAAGACAGGAAACAGAGAGTAGGATTAAATGGACAATTTTCTCAGTGGAAGGGAGTGGGCAGTGGAGTGCCTCAGGGATCTGTATTGGGACCCTTACTTTTTAATATATTTATAAATGATCTGGAAAGAAATACGACAAGTGAGATAATCAAATTTGCAGATGACACAAAATTGTTCAGAGTAGTTAAATCACAAGCAGATTGTGATAAATTGCCGGAAGACCTTGTGAGACTGGAAAATTGGGCATCCAAATGGCAGATGACATTTAATGTGGATAAGTGCAAGGTGATGCACATAGGGAAAAATAACCCATGCTATAATTACACGATGTTGGGTTCCATATTAGGTGCTACAACCCAAGAAAGAGATCTAGGCGTCATAGTGGATAACACATTGAAATTGTCGGTTCAGTGTGCTGCGGCAGTCAAAAAAGCAAACAGAATGTTGGGAATTATTAGAAAGGGAATGGTGAATAAAACGGAAAATGTCATAATGCCTCTGTATCGCTCCATGGTGAGACCGCACCTTGAATACTTTGTACAATTCTGGTCGCCGCATCTCAAAAAAGATATAATTGTGATGGAGAAGGTACAGAGAAGGGCTACCAAAATAAGGGGTGTGGAACAGCTCCCCTATGAGGAAAGACTAAAGAGGTTAGGATTTTTTAGCTTGGAGAAGAGACGGCTGAGGGGGGATATGATAGAGATGTTTAAAATCATGAGAGGTCTAGAATGGGTAGATGTGAATCGGTTATTTACTCTTTCGGATAATAGAAAGACTAGGGGGCACTCCATGAAGTTAGCTTGGGGCACATTTAAAACTAATCGGAGAAAGTTCTTTTTTACTCAACGCACAATTAAACTCTGGAATTTGTTGCCAGAGGATGTGGTTAGTGCAGTTAGTATAGCTGTGTTTAAAAAAGGATTGGATAAGTTCTTGGAGGAGAAGTTCATTACCTGCTATTAAGTTCACTTAGAGAATAGCCACTGCCATTAGCAACGGTAACATGGAATAGACTTAGTTTTTGGGTACCTGCCAGGTTCTTATGGCCTGGATTGACCACTGTTGGAAACAGGATGCTGGGCTTGATGGACCCTTGGTCTGACCCAGTATGACATGTTCTTATGTCCTTATAAAACAAATCAAGAAATATAAAAGCAATAGTAGTAAAAACCATACTAACAAAAAGAGCAGATTATTTTAAAATAGCCGATGAATGGAATATCCAATAATTAAAAACTCATATCAAAAATTTCTAGATACCAATAAAATATTTCAAAATAGCAGACACAAAGACCCAGTAATGAAAAATAATAAGGATACAAAAAAAGTTTTGCTCTGCATACCTGGGAATGTTTTATATCCAGGTGCCCTGAGATTGTTTTGAATTAGCAGGAGGGATAGTTTGCTTTCAACTTTCTCTTCTCTCTCTCGCTCACATATACACATGCTTTTTCTCTCTCTCTTATATAGGCTCTTAATTACACATTTACACACATGCTGTCTATCTTTTCACACTTACACACTCAGGCTTTCAATCACACACATACATGCTGTCTTTTTCTTTCACACACAGACTATCATTCACATGCTTACAAACATGCTCTCTCACTTTCACACATGCTCTCAATCACATACTCACATGCTCCTTCACCTAAACCAGCTCTCAGTCACACGCAGACACACATGCTGTCTCTTTCTCTCACTTTCACACAGGTTCTCAATCACATACTCACATGCTCTCTCACCTAAACCAGCTCTCAGTCACACACAGACACACATGCTCTCTTTTCCCATCGGTAGCAGGGCTGAATTAGCCATGCTGTCTGGGAGCGCCTCGCAACCGGTCAGTAGGCGGAGTTTTCTCGGTTAGTAGAGAGTTTTGAACTCTGTACGGCTGTGCGGTGAGCTTCCCGCGCGATTGCCTTGTTACCTTAGTCTCTTTTTTTCCGCGAGCAAGTCTGCATGTGGGGTTTTTCTTCTCCTCGTCTCTGAAGAGATTTTTTCTCAATTTTTTTCTCTTCTTCATTTCTTCTGGGCACTGATGGCTCCTAAGCCATCCAGATTTAAATACTGCCTATGAGGTAAAATTATGTCCATTACAGATGGACATAATTACTGCTATATATGCCTGGGACCGGAACATGACCAAGTCTCCTGCCGGGACTGTGGCCGTATGTCCCCCAGGGCACAAAGAAAACGCGCGGAGAAAATCACGCGGCTAAAGATAACATCCATACAGTCTTCGTCGGGATCGTCGAAGAGATCGAAGAAGACTCCATCTAAAAAGGTCTGCTTTGCTAGAGGGTACCTCGGCCAGGTCGGTCAATCCACCAGGGCCAGTGAAGGGAGTTGAGGCCGCAACTCCTCTTTCACAGAAATCCCCTCATGAGCTGCGTGAACCCACTCGAACCCACTCATCGACGCTGAGGAAGACGGCTCATAGAAAATCAAATCGGCCAAAGCAGGACGGCGGGTTGGAGCTGAGATGCGCACATAGCCGGGCGCACAGCTCACCGCCGCACAAGTCGGCGCCCGAGGCCTCTGTGCACAGCTACGCGTACAAAACATCGGCGTACAGCTCCGCATCAGCGCATAGCGGCGCGCACATTACAGGGGTACGCAACGACGCGCACCACGCATCGGCGCACGGATCGGCGCACAAAGGTGCATCTAAGCGCACAGCACAGATTCCACACGACGATTTGAAGCAGCATGTCTCAAAACATGCAAACTATCGATTCAACCTCGAATTCCGACACCCTTGACACAGTCTTGACGCAGGCTACACTACTAAGTCAGGAACATCTTAAAAAGTCACAAAAAACTAAGCATGTAATATCTATAACACCTGGTGTGGCAGATTCTCACCAACAGGTGGAACTGGTCTCTGTCCGTGACACTGCCACATCCAGCGAGGGTTCAGATTCTGATGGATCTTCTCTTAATAGACCACAATCCCCTCTGCTTCTCCATAACTCAGGCCTGCCTCCTCAAGATGAGCTCATATCAGCAGTGCCTTCAGGAATGGGGCCATTTCCAGGACCTTCACAACCTCTAGCATCTAAAGTGATGTTACAGATTTCACAGGCGTTAAATACTTTCTTCCAAGAACTGAACATGGCACACCCTCAGCCTTCACTTGCGCCTTCTCAGCCTTCGCCACTTGCATTGCCAACTCCACTCCTTCTGTCTTAGCCATTGGCACCAGCTCCAATTCCAGGCCGACCAGACACTCCAGACTCACCATGGACATCGTCGCCTGGTTCATCTACAGGGTTCCCATCTGACCCTCCAGAAGGACCTCTGGAACCTTATTCCCCTCCCGAAGACTTGTCCTACGCAAAGTTCATTGAGAAATTGGGCTCTATTTTAAACATCGAAACGGGAAAGATCCCTGATCCTAGGTTAGAAGTGTTAGGGATACTGAAAATATTCGAAATGCCTCCAGAACCAACAACTTTACCATCACAAACAGTGCTGGATACAGTTCTTCGTAAAATGTGGGACAAACCATTTACCACTGCGGCCTCATCAAGGAAAACGGACTTAAAGTACCATATGCGGAATTCCACAATTTACGATTCCACACAGCTGCCACATAATTCAATAGTAGTGGAATCTGCACTCTCAAAGGCAAAACTGTCAAAACTTCATTCCAGTTCACCACCAGGAAAAGACCATAAGTCTATGGACGATTTTGGCCATAAGGTATTCCATTCCTCCATGCTGGCAACAAAAATTCAACATCATCAGTTTTACATAATCCAGTATTTATTTGAATGTCTTCAGAAATTACGTCCCTTATGTTTAACCTCTGAAAATACTCTGCCACAACCTTTTACAGACATGGAAGAAGGGCTTCGCCATCTACTTTGGTCTGTCTATGAGTCCTTTGAGTCTTCCACAAGGACCTCGGCTACAGTTATAGCGGCCAGATGGGTGGCGTGGTTGAGAACAAGTGCAATTAGAGAGGATGTTTGGGGAAACCGTTACTCTTCTTAAAGAACAGAGTACCGCTGTACTATCACTCACATCTCCAACAGACCCCCATACCTCGTCCAGGAAATTTTACCCTTCCTTCAGAAAGAAACCCTACTCAAGGGTACCCTTTAAGCCATATAATACCTATCGATCACAGAATTATTCCCACCAAAAATACCAACCACAGGCCCATCAGTCCAGTGGACGACCTCGTCGACAAAGCCACAAACACAAGCACCAGCACCTCCTCAAAAACAGACTTCATCTTTTTGAGCTATCCCGAGCCACCTCCACCACCTTACATAGGAGGTCGCCTTCAACTGTTTTCTGCCAATTGGGAGGTGATTACTTCGGATGCTTGGGTGCTGAATATCATAAGGGAGGGCTACCAAATAAATTTTGTAACAATCCCGGATCTCCCTCATATTCCCCTTCCGCGAAATACATCAACCTATTCACTGTACTTTCAAGAATAGTTACAGAATATACAAAGCCAAAAATCCATTCAAAGAATTACAAGGACACAGGAAAATCAGGGGTTCTACTACCATTATTTTCTCATTCCAAAAACGTCCGGAGGTCTTCGACCAATCTTAGACTTATGGAATCTCAACAAACACATTCAAAAAGAAAAATTCAAGATGACGTCTCTCAAGTCTATTCTTTCCCTATTACGAGTCAACGACCGGCTGTGTTCCATAGACTTGAAGGATGCGTACTCCCATATCCCCATGCACCCTTCTTCCTGGCAATACCTTTGTTTTCAAGCTCAGACCAATCACTATCAATTCAAGGTTCTACCCTTTGGCCTGTCTTCAGCCCCAAGAGTGATCACAAAGTGTTTAGTGGTGGTGGTGGCTCACCTCAGACAACTGTCGATCCAGATTTTTCCCTATCTAGATGACTGGCTTTTAGTAACCTCGGATCAGGCTACTCTACGAACTCACACGTTCCAAACAATCAACTGTCTGCAGACCTTGGGCTTCATAATCAATTACGAAAAGTCCAACCTGCAACCGACCCAAACGCTACAGTTCATTGGAGCGCTCATCGCTACAACACAACAGAGAGCGTACCTCCCACAGGACAGGATTCAAACTCTATCCTCACTGGCTCGACGTCTGTGCAACCAATCACATACATTGGCACGTTAAGTCCTTCAGCTACTGGGTCATATGGCAGCGGCTATCCATGTAGTTCCCTACACGAGACTACATATGAGCCGCCTACAGTGGGGACTAAAGAATCAATGGTCTCAATACTTTGTTTTTTTTTCCAATACTTTCAGCCCCTCTCAACCAAGATACAACCAAGATACAACTCACCACCCAAATGCGCATCGACATTCGTTGGTGGAAGAACACCGAAAACTTGACCTCGGGAGCACCCTTCTGGTTACCTCCCCATCAACTCACCCTCACGACGGATGCATCCAGAAGGGGCTGGGGAGCTCATGTGAGCGAACTAAAGACTCAAGGTCTCTGGTCTACACAGGAGAGCACATACCAGATCAACCTTCTGGAACTTCGAGCCATTTGGAAGGCACTTCAAATCTTCTCCCCTCAAGTTCGGGGCAAGCATCTCATGGTATACACAGACAACCAAGTTGCCATGTTCTACATAAACAAGGAAGGAGGGTCAGGTTCATGGATCCTTTGTCAAGAAACACTTCGAATAGTGATGTGGGCAATAGCAAACAAAGTTTCGATGCAAGCCACTTACCTTCCAGGCTTAGACAACATCATGGTGGATCACCTCAGCAGGATTTTTCATCCACACGAATGGACTTTAAATCGGGAAGTTGCAATCAGAATCTTTCAACCCTGGGGCAACCCGATGGTAGATCTCTTTGCCACAGAGCACAACCGTCAAACAAAAATGTTTTGCTCCATTTACCCGAGCAAACTGCGTTACGCTCCATATGCCTTCCTCATTCCATGGACAGAGGGCTTACTATATGCCTACCCTCCCATTCCGCTAATATCAAGGACAATTCAAAAATGTATCTGAGACATAGCAGATAGGATCCTCATAGCTCTGGCATGGCCAGAGCTATGAGGATCCTCATAGCTCTGGCATAGCTCTTGCATGGCCACGACAGCCCTGGTATCCGTACCTCATGCCTATCCATTCGCCCACCAATTCCACTGGAGACCCATCTACTTCTGTTGACTCAAGAAGGGGGATCCCTCCTTCATCCACTGCATCAATCCCTCCACCTGACAGCTTGGGGATTGAAAGGCAATTACTAAAGCATCTGGGTCTGCCAGCTCCACTTGAAGATATTCTAATTGCATCCAGAAAACCTTCAACTAGACGTAACTATGCAGGAAAGTGGCATCGTTACACGGAATGGTGCGAACAAAGAAAGCTAAACCCTTTCTCATCGACAGCCACACAACTCCTGGAGTATCTTCATACACTCTACCTTGCTGGTTTAGCGCTGGCTTCAGTTCGTGTGTATGTTAGTGCTATTGCAGCTTTCCACCCTGCTCACAACGGACTTCCCATTTCCAACCATCTATTAATCTCCAGATTCATGAGGGGCATGCTACATCTAAGGCCACCGGTGTCAAAGCCACCTATACCATGGAATCTCAGTACAGTCCTCGAGCAACTAATGCTGCCTCCTTTCGAGCCTTTAGATTCATGCCACATCAAATACCTAACTGGAAAACAGTCTTTCTAGTGGCCATCACATCAGCACGGAGAGTAAGTGAACTACAAGCTTTGGTTCACTATTCTCCTTATTTAGAATTTTACCATAAGGTCATTCTTCGGCCTCATCCTATCTTTCTTCCTAAGGTAGTATCCGCTTTCCACATAAACCAGTCAATTACATTGCCAATCTTTAAACCTAAACCTCATCATAATGACCGAGACAAGATTCTGCACTCTTTAGGCTGTAAAAGAGCATTAGCTTACTACAAACACAGAACTCAATCTCAAGGAAGACCATCTAAATTGTTCCTCTCCTTTAACTCTAATAATCCAAACCAGCCTGTCTCCAAAAAAACCATTGCTAGTTAGTTATCTCAAAGCATTGAATTCTGCTACAATAAACATTCTCTGCTTTTGAGCAACAAACCGAAAGCACAGTAGATACGCACAACAGCAGCATTTGTTGCACATTTGAAAAGAGTTCTGCTGCTGGACATCTGCAAAGCGGCAACCTGGTCTTCTCTTCATACTTTCACATCTCACCACTGTATCAGACAACAAGCAACTTTTGATGCAGTTCTAGGTTCGGCAGTTTTGTCAACCCTTTATGATGAGTAAGACTGTCTACCTTTATTGAAGGGTAGTGTCCTCAATTGGAAAAAACTTGTTATAGGAGCACAACCCCTATAATAAGTTTTTACTCACAGTAAAAACTTTTTAAAATATATCCGAAGCAGAAAGCCTGTGAGGGAGTCAGTTGGACTGTTAGATGATCGAGGGGTTAAACGGGCACTTAGAGAAGATAAGGCCATCGCAGAAAGATTAAATGATTTCTTTGCTTCGTTGTTTACTGAAGAGGATGTTGGGGAGGTACCCGTAATGGAGAAGGTTTTCATGGGTAATGATTCAGATGGACTGAATCAAATCACGGTGAACCTAGAAGATGTGGTAGGCCTGATTGACAAACTGAAGAGTAGTAAATCACCGGGACCGGATGGTATACACCCCAGAGTTCTGAAGGAACTAAAAAATGAAATTTTAGACCTATTAGTAAAAATTTGTAACCTATCATTAAAATCATCCATTGTACCTGAAGACTGGAGGATAGCAAATGTAACCCCAATATTTAAAAAGGGCTCCAGGGGCGATCCGGGAAACTACAGACCGGTTAGCCTGACTTCAGTGCCAGGAAAAATAGTGGAAAGTGTTCTAAACATCAAAATCAAGGAACATATAGAAAGACATGGTTTAATGGAACCAAGTCAGCATGGATTTACCCAAGGCAAGTCTTGCCTCACAAATCTGCTTCACTTTTTTGAAGGAGTTAATAAACATGTGGATAAAGGTGAACCGGTAGATGTAGTATACTTGGATTTTCAGAAGGCGTTTGACAAAGTTCCTCATGAGAGGCTTCTAGGAAAAGTAAAAAGTCATGGGATAGGTGGCGATGTCCTTTCGTGGATTGCAAACTTGCTAGAAGACAGGAAACAGAGAGTAGCATTAAATGGACAATTTTCTCAGTGGAAGAGAGTGGACAGTGGAGTGCCTCAGGGATCTGTATTGGGACCCTTACTTTTCAATATATTTATAAATGATCTGGAAAGAAATACAACGAGTGAGATAATCAAATTTGCAGATGACACAAAATTGTTCAGAGTAGTTAAATCACAAGCAAATTGTGATAAATTGCGGGAAGACCTTGTGAGACTGGAAAATTGGGCATCCAAATGGCAGATGAAATTTAATGTGGATAAGTGCAAGGTGATACATATAGGGGAAAATAATCCATGCTATAATTACACAATGTTGGGTTCCATATTAGGTGCTACAACCCAAGAAAGAGATCTAGGCGTCATAGTGGATAACACATTGAAATCGTCGGTTCAGTGTGCTGCGGCAGTCAAAAAAGCAAACCGAATGTTGGGAATTATTAGAAAGGGAATGGTGAATAAAAACGGAAAATGTCATAATGCCTCTGTATCGCTCCATGATGAGACCGCACCTTGAATACTGTGTACAATTCTGGTTGCCGCATCTCAAAAAAAGATATAATTGCGATGGAGAAGGTACAAAGAAGGGCTACCAAAATGATAAAGGGAATGGAACAGCTCCCCTATGAGGAAAGACTAAAGAGGTTAGGACTTTTCAGCTTGGAGAAGAGACGGCTGAGGGGGGATATGATAGAGATGTTTAAAATTATGAGAGGTCTAGAAAGGGTAGATGTGAATCGGTTATTTACTCTTTCGGATAGTAGAAAAACTAGGGGGCACTCCATGAAGTTAGCATGGGGCACATTTAAAACTAATCGGAGAAAGTTCTTTTTTACTCAACGCACAATTAAACTCTGGAATTTGTTGCCAGAGGATGTGGTTAGTGCAGTTAGTATAGCTGTGTTTAAAAAAGGATTGGATAAGTTCTTGGAGGAGAAGTCCATTACCTGCTATTAAGTTCACTTAGAGAATAGCCACTGCCATTAGTAATGGTAACTTGGAATAGACTTAGTTTTTGGGTACTTGCCAGGTTCTTATGGCCTGGATTGGCCACTGTTGGAAACAGGATGCTGGGCTTGATGGACCCTTGGTCTGACCCAGTATGGCATTTTCTTATGTTCTTTACCCGGGAGCTTGGGATTCCCATACAGCATGGCTAATTCAGCCCTTCTATCGACGGGGAAAAAGCAAGTTTGCTTACCGTAAATGGTGTTTCCGTAGATAGCAGGATGAAGTAGTCAGGCGATCCCATCCCAACTCCCTAGACAGTCTACAGATTTTACCAAAAACGTTTTCCACGTACATCTCCCTTGGCTACAAGAGACTGAGGTAACAAGGCAATCGCGCGGGAAGCTCACCGCGCAGCCGTACAGAGTTCAAAACTCTGTACTAACTGAGAAAACTCCGCCTAGTGACCGGTCGCGAAGCGCTCCCAGACAACATGGCTAATTCATCCTGCTATCTACGGAAATACCGTTTACGGTAAGCAAACTTGCTTTTCTCTCATTTACACATAGGTTCTCAATCACATACTCACATTCTCCCTCACCTAAATCAGCTCTCAATCACACACAGACACACGTGCTCTCTCTCTTTCTCTCATTTACTCACAGGCTCTCAATCACATACTCACATGCTCCCTCACCTAAACCAGCTCTCAATTACACACAGACACACTTGCTCTCTCTCTTATTTATACACACAGGCTCTTAATCATACATATACATGATCTCTTTCACACACAAAGGATCTCAATCACACACATACTCTTTCACATATACAGGCCTCAATTATTCACATACATGCTAACTCACACACACACACACACACACACACACACACACAGGTTTTCAAACACACATGCTTGCTCATTCACTCACTCCCCCCCTCCGAACTAGCGGCAGCAGCAGCCTCCTCCCAACCTAAAGGCAGCAGCAACCTCCTTCGTTTTCAGCCTTCTGAAAATCCAAATACACTACATCTACCGGTTCACCTTTATCCACATCTTTATTAACCCCTTCAAAAAAATGAAGTAGATTTGTTAGGCAAGACTTCCCTTGGGTAAATCCATGTTGACTGTGTCCCATTAAATCATGTCTTTCTATATGCTCTACGATTTTGATCTTGAGAATATTTTCCACTATTTTTCCCGGCACTGAAGTCAGGCTCACTGGTCTATAGTTACCCGGATCACCCCTGGAGCCTCTTTTAAATATTGGGGTTACATTGGCCAAATCCTCCTTAGTTAAGCTAGGGTTAAATATTAGAATTTCAGGCAGGATTAGTTTTTACTTGGTATGCCTTATAGGTAAGATCAACATATTGCAAAGTATTTAGGATATACTTTTTGATAGGACTATTACCATTGGCAGTTACAATTTCTGGTCTCACACCATACCATGTATCTCTAGCTTCATAAACAGATGGTGTTTATTTACCAGTTATGTTTGCAAGTATATGCTAAAATTGAGCAGCAGAAAAAAAAACCATGAAGAAGATGATATACATTTTTAAAGATTGCAGTAGTATGTGAATTAAGGCTAAAACTGAATGAGTTATAAATGAATGATAGGATATTGATATTTAGCTTTGTCATCAAGAGAAATAGCTACTTTGCATTCTTCTGCTCCCAGCACAGTTTAATCACAAAAGATAAAAAAGCACAAATAGAATGTCATGTAGAAAACCTGAAAGTTTAAATGCTGCATATAATTTCTATAGCGCTACTCAATGATTACAGCTCTGTATAGATACATATATGAGGCTGTTCCTGCTCTGTGGAGCATACAGTCTAGTGACTGCACCCAAACGGGACAGGAAGACACTTTGGGAAATATATTATACTGTAGAAAAATGACTAAAATCAACATGGCTATGATCATGGAGATCCAGAGTTTGATTTAAAAGCAGCCTTAGAATGTGGGCTTTTAGATTGGAATTGAATACGGCCAAAGGGGGAACATGACACACCATTATGGCAAGTTTATTCCAGGTGTAGTGTGCAGCAAGGAGGAAAGTGGTGAATTGGGAATTGGCGATGGGGAAGGGCACAGGTAAGAATGATGTGCTCAGTGACTGGAGTTCACAAGAAAGGATCTGGATAAGAGAGGAGAGGTAATGAGGTACTGAGAGTGAATGCATATGCAGGTGAGTAAGAGAAGCTTGAACTATATTCAGAAATGAATGGGGAACCAATATAATGACTTGAAAAGAGATTATGTGATTGTAGCGACATTGGTGGAAGATAAATTATGCAGTTGAGTTTTAGACTGTAAGGCAGAGAGATGGTTCAGTGGGAGACCTATAAGGTGCAAATTGCAGTAGTGTTAAGTGGAAGGTGAGGAGAGCATATACTTGGGTGTTGTGTGTTCAGAAAGAAAGGGTTGGATTTTGGTGGTGATATAGAAAAAAAAGAAATGACGTATTTAGCAGCATTTTTGATGGATATAGAGAAGAAGAGAGAATCTCCAAGGTTGTGGGCTGAGGGGACTTGGAGAATGACTGTTTTCCGTAGATACCGAAAAGGGAAAGTTGATTTTGGGGAAAAATGAGACATTCAATCTTGGGCATGTTAAGTTTAAGGTGTTGGTGGACCTTAGGTTGTCTGAGATGAACTTGCTCAGATGTAGCAAACTGTTCAAATTTAAATTGTTTAATGGCAAAAAGGTTTTAAAACTTCATCAAAGTGCTTTAGGGCCCGAACATGTGTTAAACGGCTCTAACATGTGCAATAAATAGTGCAGTGCACCTTATTATGTAAATTTCACATTTAGTATGCAGGTGGGAGGAGTTAATGGAAAAGAAGGTCTGCTAATACAGAATATGGTAGAGTAATGCAGGATTTAACGTCCAAAATAACTACACCTTTTTTCTTTGTGTTGTCCTTGCGTTACTGGGGCGAAAATGTTTTTATCACACAACCATAGCCATTGTCGTGTAGATGGGCACTTCAACTCAGGGCGGGTCTGGGGCGGTGGGGTGAGTTTGGGAGGGTGGTGTTACATACAGAATCAGAGAAATTTAGTGCAAATTTGATATCACTGAAGAATTTCTATCATTTGAATTGATTGCTCTTGTTGTACCTTTCATTGGAAAGGTACAACAAGAGCAATCAGAAGCGGATTGTGATAGACCTTGCAAGACTGGAAGATTGGGCATCCAAATGGCAGATGAAATCTAATGTGGACAAGTGCAAGGTGTTGCATATAGGGAAAAATAACCCTTGCTGTAGTTACATGATGTTAGGTTCCATATTTGGAAGCTACCACCCAGGAAAAAGATCTAGGCATCATAGTAGATAATACTTTAAAATTGTCGGCTCAGTATGCTGCAGCAGTCAAAAAAGCAAACAGAATGTTAGGAATTATTAGGAAGGGAATGGTTAATAAAACAGAAAATGTCATAATGCCTCTATATCGCTCCATGGTGAGACCGCACCTTGAATACTGTGTACAATTCTGGTCGCCGCATCTCAAAAAAGATATAGTTGCAATGGAGAAGGTACAGAGAAGAACAACCAAAATGATAAAGGGGTTGGAACAGCTCCCCTATGAGGAAAGGCTGAAGAGGTTAGGGCTGTTCAGCTTGGAGAAGAGATGGCTGAGAGGGGGATATGATAGAGATCTTTAAGATCGCGAGAGGTCTTGAACGAGTAGATGTGAATCGGTTATTAACACTTTCGGATAATAGAAGGACTAGGGGGCATTCCATGAAGTTAACAAGTAGCACATTTAAGACTAATTTAAGACTAGTTTTCACTCAATGCACAATGAAGCTCTGGAATTTGTTGCCAGAGGATGTGGTTAGCTGGGTTCAAAAAAGGTTTGGATAAGTTCTTGTAGGAGAAGTCCATTAACTGCTATTAATCAAGTTTACTTAGGGAATAGCCACTGCTATTAATTGCATCAGTAGCATGGGATCTTCTTGGTGTTTGGGTAATTGCCAGGTTCTTGTGGCCTGGTTTGGCCTCTGTTGGAAACAGGATGCTGGGCTTGATGGGACCCTTGGTCTGATCCAGCATGGCAAGTTCTTATGTTCTTAGTAGATTTGTACAATGAAGTCTAAAGACTGTCATTCACATGCGATAATGGCTATGATTGTGTGATAAAAACAAATAATGTGTCAAGTGATCCTGAGTCCTTCTCCAAGAGTCAGTCTTGCCACTGTTTTTATACCTTCCCTTTGAAAGGTAGCACACGCTTATTTACAAAGACCCTGTTCGTTTAGCAAAATTTAAAAATGTTTTCGGATTATAACTTGGTACTGTTTGAGTTCTCTTATTTCTGTGGCATTTTCCACTAGTTTTTCCTGTAGTTGTCTAATGCCAATGATTTTGTGAATTAAAGCATACGCCTGCTCCTGTAAATCTGAAGGTGGTAACTCTGCAAACACTCAAAAATGTTCAGTTACTGATGAAGCCATGTCAGCACTTGTCAGAATACTTAGCTTTTCAGATTGTTGTTTTAATTTTCTTGGTAGTTTTCCAGACTGGTACCCACCCATGAGATCACATCATCATATATATAAATATGTATAGACATAAAACACAAGCAATAACCTTCCTCCCCTGTTTCAAAAATAAGAAGTATTTATTATTCCTACCCACAAAGTATATAAGGTACATATCAAATATTTATACAGTTCAGCATATCAACATTTTTAAAGCAATTTAAAAACACATAAATTCTCTCATTTAAGCAACAAACATTTTTGGAAAACACTTGACAAATTAAGAATTATTATCCTGTAGAGGATGAGCACAGATAAAGTAGTTGTGAAATAGATTTTGAATTTCAAATGTTTAAAACTAATCGGAGAAAGTTCTTTTTCACTCAACGCACAATTAAACTCTGGAATTTGTTGCCAGAGGATGTGGTTAGTGCAGTTAGTGTAGCTGGGTTTAAAAAAGTTTTGGATAAGTTCTTGGAGAAATCCATTACTTGCTATTAATTAAGTTGACTTGGAAAATAGCCACTGCTAGTACTAGCATCAGTAGCATGGGGTAGACTTAGTTTTTAGGTACTTGCCAGGTTCTTATGGCCTGGATTGGCCACTGTTAGAAACAGGATGCTGAGCTTGATGGACCCTTGGTCTGACCAAAATTGACTCAAGCAAAAAAATGTAAAAAGGAGCACCATACAAGCAGCAAAAAGCAGTTTTCCATGAAAACTACTAAATTGAAGCACTCTAGCACCAGTGTTGAAACAGCAGCAGCAGCCATATTGAATTCAAAATGAGCCATTTCAACAGAAATGCAGAGTTGCACACTTTTGCTGAAAGTTTAGAATCTAGAGAAGAGATGCCCGGATCTATTTCAGGTCAGATTTCAGATACCAAAATTTTTATGATTTCATGCAGTTTACCTTTAAACAATGGTAACATCTAAACATTTCAGAAAAGGCTGCAGTGTGAATGACAACATGAATCTGACGCCTATCCTTTCCATTTAAAAAAGCAAGCTAAAAGAGCAAAGTTCAAAGTAGATAGTGATTATACCATTAAACAGCTTAGAAGCCTGGAATCTGAGAGTGATGATGGTTCCCCAGAAGAAGGAGAATATTTTGCAGAGAAAAACGAGGAGGCACTAATATGTTTATTCTATAAAGTTGAAATATTGCCTTTAATTTCTCAGTTTAATAAGTCTCTAAAACTCATTGAGCAAACGTCTGTGGTATCAGAGAATTGAGATCCTATTCTCAAAGGCATAAGAAAGCCTCCTATTTCCTTTTCCTTGCAACTAGATATTGACAATGATTTTGCTAGAGTGGAAGATGCTAAATTCTGGGTTAAAGCGTATAAAACATTTTTTTAAGGCTTTACCTTTTTTCCAGATCCCCCAAGTAGATATGCTGATTTTAACTGTTTCTAGATGAACAACTGTTCCCTTATAAAAGAGGGGTTTCAGTTATGTCACAGGAATCTCAAACTCCCAGAGTCTTCAATGCCATAAATAACGTGCTTTTACTGGAGAATCCACAGCCTCCCTTATTATCAAAATACTATAAAAATTTGCGAAGGATTGTTTCCCTGGATCCCAGTTCTGTTTTGATGGCACGCTGGAACAGGGAGAGAGTGTTCGCCTTGACTCCCTCGGTCCTTCAGTCTGGTTTCAGGCAAATCTCAGCCACTTCAATAAATATGTATTACAGAGAAATGCAATTTAAATTTTTGTATCAGGCATACGTAACCCCTTATACCAGATATTTATATAAACTATCAGACTCAGCTCTGTGCATCACGTGATGACTTGTTGTATTTCTTTATTATAAAATTAAGGTCATGTATTGTTATTCCCTGCAGAAGACTCAGAGTGTAATGTCACAGGATGATGTTATTTAGTATTGTAAATAAACATTGTTGAAACATAAAAAGAGTGGTTTCCCTAAAGGATCCACAAGATAAAAAGGTGGAAGTTCAGTTAAAGAATTTCTTTTCATCTAATAGTTCATCCATTCAGTCTGCAGTATGTTTGTTTCTCGAGCCCTTCTTCATTGGCTCCAGCAGCTTCAAAATAATGAGGATGTATCAAAATTAGAGTCAGCTGCAACATATACAGCAGATGGTATTTATGATCTGATAAGGCTCTTGTCAAAATCCTTGGCATTGTCAGTAGGGGCAAGATGCCACCCATGGCTTAGGAAATAAGCACCAGACTTATGGTCTAAAATTCATCTCTGTAAATTGTCTTTTAAGGGGTAGATGCTCTTGGAGAGGAGTTTATTTTATTTTATTTATTTAGGTTTTTTATATACCGGCATTCATGATACAATCACATCATGCTGGTTTACAGTTGAACAGGGGTGCATAATAAACTTCAAACTGGAACTATAGTGCGGAAAAAAGCAGTTACAAATAACAAGGATGATTGAACTGGGCGAAGAGAGAAATAAAAGGAAAGGATAAACGTCAGCTAAAGATAATTACAAATCGCTGAAACTGAAATGACTGTGTGATATATGTTGATGGAGAGAGAAATTAGTTGGGGTCCGGGAATGCTTGTTTAAACAACCAAGTCTTAAGTCTTTTCCTGAAGGTTGGGAGGCATGGCTCCTGTCTCAGATCAGGGGGGGGGGGGGGGGGGGGGGGGGGGATGTTAGAGAAGCTCATCAAGAGCTTAGGAGATGCTAAGTCCCAAAGGTTACCAGAAGATTGAACTAAATTAAACTACAGGCCTTTCAGAGCTCGCACTCAATTTAGCGATTTCAGAAAATAAAAAAATTCAGGCAAAACAATTCTCAGTTAAATAATTCAAGAGGAAATAATTCCTTTCATGGAGCAAGAAGATCCAGATCTGACTCAGCTAGGCCCTCACCCTGAACAGCTGCACAACAATGATGGTACATTCATGGTCCAGTTTCTAGTGCAGCCAATAGAAGGCTGTCTACAAAATGTTTTCGTGGAGTGAATGCACATAACTTCAGACCAGTGGGTATTAGATATAATTCATAATGGATATCTGCTGGATCTTGCACACCCTATAAAAGAAAGGTTCTTGGAGGAAACTTTAGTCAAACTGATAGAGTTTCAGGCAATTTGCCAGGTTTCAAGCCATGAACAAGGAAGAAGATTTTATTTAGTTTACTTCATCATACCAAAGAATGATGAAACTCTAAGATAGACTGTAGATTTACACATTCCTCATTTCTGGTTGGAAACTCTTCTCTCAGTTATGTTGTTTGTATGTAGAGGAGAATGACTAACTTCACTAGACCTAAAGGAGGCATATTTTCATATTCTGATTCACTTAGAGCACCAAAATTACCTATGATTTTGTATAATAAAAAGGCATTTTCCGTTCAAAACCTTGCCTTTCGACTTAGCAACAGAACCCAGAACTTCACCAAAATTATAGTGATTGCGGCCTATCTTCAAAAAGAAGGAATTATGGTCCTTCTTTATTTAGGTGATTGGCTGATCAGAGCAAAATCCTTTTAGAGACATTGACTTGCATAGTAAACTATGCAAAAAGCAATCTTCAACCTACACAAAATCTAGAATGTTTGGGCGCTGTGTTCAGTACCAGAGAGGGGATGTTTTCCTATCAGAGAAGAGGATGGAGAAAACTATCCTTCAGGTAAAACATTTCACCATTATAAAACATCCAAAGGCATGGGACTATCTTCAGCTTTTAGGGACAATGACATCAGAAATAGATTTTGTTCCTTGGGCAAGAGCTCACATGAGACCACTGCAATTTGCACTTCTGTCACGGTGGTCCCCTCAACATCAAGATTATGATTCTTTACTTCCACTCCCTTCCACATTAAGAAAGTGTCTCCTCTGGTGGTCTAACAAAGAATATGTAGGGAGATATCTCAATTTTTCCACTATTATGAATTATAATAGCCATGTACAGGCCAAATTCTGACAGGCCCCAAAAGGCACTGTCACAGCAAGAAAGAAGAAAGAACTTTGCCCAGGTGAACTTTAAAAGCTTGTCTCTGTGGAAAATGGAGGCCTTGTCCTGATACACTGAAGGATACCTTATCAGATGTGCCTGTTTGCAATGGCCCGTTTAAATAAATAAAGAAAGCAAACAAATAGGCACAAACCGTGAACACAAACCTTGGAAGAGAAGGAAGCAACGGACCCCCTGGGGGAGAGCAGCCGTGAAAGAAGGAGGAGAAAGGCTGTAGCAGGGGACCCTCAGGAGAAAGAGAGCACAAATCTTGGGAGAAAACCCAGAGAGCGAACCTGTGCCAAGGTATCCCTGAAAGCAAAGGGGGGCCTGAAGCAGACCAGCTGTCCTGGCTATCGAGAAGGGAGAAGACCAGGTGTGGCCAGGTGATCGGAGAGAGGAAGATCCTGGCTCAGGTGTGGAGCGTGATACAGAGTCATAAATGGTGAAGAGTGAGAACCAGCCCAGATAGCTGACAAGCACTAAAGCCAGCAGCTAGCCTCCTTCCTGCACAGCCTGCCCGCTCTGTCAGCACCAAGCCCAGGAAGCAGGCCTCTCCCTTGCCCACATTCTCCAGCTCTCCAGCCAGAACCTGCTTCATAGGTGAACAGAGGTATCGTCTGAAGTTGGAATTGGGGTAAGCAAGTTAGCCATAAGAATTAATATCTTAAGCAAGCTAAGGTTTATGACATGTGAAACTACCCATGATACATAACTTTCTTTAGGGAAATCTGGTGCTTCTTGTTCCGGATGTTAGAGATAGGAATTGTTGTTATTTTCTAAATGCTATGTCTTGCCAAATCTGGTAAATAAAAGTCTATTTCTGAGGAGAATACATGTTGTCTTTTCCCTGACTTAGGATCACAAGTAAGGTGGGAGTACAGCTGGCAGTGTCTTGTAGCAGACAGATCCCTGCACCCCTAAACCTGCTTACTGTTGCGTAGGAGGTGGATCCTTGGGCTGAGGGGTTGACGCAACCTATAGGCGAGGGCCTACGGGTCCCCACCGTCAGCAGGCAGAGTGGGCTGAAGCTGGAGGCCACTGGAGCTTCACATATACCAGCCCACATTCCCCTTGGGTTGAGCCTTCAGGTGCCAGGGCCAGCTGGTCTTAGGTGGGCCTCAAGGTTAAGTACAGGTAGGAGATGGTTCAGCACAGAGACAGCAGCCAGCAGGTGGCGTGGTCCTATCCCGGATGGGATGAGAAACAGAAACTCAAGCACCAAGGAACAAGAAGGAACTGAAGGTGCCTGAGAAAAGGAAGGCCGAAGCCTTAATAGTCAGTGTCCAGAGGAGAGGGATAGAGCAGTGGCGTAGCCAGAATTGATTTTTTGGGTGGGCACAAGGTTAACATGGGTGGGCTGTAGGCATGCAGGTCTACTAGTTGTTTTTTTACTGATAAATAATGCCAAATTATGCAGCATAGCATTCACATCTACACCTAAGTATGAGGTTTACTTAATGATACAAACATAATTCACGGTGATTTGTGGTACTTTAGCCTTCTTATTATTACGATTTTATACACGGCTCCTACCTGTCCATAAATTTTGAGAGAGCGGTTGTGTTGCTTATATTTAAATTGCTAACATTTCAAAATATAGATATATATTTTTACCTTTGTTGTCTGATCTTTGTATTTTTCTAATCAGTTGGTCCTGGTCTCTTTTTCCCATTTTTTCCCTTATAGCTCATTTCCTAATTCCTTTTCAGTGTCTTTCTTCTATTACTGTCTTCTTCCCTTCCACACACACACACACACACACACACACACATACACGCTTTCTCTCACAGACTCCCTCTCACACACTCAAGCTGTCACTCTCATATGCTCTCCCCCCCCCCCCCCCCCCCACAAGCTCACATTCAAGTTCTCACTTTCTCACCCCTCCCCAGGCTTATATTCTTATGCACACACAGACGCACATCCAGGCACCCATTCTCACCCACACACATAAACCCAGACTCCTATTCTCACCCACAAACCCATGCTCCCAGTCTCACCCACACATATTTAAGCTCCCATTCTCATCCATACATATACACATTTAAGGTACTATTCTCACCCACACATACACACATTCAAGCACCCATTCTTATCCACATATTCAAGCTTCCATTCTCACCCACCCACACAAACCCAGGCTCTCATTCTCACCCATATATACACACATTCAAGCTCCCATTCTCACCCATCCACAAACCCAGGCTCCCATTCTCAACCACACATACACACATTCGAGCTCCCATTCACCCAGATATTCAAGCTTCCATTCTCACCCACATACACACCCAGGCTCCAGTTTTCACCCACACACACTCCCATTCTCATCCACACATACACATTCAAGCACGTGCACAGCTTCCGCTTTCTCCCCCAGAGCTGGAAGATCAGCTGCCTCTCCTGCTGCCACCGGCCTCCTGCTATCTTCGGGCGTCGGGCCGTACTGCCCGCCGAACTTCCTGTCAGGGGGGGGAGCGGAAGCGCAGCGCACAACGTCCGCTTCCTCCCTCCCCCCAAGCAGGAAGATCGGCGTGCAGTACGGCCCGACGCCCGAAGAAGATAGCAGGAGACCGGTGGCAGCAGGAGAGGCAGCTGATCTTTCAGCTCTGGGGGAGAAAGCAGAAGCTGTGCGCGGCGCTTCCGCTCCCCCAAACAGGAAATTCGGCGGGCCGTTTGGTCCGAAGATAGCAGGAGGCCGGTGGCAGCAGGAGAGGCAGCTGATCTTCCTGCTCTGGGGGAGGAAGCGGAAGTTGCGCGCGGCGTTTCCGCTCCCCCCCGAACAGGAAGACCGGTTGGCCATACGGCCGCAGCAGCGCTTCCCCACGTGTGCCGTGATGGTGCGCGAGGCGTGGGTTCTCTTGTTCGCTGTCGCGGGGATGGGATCCCGCGACAGCCTTGCAGTTCCGGTGCCAGTTGGGTGGGCCTGGGTCTAAGTTGGGTGGGCACCTGCCCACCCAGGCCCACCCGTGGCTACGCCACTGGGATAGAGGCGTCACTGTCAAGCTTGAATGGAAGCTGGCGGCACTTGGAAGGTGTAGCAAGCGACGTGGAATTCTGGACTCAAGAAAAGTCTGAGGCGAAGCCGTTCATAGCAGTAGTCAAGGCAGAGATAAGGCAGGTGTGGTAAGATGTAAGAATGGTCAAGGCACAGAGAAGGCAGGTGTGATCAGACGTAGCAGTGGTCAAGGCACGGATAAAGCAGGCGTGGTCAGATGTAGCAATGGTCAAGGCACGGATAAAGCAGGCGTGGTCAGATGTAGCAATGGTCAGGCTTGAAGAAGGCAGGCGAGGTCAGGCGTAGCAATGGTCAGGCTTGAAGAAGGCAGGCGAGGTCAGGCTTGGAGAAGGCAAGCGAGGTCAGGTGAAGCAGAGATCAGAACCAGGTAGTCAATCCAGTAGACAAATACAAGATGAACATAGGAACCAGGAACTGAAGACACAGGAACACTATCAGGAGACACGAAGAAGCAATAAGCCCTCAGGACCTGAATCAGGAAACAGAGGAGACCTGTTGCAAAGGCAACGCTGAGGAGCGCTGCCTGAGCTTTTATATGTTGAGGGAACTGACGTCAACATCTGGGTCCGTGGCCAGGTTCCCGCCACTGGCCCTTCAAAGGTTTCACTGGTGAGCGCGTGAGCGCGCCTAGGGAGGGGTGCTGCACTGCCGGCAGCGTCTTTCTGTGAACCCCCTGGAGAGGCCCGACGAATGGAAGTATCCTGGCTGGAGATCCCAAGAAGCGGAGCAGGGCCAGAAGTGCTGGTGGAAGTCCGAGGTCGTGACTGACGGCCCACTGCCACCAGCAATGAGGAGCTGGAGCCTGAAGCTTGTGTAGAGAGGTGAGAGGGCCGCACCACAGGGCTGCCGTGGTGGCAGTACCCCCCCTTTACGCTCCCCTCCTAGAGGTCGGGGTTTGCCCGGATGAGCATGATGCAAACTCAAGAGGCGGGTCTTGTCCAAGATGTTGCGAGCAGGCTCCCATGAATTTTCCTCAGGTCCATAACCCTCCCAAGAAAGGAGGTACTCCCATTAGCGGCCTCTACGGCGGGCGTCCAATACTTTTTGGACCTTATACGTCATATCAGTCTCTGCCACCAACGCAGGTGGCTCAGGGACCTTCCGGGTGGGCCAGGAGAATACTACCGGCTTAAGCAATGAAACGTGAAAGATATTATGTATACCCAAGGAAGGAGGCAACCTGAGCTGGTAAGTCACAGGTCTGATACGTCGGGTAATCTGGAACGGTCCAATGAATCTTGGAGCAAATCTCTGTGGATGAATTCGGAGTCTAATATATTTGGTACTCAACCAGACTTTCTGGCCAGGAAGGAATTCAGGAGCTGCGCGGTGATGACTGTAAGCAGTTTTCTTGGCCTGGAAAGCAGTCTGGTGCAGGTGAAGATTTGTCTGTTCCCACAATGTCTTAAGGGTATTCGCAGTAGCCTGTGCCGCAGGAGGCGGCACGGAGAAAGGTGTGGGTAATGGTGGTCGAGGTTGTTTCCCATAGACTATAGAGAATGGTGATGTTCCAGTAGCTGTGGCGATGTGAGAGTTGTGGGAAAACTGCCCAGGATAAGAGGTCAGACCAGTTGTCTTGTTGGTCATTGATATAGGCCCACAGGAACGCCTTCAGGGAGCGGTTCATCCGTTCAGCTTGCCCGTTGGCTTGGGGGTGATAGGCGGTTGTGAGGCTGATGTTAATGCCGAACTTTCGGCAAAGGGAGTGCCAATATCTGGCGATGAATTGAGGACCTCGATTGGAAACAGTATCCACTGGTAGGCCATGCAATCTGAAAATATGATGAAAAAAGAGACATGCTAGCTCTGGTGCAGATGGCTCATTGCTAAGTTTTATTGTACCTGCTTCGGATCTCCTTTTCTTATTAGGCATGCCTCAACTGTTGAATATGATTCTCATTGGCTCAATAGTTTTGTTTTATGTGGTATTTATAATGTTCCCTCTTAATCTCATTTAATTGTAAAGCCTGTTGCTGATTTATTGTTCATTGTAAACCGAGGTGATGTTTTTAACGTGCCGCGGTATATAAAAAAATCTCTAAATAAATAAATAAATGGTAGGCCTGGAAGAGGTACAAAATGGGCCATTTTTGAAAAATGATCTATGGTGACCCATATCACGGTATTACCCTTAGAATGAGGCAGATCCATGACGAAATCCATAGATAAGTGAGTTCACAGTTCCTCGGGTGCTGGAAGTGGTTCTCATTATTTATTGCAGAAACATCTGACCACTAGACCATTTTATGCAATCATTTAAGAATACTATTGGTACTTACAATATTGCAATTCAATATATACAGGTAATAAATACTGTGCTAATATTGTTTTTCAATGTTTCACTTTCACTTTCATTGTATTTTTGTCTGCATCATTTGAAGTGTTCGTTTAAATATTGCTATTTGTACGTGTTACCTGTTTTTACACATATTTATGTTTTTAATTATTATTTGTATTTATTTTTTAATTATGTTTGTCCTGTATTGTTTACACATTTGTATTTATTCATTTTAGCCCCTGAGGCAGCCCCGGTGTGGGGCGAAACTCGTGCCTGAGTCGGGCACACATACAAACTATTGGTCTCCATTTTTAATAAAGTTGCACTTGGACATTTCTTTGGTGTCTAACCTCCATCCCTCCTGGAAAGACATTCATACCTGAGCGTCTCTGAAGGAGAGTCCTGAAATGGGCCCATGATTCTAAAGTCGCCAACCACCAGGGCATCTGTAAAACCATGGACCTCATCTCCCAGAGCTATTGGTGTCCTAAATTGGCTAAAGAGCTGCATATTTACATCTCTTCCTGTAGCAACATCTCTTCCTGTACTAACTGCCAATGACTAATGGGCTTATTCCATCCAAACCCTGGACTTATGTGTCTGTGGATTATTACAGACCTAACCCCCTGTTGGGGGCATACTCTTACCTGGGTGGCCGTTTTTCCAAGATGGCCCACTTCCCTCTTGAAGCCTTATCTATAGCCTTAGGTCTCTCCAAGCAGTTTTTGCAACATATGTTCCAGCTACACGGACTTTCTGAACACTGTTGGCGACCATGGAGTTCAGTTTACTTTAGGATTTTGGCAGGCCCTCTGTAAAGAGTTGGAAGTACCACTAGACATTTCCTTTGCTTGTCACCCTCAGTCTAATGGCCAGATATAGAGAGTTAATCATATCTTAGAGAGCTTCCTCAGAGCCTACGTGTCAACTAGGCAAGATGACTGGGTGCAACTACTTCCCTGGGCTGAATTCTGCTAAAACAACCATGTCAGTGAATCTTCAGGATCCTCCCTTTTCTTCATTATGTATGGCAAACAGCTTAATATGCCTCTAACTCTCTGCATATCCACAGATATCCCAACAGCTGATCATCTCTGCAAATCTGCAGGAGATTCAGTGGAATACTTAGACCCTTCTCGTGAAAGCTGCTGATTGCTTCAGCAAGAGTGCCAACAGGAAGTGTAGACCTGCTCTGCAGTTCGTCCCTGGGGACAAAGTTTGGCTCAGTTCAAAGAACCTCTGATTTTGAGGTATCCTCGCTTAAATGTGCCCCCTTATCAAGTTATAAAGCAAATCAACCCAGTGACCTATCAACTCAAGATTCTCCCTGCTCTCCATAATTATAACTCCTTTCATGTCTCTCTGCTCAAACTATTGATTCTCAACAGATACTCTAAGAAAACCCCCCTCTCTACTACTGTCTCTGCTGACTCTGAATCAGAGCTTGAAATTAATGAAATCATCGACTCCAAAGTGGTGAGAAATAAATTTTATTACTTAGCGGATTGGAAGGATTACATTCCTGAGGAAAGATCCTGGGAACTGGCAGGGAACCTCAATGCTCGCATTCTAGTCCAGAGGTTCCATCACCTCTTTCTGCTACAAGCCCAAGAATAGATGGCCTGGGGGGCCCCTGGGGGATGGGGAATACTGTAACATGCCGCCGCCCCTGGGCAGCTACAATATGGTCGGTGTCCTATATCTTATGGCCCCAGGCTTGGCATGGTGACGACTTCCCAGCATGGTTCCTGGCATCCTGCTTTTGGGTTGCATTCTATGGTTTAGAGATAAAGGCATGCAGCATTCACCAGATTTATAGGCCCAGCCTCCAGGACTTCCTGTGGCGCACACTGATGGCTTCATTGCTACTCTAAATGAAAAGGCTCTAAATGAAAAGGAGGCTCAGTTCCCTTGGTGAGTACCTGAGCGATAGGTCCTCATCCTTGATCCTGTGCCATTGTGATTCCTGATTTTGTTCATCAGCAGTCTTCCAGTCTTGCCTCGCTACTGCCTATTCTGGACCAACCCCTCCCTGCCAGTCAAATGCTTTCTAATGGAGTGTAAGCAGCGCTGTTTGCTGGTTAGGCTGCGTCAATCCAAAAATGACTTCAAGGGTCCACACACCCTGAGTCATGACGCCTTAACTGACTAGTAAGTGTTGTCATTGAAGAATTTGGGATTTTAAAAAATATTTAATAACTCACCTTTCCAAACTCAAGCTAATTTACATTCAGGTTCAGTAGGTATTTTGCAGCCCCAGAGGGCTTACAATCTAAGGACCTTATTTACTATGCATTTTTTCCATAAACACATAATGGGAGAAAAAGCCTTGATAAATCAGGCCCTAAGTTTGAACCTGAGGCAATGAAGAATGATGTGACTTGTCCAAAATCACAGGGAACATTAGTGGGAGAAGCAGGATCTGAATCCTGACATCTGGGTTCTCAACCCACTGCTCTAGCCACTTGGCCACGTCTTCATGCTTTTGTGTCCTGTCTTCTAAAAAGTTGTAAGCACAGTCTTGACAAAGCTCCCATAAGAAGGTATAAGAACTTGGTCAAGGAAAGGCCTCTGGGTCATTGGCCTCTCAAACTGGTTTACTGATGATGTGATATATCAGATCTTCTGTGACCTACACAATGTGCACACTGTTTTTGCTTCTGTTTTTGTAACCATTCGGTTCTAAAGTTATTTTTGTTTAATTCAGCTGAAAATTGACAAAAAAAATGTAAGTACATGTCACCAGCATCTGACTTAGAATGCTTACTATTATAAATATTTAGTCTATAATATGGTTTTTACTAGTTAAGGAAAGAGATTGCTAACATTTCTGTTTTCCTCAGTCTTCAAATCTGTAATTTCCTTTTTCTTCATTGTTAGCTTTGTCCTGTGTTATGTCTTTATGATGCAAGAAATTATTTCTTTTAGTAAACTATGATGCCAGTCTCTAAAGTGTGTAAATTTAATGTTATTTTTTGCAATAGAATTTCTGGTAGTTGTATGTAGTTGCGTGTAGATGCATCCTGTTCCCAGCTGTAGAGGGCTGGGCACAAAGCCTCTCTAGATAGTTTGTGCATGTTCTATCAGGCATGCAGGTATAGTCACTGGAATCATTAGCCACTGTCTCATTAACTGAGCTTCACCTACATTGTACTTGTCAGATCTATTGAATTAATTGATTTTATATCCATTTTTAATGTTATCATCTAAGTATAATAAAGAGGAAAGTTGCCTCACCCCTGCATAGCCAGTATGCAAATTGACCTCTGCCCCCTCCCTCCCTTTACTCTCCAGCTCAGCCGCTCTGTGTATGGGAGTTGAAGTCCACCCCTCTCTTTCCCTATACTCTTCGATTCCATCTCATTCCCCAGCTCCACCACTCTCTCTCTCTCTCTCTCACTCTGTATTGTATTCACTACTACCTCGTATGGAAATTGAGCCCTGCCCTCTCTCTTTCTGAATAGTCAGTTCATACTCTGATATCACATAGTACACCCAAGCTCAGCATGCACTCTCTTCTACCACAAATCTCAACTGCACACTTCCTACACGTAGAGTATTTCCCCATCCTTGGATAGGCTTTTATTACTAGTGTCTTATATTTCTTTGTAGAAGAATTCTCCAGAATGCTGTGGAGCTAATTGTTCTGTACATCACTGCTATTTAGGTGTTTTATAAACAAGTCCCATACTGGAGCCAGGAGATATGGCTGGTACTGAGACAATAATAAGCATAACATTCAAATGTATGTCTCTAGGTCCATACTGCCTAAGTTCCTTCTCTTTTTTTTTTTTTAAACCAAAGGAAGACCAGTTTCAAAAAAGCACTGCTTAAAGGATGTATGGACAGCAGCCAAATCAGTTTTATAACTCTCCCTGTGCTCAATTCAAATGTGCACAAGGGATGCTTTCCTTGATGAATTGAGCCCTTTGTGACTATAGATCTCAATTATTAACAGTCACTACATTGTTAAAGTGTTCTGCATTATTCAAAACTTATAAATAATCATTTAAATGACTGTTGTTAACATGGACCTCCAAAGTTTATAACATGTGCACATTTTGCTTACCAGGTTAGATTCGAGTTTTGGAAAGAGAGATCTCACAACCTTTTTGCTTTATTTTGATCTGTTTAGAATCATATTCAGAACTCCTGTTGTCTCTCATGGCATTGTTAGTAATTCTCTGCTTTTGATAAGATCAAAGTTTCTGAGAAGTTTTCAGTGTTGGCAGCAAAGATTCCTCTCCCTATGATCCTTTTAAACATTTATCCTAGTACATTCTGAAAGACAAAAGCACTTGTCTAAAATGAATTAGAAAATTATGACTAGACTAGGATTCTTTTCTGGCCTGAGGAAGGTAGTAAAAGGTCTGAAAGCTAGTGAAGAGCTATATTGTCAGTGTAATAAAAAGATATGTGATGTTTTTATTAGCTTTTATTTCTGTAGACTAAGATCCCTCAGTAACATAAGATCTGATTTCCTATTCTGACTCTACAGGAAAATCCCTTAGTAAACTGGACCCATAGTTAGCTTTCATTGCAAGAGGAATTTTTAACAATATCACAGTATGTCTCAGCATTGCAGGCTATTTTCTTTCTTGCAGTTATCAACTATCTTTTCTTTCTAGGATTTTACCTTCTCTGTAGCAGTAGCTGCATCAAAATTTATACAAGCTTATTCTCATTTGCCCAGAATTGGGGGAAATATTTTAGAAGTCATGCTCTTGGTTTTTCCAGTGCTGTCTTGAGCTTGCATTCTCTAGCATTTACATGTGTAATGGTAAATGCAACCTGCTCTGATAAGAGAATGGTGTTAAGTGGAGTGCCTCAAAGATCAGTTTTGGGACCTGTTCTGTTCAATATCTTCATGAGCGAATTGTGGAGGGGTTAGAAGGAAAAGTTTCCCTTTTTTGCGGATGATATTAAGAACTGCAACAGAGTGGACATGCCTGAAGGAGTACAGAGAATGAAAAGTGATTTAAGAAAAATTTCGAAGAGTGGTCAAAGATTTGACAACTGCAATTCAGTGTCAAGAATCTTGACACTGGGGTGTGGAATCTTGCACCTGGGGTGTGGAAATACAAAAAAGTTGTATGTGATGGGGGGGTGAAAGACTATCGTGCATGGACCAGAAGAGAGACCTTGGGGTGATTGTGTCTGGCAATCTGAAGGTTGCAAAGCAATGTGACAAGGTGGTAGCTAAAGCCAGAAAGATGACGGACTGCATAGAAGAGAGGTATAACTAGCAGGAAAAGGGAAGTGGTAATGGCCTTGTATAGATCCTTTGTGAAGCCTCACCTGGAGTACTGTGTTCAGTTCTGGAGACTGTATCTAAAAAAGGATAGAGACAGGATGGAAACTGTCCAGAGGAAGGTGACCAAAATATTGTAGGGTCTGTTTCAGAAAATCTATGAGGAGAGGCTGAAGGATCTAAATATGTATACCCTGGAGGAGAGGAGGTGCAAAGGAGATTTGATACCTGTTATATATCTGAAGATCTGTATCAACTATGCACAAACTTCAAACCTTTTCCGCTGGAAAGGAAAAAGTAAAGCTAGGGGTCATGAAATGAAACTCCAGGGAGGATGACTAAGAGCTAATATCAGGAAATATTTCTTCTCAGAGAGGGTGGTGGATACTTGGAATGACCTCCCCCAAGAGGTGGTGAAGACAAGAACAATTAATGAAGTCAAAAGAGCATAGGACAAACATTGCGGATCCCTAAAGACTTAAAGAAAGGGATGGTATAACATTTCTGCATGGGGGTAACCTGCACAGAGCTGTAATTACTAGAGATGTGAATCGGAACCAGAATCGGGTCGGATTTCAGTTCCGATTCACATCTCTAGTAATTACTACCCTTAAGAGAAAGCATGGGGGTAACCTGGAAGGAGCGACAGCTACTATCTTAAGCAAATTGTTGGGTAGACTAGATGGACCATTTGGTTTTTTATGCAGTCGTTACTCTGTTACTATGTAGTACTTTGTGACTGGTGAAAACCATCCTGCCCAAATTTTCTTTCTTCATTTTTTCACACATGAGGCATCAGAAAATTATTAAAATACTTGGATGACCTAAAATAAGGATGTTATCACAAATTGCAGTGCAAAGTTATCTCTTAAGTTTTGGGGGTTTTTTTTCAGTTTCCTTCCCCTGATGTATATAATGCCTCTTATGGCAATAAAAAAATACTACAATTTTCAAAGCTTTTTACTTTTTCTCATATCCAAGGGTTCCCATACTATGGCCAGATCTGGCTCGATGAGCTCATTTTTCTGGCCCTTCAAGTTTGTCATTCAAGAGGCTGCAATCGGCCTCCAGAAGTTTGTTTGTTTATTTATTGCTTGCACTGGAGGTAGAAATTGTGGCAAGGTTTCACAAGCCTCACCAGCCAGAGAAGATCTGCCATACTGATGACAGAATATCAGCTTTGTGTCATTTGTAAATTTGATCCTCTTACGTGTTGTTCCCATTTACAGGTCATTTTTAAATATAATAAAAAGCAGTGGTCAGAGATCAGATCCCTGGGACACTCCACTATTCATCTTTTTCCATTGGGAAAATTTACTATTTAACCCTATTCTCTGTTTTCTATCTTTTAACCAGTTGGCAATCCATAATAGGACACTGCCCCCTATCCCATGACCTTTTAATAAATAAATTAATTAATTAATCTATCTATCTATTTATTTATTTATTTAGAGATTTTTATATACCGCGGCACGTTCAGAACATCACCTCTGTTTACATTAAACAGTAATGCAGCAACAGGCTTTACAATTAAAATATTGAATATTAAATAAAAGGTATTAAACAAAAGTATTAAACAACAAAAAATGATACATTCAACAGGCTTTACAGACAATTTGGAACTGGAATCATTTTTCAAATTATATCAATAAAATACACGTAATAGGGATAACAAAAGTGTTTGGTAGAGGAACCAAAATTGATATACGTTTGGGGGATTTACAGTAGATAGATTTATTCTAGGGAATAATTTCCTAAGAACTCTCTCATGAGGGACTTTGTCGAATGTTTTCTTGAAATTCAGATACAATATATCAACTGGCTCACCTTTATCCACATTTTTATTTATGCCCTCAAAAAAAGTAGCAAATTTGTGAGGCAAGACTTCCCTTAGCTATGTTGGCTTTGCCGCATTAAACGATGCTTATTTATATGTTCAGCAATTTTGTTCTTTATGATAGTTTCTACCATTTTGCCTGGATCACCCCTTGATCCCTTTTTAAAAATTGGTGTTACGTAGGCAACCCCTCCAGTCTTCAGGTACCATAGATGATGTCATTGATAGTTTACAAATTTCCAATAGCAGGTCTGCAATTTCTTTTCTCAGTTCTTTCAGCATTCTGGGATGTATACCATCTGGTCTAGGTGATTTGCTACTCTTTAGTTTGTCAATTTGACGTAGTACATCTTCCAGGTTCACTGAGATTTGTTTCAATTCCTCTGAATCATCACCTTTGAATATCATTTCTGGCATGGGTGTAAGGTAAGGTACTATTGGAGAGGGGGAGAGTTAGTGAGATGGGAGGGATGGAGATAGATGAGAGTGGAAGATGGGCACCTGAAAGAGTGAAAGGAGGGAGAGGAGAGGAGTGGTAAGGCTGAGGAGGAGTTGAGGGGAAGAAGGGAGAGATATGTGTGGGAGAGGGAAGGTAGTAAAAGTAAAAGGGGAGTTGTGAGTGAGAGGAAGTGTGTGAGAGGGGAGGAAAGAGAAAGAGAGGTGAGAAAGAGTGGGGAGATGTGAGGGGAGGGAAGGAAGCACTCCTGGGGATGTGGCACAGTTGATAACATCCAAGAAATGTAAAATTATTATTACTGACACTCTTAGGAACCTTGCCCCTGCTTTTCCCCTTTCCCAACGAAAAGGCTAAACATGACGTATGCCTCCCCTTCCAACCCAACAAAATTATAAAATCTGAGGGGACCCTCCCCCCTCGCTTAGCAACTTTCAAGTGATCCCCACCACCTGACCCAGTCCTCTTGGTGATTTGAAATGTGTAATGCGGCCCTTTTCTCTGAAAAGTTTGGGGACCCCTATTCTTATCCTTTAATCTTACTCATTGGTATTGGAATTTAATCTGTTTTCATCTTGGGTAAATCTCATTCACTTGAACCCTTGAACACTGACAATCCTTGGCCAGGGCTTACAGATCGCAGCTTCCTCCAGAACCCGCTTCGCTTGCATCCCAAATTTAGCCAGTATGTGCTGCTGATATGCCTTGGCTGTCTCCATTTCCTCTGGGGGCTGTAAACGCAGTCTCTTGGCTGGACCAATGAGCATAAGATGAACTCAGGAGCTGAACCTAGATCTTATTCATGACAGCATGTAGCACTGCCAATGAGCCAACCCCATTCTCTGTAGTGTACAATTTTTGTTAATCACATTGCTTCAATGTGCACATCTTTGCTGGTGCAGCTTGTAAAATCATTGAATTATGAAATGCATTTTATTACTTTTTTTTTTTTTTTTTTGAGGACAATCAGGATGATTGATAGAGCCTCACATGGAACTTTGACTTCAAAGCTTCTAGATGCTTTGACAATACCCCACTGGGTATATGCAGCCCTAGCCACTCCCCTGCATCCTCCCTCTCAGTTTTATCTTTTATGCAGAGCCTGCAAAATGTAGTTCATCTTTCTCTCCCACAGAGGCTGTAGTAAAGGTTTTTCGGAGTTGCAGGAGTTGTCTTTAGTCCTCTAGGTAAGATTTTTTTCATTGTGTTAACTTTTTTTTGTTTTGATTTTCTTTGTCTTATTATTAGTCGGACACATGGTGCACTGGTTCTAGTATCCCAGGGAAGTTCTGGTCTGGTTTTTCCCAGCCTTTGAGTTGGGTTTTTACCTTTTGTCTGATACCTTAGAGGGCCTGTGTATAATTTCCCCCTGCACAACCAGGCTAGGTCTTTTCGCCCTGGGGATGTTGCCTGGGAACATCTCGGGCTGCTTTTCCTGGAGGAAATCATTCCAGGCAGGAGCTCTTGGAACCTCTTTGGAAGTGCAATTGCTTCTGCATATATTTTGAAAAAAAAATTATGAAACCTTCTGTTTTTATTCTTGTCAGTCTTTGATGACTTTGTTTTGCTGTGGTACATCAGCAAGAATATGAAAATTAGAGCAACAGAATTTGGCCCATCATGCTTGAGGTAGTTTCTGGGTGGCTGCTGCTGTGGATGTAGCTGGTTTACTTCCGTTTGCTATTGTACAAAGATCAGCTGTTCTCATTTTACCAATCCTGATGCTGTTATTTAAGCGTAAATCAACTTGATTTCACAAAATATCTGTTTGCCTTTTTCTTGCTCCTATTGCATCCTCTTTTGGTCGTAGCTTACATCTTCGTTTTATTTTGACTTCCTATGTTTTATTATTTCTACTATTTTTAAAAAAATGAAAGATATGTAGCTTTTTATATCATGGCTATTTCCCTTGTCTATTTTATGTTCTTCCTTGAGCCCACATTGAATCTCTAGTTATGCTTTACATGTTTAGTTGTACACATTACATGTGGTTCTCAGTAGCAGCCCCAGTTTATTTAGCATTATAATGGTAAGTGCAGCTAAATAAGTAAAGCATGTAAAAACTGGTATTTCCAGAATTCAATAAAAATGAAAAAGGATCATCTTAAAAGTTACTTTGGTTACACTGATCACTTTTGATGGTGATTTTGGTTTCATAACAACATAACTAGAAATACGCCAAATATTGATACAGAAATCTAAAATAGCCACCATACCACACTTGGGGAACAATTTTAAGACTGCAGGAAAGGGAAAAGTCTGCAGCTACTTTTTTTCTGTAGACTTTGTCCATTTTCAAAGGTAAAATGTTACATTTGAACATTGAATCAGGAAAAAGTACCCACACAGACTTCACCTGCTATTTGTGCAGTACTTTTTTCTGATGTAATTTATGCACATACTTTTCAAAACTTAAGTGTATGTGTAAATCCCAATCCTTCCCCAACTCTGCTCCAGACCGCCTCTCTCTGAATGCTCATAAGCAAGTGTATGTGCATACAGGTGAGGTAATTTTGAAAGGCACCATTTATGCAGGTAAAACAGTGTTTTATCTGTATAAATGCCTTTGAAATTTGTTGTCCTATCAACTTGCCCATAAAATAGCCATAGATGACTGTTCAAATCAGTTTGAATGGTTTTTTTTTATTAAAAATGCAAAATATAAATTTTTTTTATAAGCATGTCAAAATCATTCTAATACACTGGAGATTACATTTTTACTGGCTTGGGGACTTTGAGCTTAGAGTCAACTAGCATCCAGCACTTTGCAACTCGGCTATTATCATTGGAGGATTTCAAACTGAGCAGTATGTTCATTATTACCAGTTAGAAAGACAATTATACAATCTGAACAGAATCACGGGTATAATAGGTCTTTAAAGGAATTCTCAACTTTCGATAGGGTCAATTCTATTTTATGGCTAATATTCCAAGTATTCTGTCTGAATAAAATTGAAATAAAAAGTGCCAAAATTCCAGATCTTTTGAAAAGAATGATCCTAGACAGGAAGACATTTCAAATGTCTTCTCCAAATGGCCATCTGCATGTTGATAAAAAAAAAAAAAAAAGAAATAGAAAAAAAGACTGATATAAAGAAAAAAACCGTGCTATTCCCACTCCATGATTGGCACATAGTAATTAATGTTGAAGTATATTTCAATAGTGCTTGCTACTCCCTGCAGAACTAAAATTTCAAAATTACAAAAGCACTCTATTGTTGATATGTCACAGTCAGCAGCATGGCATTTTCTCAGAACCCAATTAATTCATAAACTGGAGTACTTTTCATCATTAAAGAAAAAAAGATTAGAAGAAATGCATTAATTTCCTACACTGCTCTGCCCTCTCCCCATCCGTCACCATGCTATCAGTTCATAGTAAGGACAAGAAGTAAAAGAATGCTTGCCCACACTTCAGTCACCATACTGCTTCATTTAAATATGATCAAAAGCACTTAAATTGCTCAATGCCAAAGGAACCAATAGGGAGGATGTTAAAAAATAAAAGAACATTAGGAGAATTTCATTCCTGGATTAAAAAAACACCACAGTCATAATTTTGAAGAAAATTAAAGAGAATGCTACACAAGAATTAGGGAAGGCTCACATATGGACAGAAAGCCAAACTAAGGGCCTTATTTTCCAATATCGCATTGGTAACGCATTAGGGGGCGTTACCAATGCAAATGAGGCTTCTTTCGTGCAGTGGGGAAACATCGTGTGCGGCGATGTTTTCGCCATTCGCGAAAACATTAGCGCCGCACGCGATGTTTTCCCACTGCACGATGATTCTGTCAGTGTTTTATCGCGGTGCACGATATTTGCCACTTAGTTCCAGACAGCCTGTTTCAGGCTTAGAGAGAGAGAGAGAGAGAGAGAGAGAGGCTGTCCGGAACTATCGTGGAGGGCGATAATCCTTTTCTGGCCCGTAGCTCAGTCCATAACGCGAAGTTGGAGTTGTAGTTAAAATCCGCGATAGCAGCCGCGCTAACACTGCGGTTGTTTCGCCGCACACGATACACAGGTTCCCGCTTTACATATGCTCCGCCCCAACTCCGCCCCTGAATACCAAATGACTAATTTGCATTCGCGAATCGCGTTAACAGCTGTTAACGCGATTCGCGAATTTATCGCACGCGGTAAAGTGCTTTGAAAATGAGGCCCTAAATGTCTCTTTTTCCATTGTACATTTTGCCTTGCTCTCTAAAGTACTTCACATCTAGAAGGAAGAGGAACATGGGCCAGTTCGGTGGTTCAGGTGATAAGTGCTGTGCTTTGCCATGCAGAAGGTCCTCTGGTTGATCTTCAGGTTGGCTCTTCTGCTGCCTGGTTTGGTCAGGGATGGGGATGCTGGAGAGGCAGTATTCACAGCTTCTGGGTGGGGTGGGAGATAGTCATGGTCATCGCTTAAGGGGACTCTTAGAGGCTGGATTCAGGCCCCATGATTTGCAGTGTTCTGAAAGGAGCCCTAATACATGGCTCTGTTGAAACAAATTCTTCCATCATACAGAAGTAGACATCTAATTTGTCACTGGAGTTGGAAGAAAATAATTGGTGTGATATTTGGGACTCCATTAAAAAAATTTCTATCTGCAACAAAAGGAGAGAATTAATGTACAAATTGTTACATGGGATGTATAGATAGCTTCTATATTTTTCCAAGTTCAGCAGCTTGAATCCCTTTTGTTGGAGAGTTATGAGATACTGACTTCCTATATTCATCTGTGGTGTGAATGTGTTCTTGTGCAGGAATTCTGGGCTGTACAGACAATTATTCAATCAATAATTGGCTCCCCTCTTATTCTAACTGCATCTTTGTTTGCTGGGGTGATGAGAAGCTCCGGAGATTAATAAGAACTGTAAGCATCTAGTTTTACATTTATTGCATGCCACCAGAATTACTATTGCTTTCTCCTGGAAATGATCTTCTGATATGGACTATTGGAGGGGAGTTATAGCCAAACTAGAGTGCCTCATCTTTGCTCTTAAGGATAATTTGGAAGGTTACGAGCAAATCTGGGGTATTTACTAGGCGTGGAAGAGGTTATTAGCATAATATCTTGTTGTATGTGACATAAATGATTGTTTTGTCTTTTCCTTTTTCTCTGTATAATTCCTCTATTTAAAATCACAAAAAACGTGAATGCACAAATTAAACCAATTTTACAACCATATTAAATGCGTATTTTAAATTTTTGAGGCATCAAACATGGAGCCTCACCAACATGATTTAACTGGCGAAAAACTCCACCCTGTGTCCTCTTATGGCAGTCTTTTTTTTTTTACTTTTGCTATTAAAAGGTGATCAGATCAATAACCTTCAGTGTAACTCCAAACTCAAAAACAATCACAGTTTAAAAATGATGCCCCCAATGTCAATCATAGCCAACTACTTAACTCCTTTCAAAGTCAGCGTCCTTGAACTTCACTTCTTCCAAAGTGGGTGTCCTTACATAAGAACACAGCTTTCACTACACCACAAGTTCCAACATCTATGTTTCAAAGATATTCTTCATCGGGAGACTGTGGTTGGGACTTGTGGTATAATGGAAGAAGTGAAGTTAAGGACAGGTATCCTTAGCCTGCCATAGTTCATGACCTGAAACAAAAGAGCAGTACAGGAGAGGCACTATAGTTGTGTGAATGGATCCCAATATTATTTATTTATATTTAGCTCACACCTTTTTATTGGTAGCTTAAGGTGAGTTATGTTCAGGTACAGTAGGTATTTCTTGACCAATAAGCCTTGGAATCTAAGGAGATACTTTTCAAAGAATTATGTGGGGGTTGCATGTGTAATATTAGCATATTTGCATATAAATGCTATTCTATAAACGAGAATATGCACATACTTGCAATGTCATGCGTAAATGTTGACAGGGAGAAAAAGGGGCGATTTAGGGACAGGGTTCAGAAATATGCATGCATTTGCTGTTTTGTGTTATATGTATATGTTCTCATAATTGCCCACACTTTTACACCTGCTGAGTAATTGAAATCTGACTTATCTTTTTTCTGCAGTTTTTGGTTGGAAGGTCGGGGGTGAACTGATGGGTGCTCAGGGTAAAGTGCTGGAGGGTCTGGTGAACTGGGGAGGTGTAGGTGAACCGGTGATTCCGAGTACATGCGCAAATAAATATTTTCAGAAGCAGAGTACATATATGCTTAATAAAATACCTTCCTCCACATTAAATTCTGCATTGTTATGCGAGTGAAATATATGAATGTATTTTTTTAAAAAATGGATAGAGAAAATATGTCTGATCCTGTGTTACAAATATACACGCATACTTTTGGGGCAAAAATACATGCTACTTTATGAACTATGCAGCTTCAGCTACATGCTAGCTTGAAGCTCTACATGCCCAATTATGCATGCAAATGATGTACTGAGGATAGTTTTGAAAGTTTGGGCTCTGTTTGTACCTGAGGCAACAGAGGAGGAACTGACTTACCCAAGGTTACAAAGAGCATCAGTGGGAAAACCAGAATTTGAAGCCTGTCTTCCCTGGTTCTCAGACCACTGCTGTAACCACTAGACTATTCCAGCTAAGCCCAGCCCTAAAGTAAGAACTGGAAGAAAATGTTTGAAGGCTTGTTTGCCCTGTATCTAGACTTAAGAACTCTTTTCTTTGTGGGCATTGATGGCTAGTTTTATTTCTTTACAATAAAATATACCTCAGCATTTCACTTACAGTGCTCTTTCTTTTCTGTATGGTCACTAGTTTTCTGTTTATCCTCTCTGACACCTTACACCCTAGATAACACATACACACCTACCTCTATCACTTGCATTTAAGAAGGTCAAGAATGTTTAATTTTTTCAATATCAATATCAATCATTTTTAATGTAACTTTACAAAGTTCATTTGTTGCAACTTTTGTTACTTCATTTGTGCCAAATATTCTTTAATACTATGTATCATTGAGAAGATACAGTATGAGTGTTTTACTTGGTAGTGCTATTATGTGTGTAGTTTGATGGAGGTGTGTGGAAGTTTTACAGTGGCTATAGAAAGTCTATACCCACTTCCAAAATTGTATCTTTTGTTGCCTTATAGATATAGGGTCCTTCATTTTCAGTTTAAACCAATTTTCACCCATAAATTCCCAGATTTTTCCAAAAACGACAATCAGTTCAGACCAATTTCACCCTAATTTTAGGATGATTAAAGAGCGAGCAGCTCCCGAGTTGCAGATGCAGTCTCAAGGCTTCCAGGAACTGCTGGAAGCCAGTGTGGGCTACAGCACCTACAGTGTTTCAAGTCCCATCCCCATCAGTAAAAGCATGCGCCCTCCAGTGCCGCTCATGTAGCGTTTCAAGTCCTGCTTTCCTTTTGCCCAGGGCAGCCAAAGTGCTGCAGTTAGGTGTCGTTAATGCAGCATTTGAAATGGGCCACATCCTCCAGAAATACTACCTGGCAGGCTTCCAGGGCCTGCACAAACGCAGTAGTGCAGTGCTGCATCGTGTGGGAGCCTCAGCAAGCAGAGAGGAGAAGCCTGGAGCCATCACTAGTAAGGTTGAATGCTATTGCAATGGAGAGGAGGAGGGAGATTCTTGGGTGTATAGAGAAAGAAAGGCACAAGGGATAGGGGTAGAGATAGGGGATGCTGCTGAGTAGGTAGGTGAGAGAATCTGCTTAATATTGTTTTATTATCCTAATTTCTGTCCTCCAAAATAAACTCCGATATTTACCCTGGAAAATAATGAGTCACATTTTTCCACCGATTTTTCTCCTGTTTTTGTTCTTGACACAATAAAACAAGATAAATTCCTGGGAAACTTTAACAAATAAAATCTGAAAATGAAGCTCCCTACTTATAGCCTGTAAGTAAAATCCATCAAAACAGTTCCATCTATCTACATTTCCTATCTCACATCTGCCAAGTAAAAAATATATTCCAGAATTCCTTAAAAAATGAAGTAGAAATACAAATATGGAATAGCTTGGTTGATAAGTGTCCACCCCCCTTATATTTCTGTAGGAATCCTAAAAATGAAAGCTCTGATGTAAACAATTGCCTTCAAAAACACACATCAAATGAATTGGCCCCACTTGTGTTAAATTGTACTGATTCACATGATGTCAAGATTAATTCAGTAGTTCTGTTGGTTTTCTTTGCTGGATAGTGCATTTCAAAGCAAATACTTAACCGTTAGCACCAAGGAGCTGTCAAAAGAATCTTGGGACAAAGTTGTGAAAAAGGCACAGTTCTGGGGATGAGCATAAAAGAATTGCAAAGTTCTTGAATATCCCTTGGAGCACTATGAAGACAATTATTAAGAAGTAGAAGGTGTATGGCATCACCAAGACCCTGCATTCTACAAATCTGGTCTGTATATTAGGATGACAAGAGGGAAGCCATTACTCAAGAAAAATCACTTTGAATCCCATTTGAAGTATGTAAAATAACCCTCAAGAGATACTATAGCTATAGGTTTTATGACCTGATGAAACTAAAGTAAAATTTTTTGGCCTGTATGTAAAGAATTACATTTGACATAAACCCAGCACAACACATCAACCAGAGATTACCAGCCCTGCTGTGAAGCATGGTGGTGGCAGCATCATGTGATGGGGATGTTTCTCATTTGCAGGGACTGGGGCACTTATCAGAACAGAAGGGAAAATGAATTGAAAAAAAGTCCTTGAGGAAAACCTGCTACTCTCTATGAGACAGCTGAAACTGAGGCAGAACTTCACCTTTCAGCATGGCAACAGCCCAAAGCACACAGTCAAAGCTACACTGGAGTGGCTAATGAACAAGAAGGTAAATGTCCTGGAGTGGCCCAGTCAGAACCCTGAGCTCAATATTATTGAAAATCTGTGGCAAAGAACTTGACAGAACTTTAACAGTTCTGTAAAGAAGAATGTTGTGATATTGATAAATCTATGTGTGCAAAGTTGGTGGAGATCTATCCCAACAGACATACAGCTGTAATTATTTGCCAGAGGTGCTTCTACAAGTATTTACTCAGGGCAGTGGAGACTTATCTAGTTGTTGGATCAATATTTTTTTTTGGATACATATTGTATATGCTTTGTCTCCTAATAAAACATTTTTAGTTCTGTAAAGTTTGGAGTATGATGTGTTGTTGAGTGCACAAAACCTCCTCATTTAATGCATGCAAGTCTGCTGCACTGAAATAAAATGAAAAATGTTCAAGTGGGTGCATACTTTCAATAGCCATTGTATATGTGTATAGTAACATCTATGTTTAGAGAAATAACTATATACAGTAGTGATACCTAGTACTATGGGTACCCTGTGAGCTATGCTTGTTAATGTAGCTGTATATTATGCCAATAGTGTGTATCTTTTCATCGCTCTACAGTTAGGGAGAATCATAGTTCCATAGATGTGCTTTTGAGTAGTTCAGAGGTTTATATGTGAAAAGGGTTTGTATATGGAAAATGTGTGCATGCAAGTGTGAGGCACGACAAAAAAAAGTGTTAGAAAAGTTGTAAAATTGTGATATAAAGGAAAAAGATTTTTAGAATAGGATATAAGAGGAAATATAAATATTTTGTATAAGATAATATAGGTGGTAAGGCAAATCATAATAGTTTTTAAATGCTAGAACTACAATCCTTAATAGGAAAAACATCATTGGTCATTTGAAAAGTGACTTTTATAAGGAAACTTAGCCTGTGTTTTAATATAAGATGAATTGTCTTTTGTCTGGATATCAGAACAAGCAAAAGTCTGTATGTTTCAGATAACTTATATTTGTTACAAAAGTACAAAGTAATTTTAAGTGTTGAAAATCACTCCTACAGGAAGTAATGGGAACCACATGCTTGCAATAGTGCTCCAGCCTAGATATATGTCAGCCCTGAGCAGTAGTAAACATGTTTAAATCTGAAGGCTGCTGGAGGTGAATAAGGCATTTATGTATTAGGGTGAATTAGTCTTTGTGGTTATGTCTATGGGTGGAGTGGCATGTGTTAAAATAGTGTCGATTATGTTGGCTCCTCCTGCATGCGCTGATTATATTTGTTCAAGTTATGAAAAATATTATCTTTTTTACCTGACTTTTCTTGAATATCTAGATTTATGATAGCTGCTGTTTTGGATTTTTTTAAATTTTCACCTCTACAGAGGCCCACAAGATTTTTGGTGAATCAAGCGTTTAATGAGCAGATACAAAGATGGCAGTGTTATGGCTAGCAATAGTCTCGAGCAAGCACTCGAGGTTTGGCATACCAAGGCAGAGAAGTGAGGTTTGGCATACCAAGGAAGAGAAGTGAGGTGTGCCCTTGCGGTGGTGAAGACGGTCCAAGTCCCGGCCACTCCGCCGACCTACACGCCCTGGGAGACCACACTATTATGGTGGTCTCTGAACAGTCCTCTGACTGTTCCCAGCCCTTTCAGACCTGCAGCAGAGGCGGCAGGCCGGACGGAGGGCAGGCTGGCACAGGACTTGAAGCGGATAAGGCAAGGCCTTGGAACTTGGAGCAAAGCACAGAGGAGTTCAGGACGAAGACAGGAGCAAGAGGGATGAGCTGGACCCTCAGGCGCCCTACCATTCCATTGCCAACGGGCGGCCCCAATGGACAGTCGCGGACCACACTGTCTCCTTTGCGTCCTACACAGCCCAGAGGCTGGTCGCAGACCACGAGAAGAGCGGGAGAAGCTCTGGAAGTCACTCAGCACAGGGTAGTGGAAACCCCTCGGGTTCTCCAGAGTTGGAACTAGGAATCAGAAGCAAGAGTCTAGGAACTCTGAACACAAGCAGGAACTCTCGGAGGCATGGAGCATCAGGACTAGAACATCAGGAACAAGCTGGAACATCAGGAAGTCCAAGGGAGACATAGCCTAGGTAGACTATCCCCATTGCCGAAGCAAGGACTGAGTAAAGAGGAAGTCCTTTTATAGGACAGGAACAAGCAACTCCCTGGGAGGAGTTCAGATGAGCCACATCTGGCTGGCCCTATAACTGGAGAGAAGAGCTGCAGGCGGGGCCCAAATCAGGAAGTCCAGGTGGAGACTGAAGCAGGCCTCAGGACGTCGAAGGCCTCCCAGGTCATGGTGCAAGACCTGGGCAACCAGATCAGGTGAGGCCCCGGCTTCGGAGCGGCCTCCAGAGAAAGGTGAGAGGCTTCCTGTAGCTCCAGCTATGGGAGGAATCGTAACAGGCAGTATGTTTTGAAATCTGAAATGAAGATTTTTATTTAAAACTTCTTTAGAACAGTTTGTTCAAATAATATATGTAATAAAAATGGACAAATTTAATTTATGACTGATCTAAATCTTTTCTCCTTATCCAACTATTACTAGATAGATGAATCCTAGATTTAATTGATATAATTTATAAATTTTGCAAAAACACAAACAAAATATTTAGATGGTATCATAATTTTATTTTCTTTGAAAATGTTTCCATATCATATTTCTGAGATCAAGAAACATGATAAACAATCTCTGCTGCACTCCACTATCCTGTATAATTAGAGATTTTAGTCGCAGTCAGGAATAGCAGTTTATGCCCATCTCTAATATTAAAAATATAGCCCTCATTGTACAAATAGAATGATCTACGTCTGTTTCATTTATGAAATAGAATATTTCTCTTCTTTGAATCTGCTCCTGCAAGCTCTTACCTGTTTAAGTCTCTTCAGAGATCCATTGTGTGTCCTGCAGGGTTTCTGATCTTGTTTATTTTTTATTGAACATTTATAGCCTGCTAGTCTGAAAGGAGGCTTGCTCCTTGAGAGTTATGATACAGAATAAAAACATCAATACAATGGTATTGGACCAGCTGTGGACTTTGTGGAATCTAAAAAAAACATTAAATAAACAAGCATGAAATATAAAGATTATGCAGAACCCAATAACCAATAAATAAAACTGCTCAAACACAAAAAGAGTGACTACAACAACTAAAATCATGTAGTACAGGCAAACTCATCAGTTTAAAACACATTTTCACAAATCTCTCTAACTAAAAGCCTGATTTAAATAAGTCCAGGTAATGGAGATCCAAGGGTCAAGATGGAATAGAAAAACAGAGGGGATACAAAGAAACTTCCCCCTCCACCTCTGACTGCAGTGACCAAAAAGGAACATATTCAGTTAGTAGGGACCTTGGGTATTGTGACCATCCCCATGAAATGCCTTAAAAATGATACATATGATTTTAAATTTAACTCATGATGAAATAATCAATTTAGTCTAAAAGGTGAATTTTAAGACTTGTGAGTGGATACACATTTGCGCGTGTTTGCCAACTTGCGCACATGAACATGGCGATTTTATAACAAACATGCATATACGCTCGCCTGTTATAAAATTGGCTATACACGCGTACATGTGCGCGCAATTTTATATTGATGCGCACATGTGCGTGCAAATGCTGCCTCGATCGCGTAAATGGGGGGAGAGGGGAATTTTAGTAGATACGCGTGCCGATGCAATTACCTGTTTTCCCAGTTTGCCCCATTAAAGGGAGAGGACTTCCTAAACCCCCTAGCTAACTTGCCTCCCTTTAACCCTATTTATTTATTTATTTATTTTTAGTTTTTTATACCGATTTTCCTGCATAAAATGCATATCAAACCGGTTTACAATGAAACAGAATAAGCAGGAAGTAAAATTCCTTAGTCTAATACATTTAAACGTCAATAATGAAATAATTTTAAACAAAGCAAAAAGCTAAATAACATTAATAAAAGTTCAATTATTAACTTAAACATAAATATAATTATATTAGAAGGAGCACAAAGGTTAGCACAAAGGGGAAAAACGCCTGGTGGAATCGCGCCGTTAATCGGGTCGCCGCTGGCTGGTCATCATGACGTCGGGGGGGGGGGGGGGGGGTCTTCACATCTCTGATTTTCTCTTTTTTTTTTTCTATTAGCCCCAACCCTTAAAACCCTGCTGACTGGCCTGGATTTTTGTTTCTTGACTTCCACGCCGTCCAGAGCAGAAGTAAAGTTACGCAAATAGAGACCCCGGCGCACGCTGGTGTGTGTAAATACTTATGTGCTGTTTTCATTCATGTTTCCTGGAACACCCATGCCCCACCCAGATCACGCCCATGCCTTGCCCCTTTCTTGGAAAAAAAATTGTACTTGCATACCAGAAGATACATGCGAACCCAGGCACCTCTCAAAATCTGCACAGCGGACGCTGGGCCAATATACACACACATCTCCCAGCTTTTGCGCGATTAGGGTTTTTAAAATTCACCCATTAGTCTTCCATATGCAGGATTCTTACTACAGTAGTCTTTTTGTGGCTCAGAGCAGGATATAGCTGCCTCCAGAGCTACCTGTAGTACTGGGCTTTGATCTTCATTACTTTTCTCTTCTTCCCTTCCCCCAAGCTTTATAGTCCCAACTGCCTCTTGTCTGTGGGTTGCGGTTGTTCTAACCTTGAGGCCCATGGGGGCTGCATGGATTTGTTTACCTAAAGATTTTCAAGCTGCTCTGCCTTCTGAATATGATATTTAAATAATCCAATAAGTGACAATAATAAGGCGTTTATGCCTTGAAACCAATATGCATTTGAACCATGAATTTGCTGTACCATATACAGTTTTGCTCATAAGTTTACATATCCCTGGCAGAATTTGTAGCATTTTAAGAGTAATCAGATAAAACATATCTGTTATTTTTCAAATTAAACTATTATGCATCACGGAATAGCACAATCTTTAAACATCATAGCAGTAAGGGAAATAATAAAAGGGTCCTGTTAAAAAGTTTGCATACCCTTAATTCTTAACATCATGTCTTGCCTTCTTTTGCATCAATTTTTGTGATATTTGTGAATGAGGCCCTTTATTTTCTCATGTGGTAAAGCTGCCTCTTCCTCTTGGCAAAAAGCCTCCAGATCCTGTAAATTCTTTGGTTGTCTAACATGAAGTGCACGTTTGAGTTCTCCCCAAAATGGCTCAATGACATTGAAGTCAAGAGACTGTGATGGCCACTCCAGAACCTTCACTTTCTTCTGCTGCAGTCACTGAAAGGTCAACTTGGCCTTATGTTTAGGATCATTGTTATATTGGAAAGTCCAAGTGTGCTCCATGCGCAGCTTCCTGGCTGATAAATACAAATTCTCTTCCAATATTTTCTGATAAGATGCTGCATTCATCCTGCCATCAATTTTAAATAAATTCCCTGTGCTGCTGTAGCTCACACCCCAAAAAACCAGCATAGATCCACCTCTATGCTTCACGGTAGGGATGGTATGCTTCTCTTCATAGGCCTTGTGTCTCCTCTCCAAACATAGCATTTATGGTTATGACTATAAATTCAATTTTGGTCTCATCACTCCAAATTATTTTGTTCCAGAAGTTTTGCGACTTCTCTAAGTGCTGTCTGACATATTGTAAGCAGGCTATTTTGTGGCATTGGTGCAATAATAACTTTTTTCTGCCATGCAGCCTGTTTTTGTTCAAGTATCTCCTTATTGTGCATGCTGAAACACCCACATCACTTTGTTTCAGAGAAGCCTGTATTTCAGTAGACTTTGCATGTGTGTTTTTTCTGTGCATTCTGACAAATTTTCCTGGCAGTTGTCTGAAATCTTTCTTGGTCTACCTGACTATGGTTTGGTTTTAACAGAATCTAAAATTTTCCACTTCTTGATCATAGTTTGAACAGATTGGCATTTTCAAATCTTTGGATTTTTTAAAAAATCTTTTTCCTGATTTATAAAGTTGAACTACTTTTGCTTGCAGATCCTTTGACAGTTCTTTTGATTTCCCCATGCTTCAGTAACCAGTGCAGCCCTGGATGAAATGCACAAAGGTTTCCCAAGAGCTAAGAAACTCATTGACTATTTTTACACAGACACTAATTACAATCAAACAAGGCACAGGTGTGGATATCTACCCTTCATTGCCATCTCAGTCTGTGTGTGTCAACTTGAGTGTATACAACCCAGGGTATGCAAACTTTTGAACAGGACCATTTTATTATTTCATTTATTGTTAAGTTTTTTTTAATGATTATGCTATTCTGCGATGTATAATGGAGCAGATTTTTAATCTTATGCACGCGGGGTACATTTGTGCGCGCTACCCAGCGCAAATATACACCCGATTTTATAACATGCGCACGCCTCCACGCGCATGTTATAAAATCTGGGGTCAGGGTGCACATTTGTTCCCCTTGTGCGCGCCGAGCCCTAGGGGAGGCCCGATGGCTTTCTCCGTTCCCTCCGAGGCTGCTCTGAAATCGGAGCAGCCTCGGAGGGAACTTTCCTTTCGCTCCCCCCTGCCCTATCTAAATCCCCCCCTTACCTTTATTGCAGGAGTTACGCCGGCATGCCAACCCCCGGCACAGCCGCTGTGCCGGAGGACTCGGGACCGCCCCCAGACCGCCCCTTTTTCAAAGCCTCGGGACATATGCGCGTCCCGGGCTTGCACGCAGGGGTAGGTTTTAACGGGTTACTCGCGTAACCCTTTGAAAATCTACCCCAATAGTTTTATTTGAAACAAATAAATAATAGATGTGTTTTGTCTGACCACTCACGTCTTCTTAAAATGCTACACATCTTACAAATTCTGCCAAGGGTATGTAAACTTATGATCACAACTGTATGCGAAAGTCCACATTTACACTAATAGTCCACAGGCACCAGCAGCATTAAAATACAATGATCTAATTTGCATATTTTTTTCTGAACCACATAATGTAGTTGATAACTTTACAACTAATTTCTGAAATACAAATATTTTTTTCAAATTTCCTCTTTATCATTCTGTGCAGGCCTATTTTCCTTCCTCTTTTCTCATCCAGCTTTTATTTGGGGAGTTATGTCAGACTGCACGGTTTGTCATTTTCTTCTACTTATTCTACCTGTTTTGTGATGTGTAGCTGAGAAATCAGGGTGCAGTTCTCTTTTCAGCTTCTTTTCAATGATACTTTCAGCTCGTAAGTATCACTATGGAAAGCTGCACTGTCAGATCCTTTCCCAAGCAGTGGAGACATTCGAAAATCAAACCTAGGTTTTCCACTTACCATTGCAGAGCTGTAAATACTATTTCGTTGCAAACCTATGATATTAAAACAGCAATACTATGTTTCTCAGAATGTCAATTTGCTTATTTCTAAGTTTGTATAATTGTTTTGCTCTTATTCTTATCTCACTATTCTTTTTTGTAATTTTTTCATAACTCTATGGAATAATCTGTATGCACTATTCAATATGATTTTGCCCCATCTTTAAAAAATCTCCTTTCCTGAGTCTAGGCTTCAGCTGCTTGTGCTGTAGTCATCACATGTTATTGTAATGCCTGCAAGGAATTCTTCTAAGGATCAGCACTACTGTGCCCTATTTCACTTAGATAAAGAATTAGTTAAATAGCAGAATGAAAAGCATGAGTCTAGTGATTTGGCAGTGAAGGTTGCCTTTTAAAATGTATTTTATTGAGAATATCATAATACAGAGTTTTTCATAATGTAGAAAATGACAGTAACCAAGTGCAGTATTAGGGTTGCCAACTGCCCAGTTTTGGACTGGACGGCTAGGTTTGCAGTGTCAAGTCAGAAGTACTGCCCGGACACTGAAAATCCGGTTTTTGCAAGAGGCTCCTTCTCTTTCCCACAGCTTCCTGGTTATAGGGAAAGAGAGAGCCAAGAGATGTGCTGTGTCCCTGCCCTCTGGCCTCCTTTCCTGTGTTGTGATGGGGCGAGGAGAGGAGAGGAGGTGGGTCCTAGCACAGCCCTTAGTTCCCAGCGCTCCACAGATCTCTGCAGCAATGGCCCTCTGGGTCCCTCCCCCTCCCTCACTGAGTGCTGGGCCAAGACCCGAGAGAGAGGGGCTGCAGCGAGCTAGCCGAGGGAAGAGACAGAGTCTCAGGGTGAGGAAAGGGGAGAGACAGGACACAGAGAAAAGGGGAGGGAAAGGAAGATAGACACCTGGAGAGCAAGGCGGAAAGAGACACGGGGGGGGGGGGGTATGGAAGGAAGGTCACAGGGAAGGGGAGAGGCACAAGGGGAGCATGAGGGAAAGAGAGAGACAGGGACGGAAGAAAGAGACGAGGCACAAAGGAATCAGGGGGACACAGGAGGAAAGGAGTCAGAAAGAGGAAGGAACTGTGGAGGAGAGGGAGACAGGAGGTAATGAGGGAGAGAGACTAGCATAGGGAGGGAAAGGACTAGACACAGGAGAATAGTACAAGAGAGGAGTGCACAGAGGGGGGGAGGGCATATTGAGAGAAGGTTTCACAAGGGAGACAGAGATGAAAGGTTGGGACGATTTTAAGGAAAGGGAGTGCGAACCACCTATGTTTGAGACAGGAGGCTGTGTGTTTGGGAGTGTGCATGTGTGTCAGAGAGGAGGCTGTGTGGGAGTGTGCATGTGTGAATGAGAGAGGAGGCTGTGTGTTTGGGAGTGTGCATGTGTGAATGAGAGAGAAGGCTGTGTGTTTGGGAGTGTTTATGATAGAGGAGGCTGTGTGTTTGGGAGTATTTGTGTCTATAAGATAGGCTTAGTGTTTATGTGGAATTATGGAGGTGGATGTGTATTAGAAAGGCTTTAGTTGTGATAGAGAACAAAACTGCATGAGAGAGGCTGTGATTGATGTCTTTATGAGGATAGTTGAATAAGATTTTATAAGACAAAGTATGAGAGGGGTGCTTGATAGCTATGTAATGAGTGGATCGACAACTGACAGTAGTCTGTAACTTCCCCCCCACCCCCTGCCTCCACTTGCAAAGCATTGGGTTTAGTAGGGTGTCCAGTTATGGTCCATGGAAAAGTTAAGTCACCCTATGCAATATAGCAGCTTAAGAAATAAAACTATCTATGAGTTAGGAAAATGAATTAATAAGTCCTGTTTTGGTCACTACTCCTGGGTTGTTGGAAAGAGAAAATGCCTCTAATTTAAGGAGGATTTTAGTTTTGAAGCCATATTTCTTTCCAAAATATTAGCATCCCTTCAGTTACTATTTTTAAATCCTGTTATATAAGTTCCATACATAGCTGAAGATATGGAAGAAAGCCAGATATTGTGACTCTCGTACCATTTCAGTTCCATACTCTACCACCCAGAAATGGCCACCGAACAGTATTATCTGAATATGTATCTCTGCATTTATATATAGCTTTCTATAGCAGAAATATTCCACACAAACTTGGAACCAAGTTTTACTAGAGGAACTCAGAAGTGATCTGCAAACTTTGATTCAGTCAGCAAGTCAACAGGTACAGTTAAAAAGACACAATCAGTTTTTCCTCAACCTGCATGCTTTCAGACCTGATCAGGTATGCTGTGGAAAAGTCACAATTGCCTGATATTCAGATCCAGATCAGCATCTGGCCTCCGCTGTCAGTACCTCACAGCAACAAGAGACACCAGCAGATTTTAAACATGTATGAGCTTCTTCTGAGGACATGTATACTCATTCATGCCTTTTTTCCCCTAGCTATAGCTTGAGCTCTGGAGTGTGTTAATATGCAGCATGCAGGGCATGAATGGCTAGGCCATGCTTTGACACAGTGCCTCCTCCTCTTCCTCCTCCTGAGCTTCCTTCTTTGAATTCTTCCAGCCTCTAATCCCCAGGCTGAGTGAGGCAGGAAGAGTGTGCACTGAGCACTGGATGTGACTCATTTTGAGTGTTCAGAGCAGTAGCAGTAGAGGAGCTCTAGCAGCCACATGCAACAACCGTGGTAACTAACTGAACTCACACCCTGCATCTCATTGACAGGGCTGGTACAAGAGTGAATAAAATGGAAAATGTCATAATGCCTCTATATTGCTCCATGTTGAAACCACACCTTGAATACTATGTATAATTCTGGTTGCCGCATCTAAAAAAAGATATAGTTGTGATGGAGAAGGTACAGAGAAGGGCGACCAAAATGATAAAGGGGATGGAACAGCTTCCCTATGAGGAAAGACTAAAGAGGTTAGGGCTGTTCAGCTTGGAGAAGAGACAGCTGAGGGCTAATATGATAGAGGTGTTTAAAATCATGATAGGTCTAGAACGGATAAATGTGAATCGGTTATTTAGTCTTTTGCATAATAGAAGGAATAGGGGGGCACTCCATGAAGTTAGCATGTAGCACATTTAAAACTAATCTGAGAGAGTTCTTTTTCACTCAATGCACAATTAAACTCTGGAATTTGTTGCCAAGGGATGTGGTTAGTGCAGTTAGTGTAGCTGGGTTTAAAAAAGATTTGTATAAGTTCTTGGAGGAGAAGTTCATTACCTGCTATTAATTAAGTTGACTTAGAAAATAGCCACTGCTATTACTGGCATCAGTAGCATGGGATAGAATTATTCTCCCAAGACAAGCAAGATGGTAGTCCTCACATGTGGGTGACGTCATCAGACGGAGCCCTGTCATGGAACACTTTTGTCAAAGTTTCTAGAACTTTGACTGGCACACTGAGCATGCCCAGCATGCCATAATCCCTGTGGCCACAGGGGTCTCCCTTCAGCCTCTTTTTTTTTTTTTTTCTGCGCTGTAGTTTGCCTCGCGGGTTAGGAGCTCTGTGAGATTTCTCTCACCTTTTTTCCTCACAGAAAAACTTGACGTTTTACTTCATTAAAAGTTCCCTAACAGGGGTCTCCCATCGCGCTCCATTTCCTCTGATGCTCGGTGAGTATTTTTCCCATGTCTCCGGATGGTCCGTGCCAGCTTACCATTCGGTTCCCGCAGGCCACCGACCATTTCGCGCTCTTTTTATCGGCATGGCGACCGGGTTCAGAAAGTGCCCAGAGTGTCCGCGAACGATGTCCATCACAGACCCTCACACTGTGTGTGCTCTGTGCCTGGGCTCTTCGCTCGATGTCCGTTGGTGTCCCGAATGCGCCCAAATGACACTCAAAGGCAGACTTGCCCATCTGGATAAGATGGAAACACTCTTCAAATCAAAGTTAACTCCCATCGACTTCTGCACAGTCATCACCAGCGAATAAAGGTCCTTCCACTGACAAGCCTCGCCGGGAGCAGCAGGGAGGCGATGACTGTCCGTCACCGACGCCATCCAGGGCATCAGTAGCATCATCCTCAGTGCCGGGGAAAGACCAGACCGAGCACCGAGGGGAAACATTGTCACCGGCACCGAAGCGATTCCACTCCTGGTGCCGGACTGACATCACAGCTGTATTGATGGCCATTGTGCCGCCTTCAAAGAGGGCCCGGGCAGAGGCGCCCCCATCCTCCTCTGCACCCTAGACCCTGAGGCGTTCCCCACCGACATTGGTGCCGGGTACTGTGCCTCCACAGACTCTTGTGGTAGAGCCAGTAATGCCTAGCCTGTCTCCCCCTGTAGCTGTGCTATCCACGCCAGCTTTCAGGGAGGAACTGGACATCCTTGTCTGCCAGGCAGTCCTCTATGCCTTCTGGAACCTACAACCGCCAGCAATGCCGGCCCCCACACCAGCACCGACCCCGGAACCATTGATGTTTGCACCGCTACTGGACCGACTTGATACCCTCATCGGTGCTTTTCCGACTCAGCCTGTTCCATCAGCACCGAGTCAGCCATCGAGACCTCCGCAGTTCCCGATACCAATCCCGGGCTCCTCAGAGGAGGATGACACTGCTTCCAGTCCGACTCCAGCTCTAAGTCCATCGATGCCAGAAGCACTTCCAGGTCCACCGGGGCTCTCAGGACCAAATGTCCACTGTTCCCCTCGATTCCATTGAAGCCTCCATGGATGCCAATACACCCTCCATCGAATCCATCGCGGCTTCCATCGATGCCCACATGCCCTGGTGTGTTGGATATTCTCCATCCTTCCGGATCTCAACATGCGACCCCCTATGACCCATGGGAGGTTGTGGATACAGATTCCTCTACATCAGAAGACGTGCTCTCAGATCCTTCTCCTCCAGAGGAAAGACGGCGGTCTCCTCCCGAGGACCTTTCCTTTGCCAATTTTATTAAGGACATGTCTGAAACCATCCCCTTCAATCTAGTGATGGAGGAGGAGACTCATCACAAAACCTTGGAGGTTCTCCAATTTGTTGATGCCCCCAAGGAAATTATGGCCATTCCAGTGCTTGAAGTCCTGTTGGATATCCTACACTGTCTATGGGAGCATCCTGGCACTGTTTCACCAGTAAACAGGAAAACAGATACAACATATCTAGTTCAACGTGCCCCAGGCTTTCAAAAACCACAACTGCCTCATCAACCTGTTGTGGTGGAATCTCCACAGAAAAAGGCAAAACGATTATATCCACATTCCTCAGCTCCTCCAGGTAAGGACCAGAAGTTCTTAGATGGACTGGGTCAAAAAATCTTCCAAGGCTCCATGTTGGTGTCCCAGATAGCCACCTACCAGCTATATATGACCTAGTACCAAAGAAACCTGTGGAAACAGGTCCAAGATTTCGCAGACTCATTGCCTCAACAACAACAAGAAAGCCTGACTGCCATCATCCACAAGGGCCTCGAAGCAGGAAAGCATGAAGTAAGAGCAGCATATGACTCCGTCGAGACTGCTTCCTGTTTGTCAGCAACAGGAATCAATGGCAAAAGCTTCTGATTTAAGACCTGAGGTCCAAGACAAGCTTGCTGATCTCCCGTGCACTGGAGACAATCTCTTTGGTGATAAAATACAAGACGCAGTGACTCAGTTGAAAGACCACCACGAGACCCTACATCAATTGTCTACAGTCATGACAGACGCTCCCTCCTCATCTCGCAAAAGCAGAGAAGAGGACCCCAGAAGACCATTCTACCGCTCACGCAAATGCATCTAGAGTGAGACCAGCCAGAGCCCCTCAGAAGGGGACATACACGCCAGGCCAAAGTACCCAGAGCACAACCAAGCTGATCAAGCCTCTGAATTTTGATGCATTTCCAGAGAACAGCAGCCACTTATCCATGAACCCAAAACCAGAAATACTCGTAGGAGGCCGATTGCGCCACTTCCAACACAATTGGCGCCTCATAACAACAGATCAATGGGTAATATCCATCATAGGGCCAGGGTTACAGTCTAAACTTCCTCACAGTACCCCCAGACTCTCCACCCAATCCACTGTGGGCCCCAATAGACCACACGTTGCTTCTAAATTCAGAACTTTCCACCCTTCTGCGAACCAGGGCTGTAGAAGTCGACCCCCTGACACAGAAGGGCAGGGGGTTCTACTCACGCTATTTTCTGATTGAAAAAAAATCAGGCTATCTTCACCCCATCCTAGACCTCCGCAATCTTAACAAATTTCTTCAAAAAGAAAAATTCAGGATGGTGTCTCTCGGCACCATGCTTCCCCTTCTACAACAAGGAGATTGACTCTGTTCTCTAGACCTTCAGGACGCCTACGCGCATATCGCCATATTCCCACATCACCGCAAATACCTGTGCTTCATAGTGTTTCTGCCATTCGGTCTAGCCTCAGCACCTCGAGTGTTTACAAAGTGCCAGCAGTGGCTGCTGAACATCTACGCAGAAACACTGACCTGAACGACTGGCTAATAAAGAGTCGATCCAAGCAAGGCGCTCTCAACTCTCTAAAGCTCACTACAAATCTTCTGCACTCGCTAGGATTTCTGATCAATTACCAGAAATCCCACCTGAATCCATCTCACCTCCTTACCTGCATCGGAGCAGATTTGGACACCACATTCGCAAAGGTCTTCTTGCCCAACGACTGCACAGACATACTCCCCAAGTTGGCTACATCTCTGCGCACATACAAAACAGCCTCAGCCCATCGATTCCTCACATTGCTGAGCCACATGGTTTCCACGGTCCACGTCACTCCTATGGTCAGGCTAGCCATGAGAATAACTCGATGGACTGAAATCTCAGTGGCTCCAAGCCACTCAACCTCTTTCATCCTTGATCCATGTAACTGACCAGTTGCATCTGTCACTTCTCTGGTGGAGAAACAAAGCCAACTTGCAAATAGGTCTACGCTTTCAGCAACCTGTTCCTCAGGTGACCTTAACCACAGACGCATCCAACTTGGGTTGGGGAGCTCATGTGAACAACCTTCAAACTCAAGGGACTTGGACACAACTCAAAGCAAAGTTTCAGATCAACTTCCTAGAGCTTCGAGCCATACATTATGCTCTGTATGCGTTCCAGGACTGCCTTTCACACAAGACTATTCTCATACAGACAGACAACATAGTTGCAATGTGGTATTTGAACAAACAGGGAGGCACAGGCTCTTACCTCCTCTGCCAAGAAGCTGCGCAGATCTGGGTCTGGGCCCTTGCACACTCCATGCATCTCTGGGCCACTTATCTGGCAGGCATACAGAATGTAATAGCAGATCGCCGCAGTCGATGATTCTACCCTCACGCATGGTCTCTGGACCCCGGTGTAGCGAGCAAAATCTTCCAGCACTGGGGTCAACCAACCATCGACCTCTTTGCATCCGAACTGAATCACAAAGTGGACAGATTCTGTTCCTGCACAAGCAACAAAACACATTAGCCATGGACACCTTCACTCGCGCCTGGAACACAGGCCTTCTATACGCGTATCCTCCGATACCATTGATAACCAAAACTCTCATGAAGCTACAACAGGGCAAAGGATCAATGATACTCATAGCCCCGTACTGGCCTCGACAAGTATGGTTTCCCATGCTTCTGAACCTATCCATCAGAGAATCAATTCGCCTGGGCACAGCGCCCAATCTCATAACTCAGAACCAAGGCATGTTATGCCACCCGAACCTTCAAACCCTATCCCTCACAGCCTGGATGTTGAAAGCATGATCCTACAACCGCTCAACCTTTCAACTAAGGTCTCTCAAGTGCTTGTAGTTTCACGAAAGCCTTCCACACGAAAATCCTATCTTTCTAAGTGGACTAGATTTACCACATGGTGCACTCAAAAAGGTATTGACCCCTTTTCCTGTCTCACTCCATCCCTATTAGGCTCTCTGTGGCACCTTTCAGACATCCTCAGTAAGAGTACACCTCCGTGCAATCTCAGTATACCACAAGGGAGTAGGGGTGTTGCGACCATCGCTGCCCAACGTCTCCACTCCTCCCACCTTACCTCTTTTGCGACTCCCTCTTTGGTTGATGGAAGTTTGGCTGCCGCGGCGTCATCTTGCCGACCTCCTCTGGCGTCCCCAGACTGGCTAGACGCTGCCTTCTGCCATGTTCTCCTGAGGCCTGCGGGCGCGGCGTGGCCCCGACTCAAGTACCAGCTGTAGCGCGAACCTCAGGGGCATCCCCCTGAGATGATGTCATCCTCACCGGATACTTTAGGTCTTTGCTTTTGCTAGCTATTCGAGTTAGCAAGGGCTTCCTCCAGGTATTGCTGCGGATGGGATTCGCTGTCTGCATACTTTGCTACTCTGCCTCCTCGGACTTTACCAGGGGTACCTGCTCTTTGGGGGCCTCGCTCTCTCTTGCTTTTCAGGTCGCAGTCTGGAACCGGTACTCACTCCTCGAGGGCCCACATTCCCGGACCTGCTACCGAATTCTACTTCTGCCAGGAAGTCACCGCTGCCTACAACACCATTGAGTTTTACCAACTCTCTCTCAGAGCTTTCCCTGGAACCAGGTACACGCTCCTCGAGGGCCTACTTCATTCCAGCCTCTGGGCTGCTTCAAGAGATTATAGTGTGAGTGCTACCATCCAGGCTCTGTTCCTGAACAACTCACTATATTCAGTTTCTCTACAGCTCAGCCATCCTGGGATAGCTGTTCCAGTGCCTGAGGGACTACAGCCCAGCCGGGCTCTTCCAACTCACTACTGCCACCTCTTGTGGTTCACTATACAGTTTAATAAAAGATTTAGTGCATGTCTGTCTTCCAACTCTGAGCCTGACCAGTGGCCCCTCTTGGGATCTTCCCCCGGGGGCGTGGTCATCTGCCACCGGCCCAAGGATCCACCCACAATTATCACAAATAATAACAAGGGGATGCCCCAATAACAGCGCAACCCCTTGTGAGTCGGTTTATGAGGGGCCTACTACAACTTAAGCCCCCTCTACGGCCACCAGTTAGTGAATGGGACCTAAATGTAGTACTTACAAGACTCATGCGTT